>NC_091949.1:11152061-11466228 GCF_041260155.1 Ptychodera flava | reverse complement strand
TAAGAATATTCAGGGAGTTATTTGAAGTAGATTCTTTACTGTGACTTTGCGGGAAAATCGTTGTTTTTTTTTTAAATCAGGGTAGAATGCGCCTCGGGGACAGATATTCGGACTCTCAAATTTTCCGATTCTTTTCTGGTCTACCACTTGTGAGGGTTCATTTGAAAGCTCTTGTTGTAAGACATTATTACCGTCTTAGTTTTTCGAAATTCGAAAAATCTATTTTCCTGGGGTTAACACAGTGACGGCGGCTATTTTGAATTTTAAATATCGATAATAATTTGTTTCTCAAGTAACAAAATTTGCATGGTGACCCCTGATTTTTATTCTTGATTTTGAAAGAGAATTGTTGAAAGATTCCTTGAGGAAAGTTTGAGCAAAAGTTTAAGTCTTTCACATTCGCGGGGCGGGTAACGAAGAAGCGTTTTTAGTTCAAACGTTATGTCCTGTAGTGCACCGTGCACGTGTTTTCTTTAAAGTTACTGTCCTCTTTATGGCTCCAGTTTTTGATAGTGAAGTGCGCCCTCTTCTTAAGTCTAGCCGGTATCCGGAATTGCACTCAGAACAAGATTTATCATCGTTCAACACACACCTCCAGACAGCATTGTTGTTCCATTTCAGTGTTTACATTAACTGTTTACTCTGCAATCAATCAGCAATCACACGACTCCAACTGAATGAAGAACATTTTCCACTTATAAACACAGCTCTACAAATTAAAATATAGAATGCTTCGAATTAGTTCAATTTTTCTCCACATCAATCAATTTACGCTATCACATAATAGCTTTTAAGGTTAATCACTTAATTTCAATGACAGCCACAAAATATGCGTTAACGACGTACACGGCTAAGCTGGTTAGTACTGCCGTCCTTATTAGTCCGTGGGCTGGAGGGGCCCACCGTGCACCCCCCCCATAAACCTACTACATGGGTATTTTTTTGTTCTTTGGGATCTGCTGAACTAGAAAAAAGATGTTAACATTGGATATTTTGGGATGCACTACCTGTCTGCACTGGTTTTTGATTTGTATGTACCGCAAAAAATGGCGAAAAATGGGTAGGGGTAAGGGGTACTATATCCTCCCCTAATTGAGTAAACTAGCATGAAATAGCACAAACCTTACATTTTTGGAAAGCTCAGATACTGCTCTTTCTGAGGAATACCAACTTTAGCAAATTAATTTGTGTACATAGAATAGGACGACTTTAAAATGAATTTTTTTGACAATTTTGAAATTTTTTACCCAAAATACCATGTAACAATTGTGATCTACTTTTTATTAAGCAAAATTTTCACAACTTTTTGTGTTTAAATTATTCATTCCGACATATTAAACAAGAAAAAAGTGTTAACATCAGATATTTAACTATACACTACTTCTCTGGCGTCAATTTTGAATTGCGTGTATCTGTATGGGGTGTGCAAAAGCTAGGGTAGGGGTACAACATTCTTTCCTTGATGAAGTAAACTGGCTTGAAATGCCATATACCTTATAGTTTTAGAAAGCTTAGATACTGGCCTTTCTAAAATGCATAAGTTTTTAGTAAAAAAATATGACGTCATAGAATTGGATAACTTTAAATCGATTTTTTCTGGTAATTCAGCAATTTTAACCGGAAGAAAATACGATAACTATTGTTTCCTCCCAATGAAGCAAATCAAACAGATTTATGGATGTTATTTACTAATTGCAATGTGCTGAAGAAGAAAATAAATGTCAAAATTGGGTATTTACAATCCATTATTGTCCCTGCTCACTCAAATTGCAAGTTTTGCTACATTGGTATATCGTGAATGGGCATTTTATTGTTATGCAATGAACTAATGCACAGCCTTAAAAAGAAGATTTTAAAACGCACACACATAGTCATATTGCCATTTTCTCCTTAAAGTAAATAGATTGTTGATGACTGTCTATTTTTATAATTTACTTTTTAAATATTTTCTATGAAATAATTTTGATAAGACGTATTTGGAAAATTGTGTATGCCTCCTTGTCTTACTTATACAGCAAGCATTACTAACAATCTATTAGGCCGTGGGCAAGAGGGGGCGTCTACGTGCACCTCCCTCCCCCCCCAACCGCACAGGATAACAAACCTGTATTTTTCAGAAGCCTTGGGATCCCTAGAATAAGAAATAGGATTTTAACAGACAAAATATAGGGACTCAATAGCTGTTACGGTCATGTTTTGAAGGGTGCCGCAAAATCACGATTTTGTGACCCACATGGATTTTTGTCAAACCTGTCTTCATGTACGTCATCTGCTGAGCTTACTGTTTAACATGACCTGGCTTATGGGGTATCATTAGAAAGGTGATGTATTCTTCTTGATAATGTTATATAGCAATATGCAATATCTTCTATAGTTTTTATGAAATAGGGCCATAATTTACCCCATACCCCAAAGTTTATGTCGCAAATTACTGTCAAAACTAATCTAAATTCTACCAATTATTTACCTAGACATAATACAAAGGGTAATGCTGTGTATTAACTTTGTGTTATTTGCTACAGGTACATGTTAGAAACCTGAAATAACTTTTGACAGAAAAAATATTGGGATCCTGTAGCTGTAACAGTCATATTTTGAAGGGTTCCGCAAAATCACAGTATTACTGAATCACATTCATTTTTGTTAAACCTGTCTTCTTGTAAGTCTCCTGCTGAGCTTATTTTGAACATAAAGAGGCATATGCGATATCATTTGAAAGTTAATTTACTTTTCTTCAAATGATATATTGCAATATGCAATATCTTCTATAGTTTTCATGAAATGAGACCAAAACTTACCCCATACCCCAAGTTTTATGTCGTAAATTACTGTCGAAACTAATCTTAAATTCTACCAATTATTTACCTAGACATTATACAAAAGGCAATGCTTTGTATCAAATTGTTTTATTTGATACAGGTACATGTTAGAAACTTGAAATAAACTTTTAACACAAAAATATCGGGATGCTGTAGCTGTAACAGTCATATTTTGAATGGTACTGCATAATCACAGTATTGTCAACTCGCATACATTTTCGTTAAACCTGTCTTCTTTAAGTCGTCTACTGAGCTTATTTTTATTATAACGTGGCAAGTTGGGCATCATTAGAAAGTTAATTTACTCTTCTTTAAAATGATATATTGCAATATGCAATATCTTTTACAGTTTTCATGAAATAGGACCACAACTTACCCCACACTCCAAAGTTTTATGTTCCAAATTACAGTCAAAACTCATCTCAAATTCTGCCAACTATTTACCGGGACATAATACAAAGGGCAATAATTTGTATTAAATTTAGTTTATTTGGTACAGGTTCATGTTAGAAACTTGAAACGAACTTTTAACAGAAAAAATATTGTGATGCTGTAGCTGTAACAGTAAATTTTGAAGGGTACCACAAAATCATGGTATTGCCAACTCGCATACATTTTTGTTTAGCCTGTCTTATTGTAAGTCATCTTCTGAGCTTATTTTTTAACATAAGTTGGCTATTCGGGTATCATTAAAAAGTTTTTTTCCTTTGATATAATTTTTTGCCAGAAAGCGACTGACATATTGTAATATGCATTGTAATATTGTAATATCATCTTAAGTTGTAATGAAATAGCAAACATCTCATCACCCCAGCCCTTAGTTTGATTTGCAAACTACATCTGTTCTAAACTTTGCAGTTTGCGAATTTGGGATATGGGGTAAGTGTTGGTCCTATTTCATGAAAACTATTGAAGATATTGCATATTACAATATGTCGGTCGCTTTCTGGCAAAATTGTCTTTCCAATGATAGCCCATAAGATAGGTTAGAGTAAAAAGTAAGCTCATCAGATGACTTACAAGATAACACATTTAACAAAAACACATACGGTGGGCAAGACTGTGACTTTACGGTACCCTTCAAAACATGACAGCAGCAACCATTCAATCCCAGTATTTTGTCTGTTAAAAGTCTATCTCATATTTGTGACATGTCTATGTAGCAAATAAAACAAATTTCATACAAATCACTGTCTTTTGTAATATGTCTAGGTAAAAGCTTGGTAGAATTTGAAATCAGTAGTGACAGTAATTTGCAATATAAACTTAGGGGTATGAGGTAAGTTTTGGTCTTATTTCCTGAACACTAAAGAAGATATTGTATATAACAATATGTTATATCAAAGGAAAAAAAACCTTTTTAATGATACCCCAATAGCCAACTTATGTTAAAAAAAAAGCTCAGCAGATGACTTACAATAAGACAGGTTAAACAAAAATGTATGCGAGTTGGCAATACCATGATTTTGTGGTACCCTTCAAAATATTACTGTTACAGCTACAGCATCACAATATTTTTTCTGTTAAAAGTTCGTTTCAAGTTTCTAACATGAACCTGTAGCAAATAAACTAAATTTAATACAAATTATTGCCCTTTGTATTATGTCCCGGTAAATAGTTGGCAGAATTTGAGATGAGTTTTGACTGTAATTTGGAACATAAAACTTTGGGGTGTGGGGTAAGTTGTGGTGCTATTTCATGAAAACTGTAAAAGATATTGCATATTGCAATATATCATTTTAAAGAAGAGTAAATTAACTTTCTAATGATGCCCAACTTGCCACGTTATAATAAAAATAAGCTCAGTAGACGACTTAAAGAAGACAGGTTTAACGAAAATGTATGCGAGTTGGCAATACTGTGATTTTGCAGTACCATTCAAAATATAACTGTTACAGCTACAGCATCCGGATATTTTTGTGTTAAAAGTTTATTTCAAGTTTCTAACATGTACCTGTATCAAATAAAACAATTTGATACAAAGCATTGCCTTTTGTATAATGTCTAGGTAAATAATTGGTAGAATTTAAGATTAGTTTTGACAGTAATTTACGACATAAAACTTTGAGGTATGGGGTAAGTTTTGGTCTCATTTCATGAAAACTATAGAAGATATTGTATATTGCAATATATCATTTTGAAGAAAAGTATGTCATTTATAAATATGTCATTTTAAAGCCAAATTAATTGTCTTTCTAATTGCAGCCCATAAGTTAGGTTATGGTAAGAAGTAAGCTCAGCAGATGACTTACAAGACGACACATTTAACAAAAACATATGCGAATCGGTAATACTCTGCCTTCACGGTACCCTTCAAAACATGCAAGTAACAGTCATTCAACCCCAATATTTTGTCTGTTAAAAGTCTAACTCATATTTTTGACATGTCCTTGTACCAAATAAAATATATTTTACACAAAGCATTGCCTTTTGTAAAGTGTCTAGGAAAATAATTGGTAGAATTTGACATTAGTTTTGACTGTAAGTTAACTTGTGACATAAAAGTTTGGGGTATGGGGTAAGTTTTGGTCTCATTTCATGAAAACTATAGAAGATATTGCATATTGCAATATATCATTTTGAAGAAAAGTAAATTAACTTTCAAATGATATCGCATATGCCTCTTTATGTTCAAAATAAGCTCAGCAGAAGACTTACAAGAAGACAGGTTTAATAAAAAACGAATGTGATTCAGTAATACTGTGATTTTGCGGAACCCTTCAAAATATGACTGTTACAGCTACAGGATCCCAATATTTTTTCTGTCAAAAGTTTATTTCAGGTTTCTAACATGTACCTGTAGCAAATAACACAAAGTTAATACACAGCATTACCCTTTGTATTATGTCTAGGTAAATAATTGGTAGAATTTAGATTAGTTTTGACAGTAATTTGCGACATAAACTTTGGGGTATGGGGTAAATTATGGCCCTATTTCATAAAAACTATAGAAGATATTGCATATTGCTATATAACATTATCAAGAAGAATACATCACCTTTCTAATGATACCCCATAAGCCAGGTCATGTTAACAGTAAGCTCAGCAGATGACGTACATGAAGACAGGTTTGACAAAAATCCATGTGGGTCACAAAATCGTGATTTTGCGGCACCCTTCAAAACATGACCGTAACAGCTATTGAGTCCCTATATTTTGTCTGTTAAAATCCTATTTCTTATTCTAGGGATCCCAAGGCTTCTGAAAAATACAGGTTTGTTATCCTGTGCGGTTGGGGGGGGGGAGGTGCACGTAGACGCCCCCTCTAGCCCACGGCCTAATAGATTGTTAGTAATGCTTGCTGTATAAGTAAGACAAGGAGGCATACACAATTTTCCAAATACGTCTTATCAAAATTATTTCATAGAAAATATTTAAAAAGTAAATTATAAAAATAGACAGTCATCAACAATCTATTTACTTTAAGGAGAAAATGGCAATATGACTATGTGTGTGCGTTTTAAAATCTTCTTTTTAAGGCTGTGCATTAGTTCATTGCATAACAATAAAATGCCCATTCACGATATACCAATGTAGCAAAACTTGCAATTTGAGTGAGCAGGGACAATAATGGATTGTAAATACCCAATTTTGACATTTATTTTCTTCTTCAGCACATTGCAATTAGTAAATAACATCCATAAATCTGTTTGATTTGCTTCATTGGGAGGAAACAATAGTTATCGTATTTTCTTCCGGTTAAAATTGCTGAATTACCAGAAAAAATCGATTTAAAGTTATCCAATTCTATGACGTCATATTTTTTTACTAAAAACTTATGCATTTTAGAAAGGCCAGTATCTAAGCTTTCTAAAACTATAAGGTATATGGCATTTCATGCCAGTTTACTTCATCAAGGAAAGAATGTTGTACCCCTACCCCTAGCTTTTGCACACCCCATACAGATACACGCAATTCAAAATTGACGCCAGAGAAGTAGTGTATAGTTAAATATCTGATGTTAACACTTTTTTTCTTGTTTAATATGTCGGAATGAATAATTTAAACACAAAAAGTTGTGAAAATTTTGCTTAATAAAAAGTAGATCACAATTGTTACATGGTATTTTGGGTAAAAAATTTCAAAATTGTCAAAAAATTCATTTTAAAGTCGTCCTATTCTATGTACACAAATTAATTTTGCTAAAGTTGGTATTCCTCAGAAAGAGCAGTATCTGAGCTTTCCAAAAATGTAAGGTTTGTGCTATTTCATGCTAGTTTACTCAATTAGGGGAGGATATAGTACCCCTTACCCCTACCCATTTTTCGCCATTTTTTGCGGTACATACAAATCAAAAACCAGTGCAGACAGGTAGTGCATCCCAAAATATCCAATGTTAACATCTTTTTTCTAGTTCAGCAGATCCCAAAGAACAAAAAAATACCCATGTAGTAGGTTTATGGGGGGGGGGGGGTGCACGGTGGGCCCCTCCAGCCCACGGACTATATCGATCGGCTAATATCGATCGCTCCCGCCATGGCGATATATATTTGTTTGTTTATATTATTCACTCACCTGTCTTTCTAATTTCGGTAGAACCACATATAATTCGACAGTTAACCAGTCAAATTTTTGAAAATAAATAATAATCGTTTTAATGTTGATTTCTAGTCTATCGGTGTGTTATTCGAAATCGTCGCCAACAAGCGATCAACTTTCTCCGTGCAAGGAGCACTCTGGGAGCTGGGTCATTTGCATAACAATATACTGCAATGAAATGTATACATGAATCATTTACTGGCTGGCGAGGCGTCCCATAGCAACGGCCTGTCCAATCATTTGTCTGACAATAGACATGGTATAGGCTGCAGGTTTCTTCAACGCAGCGATACAGTGCAACTGGACAGGCAGGTATGTCCGCCGCTAAATCGAGATTTTAATGAACTAGGGACGGAGAGTCGAGGAATTCAACATCCGACGTGTCGAAACTGTCATTTCTTGCGTAGACAGCAATGTCTTGGTGCTGAATGTGTCGTTTGCAGGGTGTTTTATCGAGCTAAATCAACGTTTGATACGGAACGAATTGCGATACTGGAACACATGTCCGTTGTTTGGAGTGGCGATACGCTGTAAACTATAGCTTTGAGTACCTGTGCGGCGGGCTACTCTTTATGTACCACACTGCCTTGCCTGTAAGCTTATCCGGTTCCAAAAATCAGGCGTTAATTTTACTACATGTTTAACGGCCATAGAAAAACAGCTTTGGTATATAGCTCCTGAATTATCATTTATAACTTGATTTCAAACACCTGCGGCTGAACTAACACGATTTCCGTTCCCGTGTTTCTTTCTTCACAGGTAATTCATTAGCCTCACCGCCCCGGTAGTGATAGCAACAGGTGTCATTGAACACCACACCGCATTGGGGGAAGTTCAGAGTTTCGTCAACTGTGCTTCGCGAAGCCTTTTCGTACCAGGTAAGTAAGCTTACATCTAAACATTCAACAAAGTTTCAAAGCGAATCTGAGCGTACTAGCGTCTAGCGACAACGAAACAGAGAATGATAAGAAAAAGTGACAGTGTTCATTCTCTGTCGGACGATCTTGAAGTTCCGCGACGACTGTCTCTGTATGCAAAATCTGTCTTCCATTTGACGTGTTCTCGTGTTCCTTTGGTTTCTTAGAGCTGTGTACCGTGGCATTATTAGGAGGCACGAGTGCATGTTGTTTGTTTGGGGATCAATACGGTCGTTGCAAGAGTCACACACCGGGCAAATGCCGCTCTAGTCGGGTAAAAATGTCCAACTTTTGTGGCATGGGTGGCTCATGTTGTCTTAGCTGATTTGAAAACAAATTTGGACGATTCCTGTGTTGCACAGTAGCACATTTTAAGTGACTGTGAAATCGAATTATAAAACTGTAGAATCGGTCCGGAAATTAGACACTCCCACTGCTCAGGGGAAGTCTTCGCGCCAAAGTGTCAATGTCACCATGGTCAAGTTCAAATATGAGCCTCATGGTAAATCCTCGTGAAGCCTCCACCGACCCTGAAATTGACACAATCAACACGTCTGTGGTTTTGTCGGCTATACAGCGAAATGACGCACATTGGGTGAAGCAATTTACCGTCGTATTAGCACCCGTCCGCCCTTTGAACCGGCACGTCGGCGGAGTAAGCGGCCGTGTAGAACTCTCGTAATACCGAACAACAAAGACAACAATAAAGAACATAATCTTGGCTCTTGAAATTTATAATAAAATCAATTTCGTGCGCGCCTCGGTTGTTGATTTCTCCTCCATGGATATGACGGTGTATTTTTTCAGTCCATAAAAATTCCCTCAGTTGTGAAATTGATTGGAGTCTTATCAGCTAAAGGTTGGTACTGTTTATATAAAGGGTTGATGTGGTGCCAAGTGTATACATACAGCATAGAGCGACTTAGGGTCATTCCTGAACACACGCGATCTTTTCGCGCGCATGTTGCTTCCAGGGTCATAACCATGACAACTGAGCCCTGAAATCTTAAATTACTTGCTTTTAAAGTTTACGATTTTTCCAATATTAATACAGTCATGTTTAAATTCTTTTCACTCACATTTCATCCTGGAGCTATAGCAAAAGAAATAAACTGCACGCAACTCTATTATAGTATCAACGCCGGACAGGTGCGTCGACGTTCAACATGAATTTTATTAAGTCGTCGACTGACCTTTGCTCCACTTCATGGTTATCAAACAACACTGTCAAGATTGCAAAAATATGTCTGTGACGAGATTCGGATAAGATAAGCAAACTCATAACGGTTTTCAATCCGCCATCGAGAGTCGATTTTTCGCAGTGTAGGTAAACTCTTTAGCCAGTATATTGGAGTATTTAGTTTTGTTTGCAGTAACTCAGTTCCACTATGTTTGTTCGTTGTTCCTGGTGAATCAACTAGTTGCTCAAAATGAATAGTGTTTCTGACGGTGTTACATAATCTCGACGATTCATGTTTGTTGCTACCAATTGGATTCCTCTGACGAATTGCTCTGCCAACATCGTCCAGACCACGGGCTATCAACACCACAACACTAAATAAAATATCAACATCATGCATACTTGATTCCAGTCGATAGATTTCCAACTCAGACTCAAAAAGGCACGCGTAGCTTCACATCTAATATTTACAACCGAGACAAACCCGAAAAGCCACGTGACGTTATTTTAACAAAGGGTGTTCATAATTCATAAACATGCTTGATTTGCATAATAACAATGCATAGCTACCGTCTTTTAATTTGTCAGAAGAATTGAGAATGATTTATGAGCGTTGCTAGGATGCGTATCCATAATTAATTGTTATTTTCCCTTTCAATGGGAGACAGTGAAGGTTTTTAAAACAGCAAAATTATGTTCAGTATGACAACATTCATTGACAGGCTTTAGTACTAGACAGCGTAAGAGATGTCCTCACAGGAAGGAAGTGTTCAGGGTAACGGAGTGTCCGAGGGCGAGTGATATAATGAGGATAATACGTCAAGCCCTTGCGCATCTGATCGAGTTAATTCATTTTTGATGCAAAAGCTAGACCCTAAAACAGTGATAATCATTTTGGACTGCTCTGTAACGGTTCTGGTCATGGTCGGGTGTGTTGAGGGAGTGGGGGTGGTTTGGAGTGAGGATGTATGCGTTTTATAGTAGATACTTTGTTTGTACCGTTTCGAGGGACTATTTTACAGACTATGTATGGACAATCATATACAGGATTGAATTCGCGTGTAGTATTCATATACATCGCTCTAGTGTAACGGCGGAGTACCATGACGTCCTTTCACGGTGACATGTGAATACTATATCGTGACAAATTCTTGCAAAATAGGCTATAAAGACCGGCTTTTTAACTCTTGAACAGTAAATTTTACTTAAAAGATTAAGGAAATTCAATATACCACCCGGAGAAATTGTTTAATGAGTCCCGGATTTTAAGAGAATATGAGGTTATTGTCCTCATTGGGCTGTCGCCATGGCGATACGTTTTAAACCGGAAGCTGTTCTGTAAGAGAACTTGAATGACGGTATTTCGTCTACAGCTTTGATGTATCAACCACTGAAATAAGCGTTCACGTTTGTAAAAATTACGACAGGGAAAGGAACAGACCTCTATACAGAATATTGAAAGCTGAAAATACACGACGTAGGAAACAAATGCCGAGACATGATGAATTGGGGACGGAAAACCGAGAACGGTCTTAGCGTAATCGCGTGACGTCACAAGATGCTCGGGAGACATCGAAATCACGATGTCGTACTGTCTTTGCGTAAATTACATAGGTATGTAATAATGCGAAAATGAAAACTAAAGTGTGTTCGGTAATCTGAACAAGTTAATTGATATGATGACAATCACGAGTAATGATAATTAAAATACTACTTTATTCTCAGTTGTATTCTTAATTCTCGTAATCATCTCTGAAACAATCCTAATTATGTTGCTAACCGTACTACAAATTATCACATGTCACCAATGCAAAACAAAAAGAAAAACAACAAAAACAAAAAAACAGTCCCATATCTTCTTCACAAGGCTAAAATTTAAATAACCGAAGATTGTGGAGAAAGTTATTCAAATTTGATTGTCCTTGTTAAGAATATATTATGACTCTTGCTCTTAAAGTTGACATTTTGGGAAAACATGACACGTGTTAAGAATTCTCGCCAGAGTTAGACCGGCTCAACCTTACATTTTATGTCAATATCATTGAATCAATTGATGAACTGTTCGCACTGTAAACTAATTAGTGTTGTCACTATTTGATGAGTGAAATCAACACTGTCTGACGCGTGCCGATGACGTCATCGTCGTACACATTGCGGGGAAAACTCGCAGGCTGAGGCGAATCAGGAAATTGGCAGACATCTTTGAGAAAACATGTCGTTCACAAAGCGACCCTGGTCGTTAGGAACGGATATTGAAATGTTCGTTGTGAATGAAATTAAATTAGGGCCTATGCTGCGGGCGTGCCGGTAAAATCCCTACGGAGACATGGCAGCATATAAATTTTAGGTAGAATGCGCCTCGATATTCGGACTCTAAAACTTTTACAATATCTTTTTGGCCTACCACTTGTGGAGTTTGTTTTTAAAGGCACGGATTAAAGTTTTCACCGTCTTATTTTTGTGAAAATCATAATTTCGTCCCATAGAATTAACACATGGATGATGGCCATACTGAATTTCAAATATCGGTAATTTTATGGTAATTTTTTTACTTTTGGTGCCGAAAGTTGCTCGGCGATCCCGGATTTTTATTGTTGATCTTGAAAGAGAATGGTTGAAAGTTTTCTTGCGGAAAGTTTGATCAAAAGTCTAAGTTTTCCACTTGCGAGGTGCTCACTACCTAGATCGGAGAGCTCAGGTTAGTCGCAGTAAACATTCTTAACGGTACGTACGGCACAATTTTCGTTTATTTCTTCGGTATAGCCTATTTTGAACCAATCGTGTGGTGACACATTTTTGGTGGTTTAGATAATTCAGATCCAGAATGACTAGCACAAGAGACAGACCTTCCTGCAACTTGCAGGAAGGTCTGTCTTGAAATGCAAGGAGCATTCGAAGACTTTCTCCGATACGCTATAATTTTGGTTTGAGACAACACATTTCACGAATTCACGAAAAGACGATGGTGAAGTTTGGCCAGGGTTGGTTTAACCGTAAGTTGTCAGGCTATGAAAAACTAACTGTAGAGTCATCACACACATTCTCTCCATATCGTCATTTGTTTGCTTGAAAATCTTGGTGCTCGGCTCGCAGAATGCTACTCAGGACCCAAAGTATTTCGTTTGTTTTGTGTGTGTAGCTGTCGCCAGGGCTGTCGCTCGGCAAGAATACTACTCAAAAAAGCAAGTGTTTCTAAGAAGAATTGATGGTATTTTCAACACAAAGTCTTAACATTTTTCTTCTCCATCAACAATAATAACCGGTACTTGGCATGTTGCTTCTTTGTCGCCACAGATGTTTATCGGTAAGAACTGCAATAATTCCTTAGCCACGTTGATATTTCTGTAGGCCTACATGCTTGTCACACATCACAGATCCTTGGGGTAACAGCCCCGGTATACATGTACACCTTTCATATTTGTATCTTTCACGGTCTTTTGTCATTAGCATCATCAGACAAAGACTCTTTCTCATCATAGTTTTCCAATGACGTCACTTTCAAAGGCGTTGGCAATGAGCAACACTTTCACAGTTCCTCTAATGTTGAGCACCTGTTCTCGTACTGGGTCAAGCATGTCCATTTCAAGCACAACCAAACAGGAATGTATTGCTTTTCACATCCCCAGTGACTTTTATCTTTTGAGCATCGGCGCTTGCGAAAAAATATCTGATTTCCTTTCGTTGTCACCCCCATAGTCATTCAAACACCAATTGTTATTGATGACGCTTGTCAACAAGAATGCTTATCCCCAAACAGCGAAATTTTCCTTTACTCTTTTTGGTATATTCAACACTTTCCTACTGGCATTGCATGTACGTGTACACTGACTTCGTACGTTCGGTATTTGAAAGCCAAGTTACAACCGCAGATCGTATACGTTGTGTTTGTTGTGGTTTGTCATGGCAGAGCATCACTCTTTGAAGTGCTTCTACCAGATATGAAATGTTCATATGTTTGCTTTCATACAAGTGACGTGCGTACAGTTGCCTTTCCTCGTCGGTCAGAGAGAGAGAGAGAGAGAGAGAGAGAGAGAGAGAGAGAGAGAGAGAGAGAGATGCGGATACAATAGAGAAAGATAGAAGTGCAGAAAAGAAAGTGATTATGTCGCAAATTTACATTTAAATCATCTTGGCAAGCCATTTAGCGATACAATAGGCTATTTCCCGACCCCACAATGGGCTATTGCCCGGTCCGTTGGCAACGACGTCCGTAAGACGCTTACGTAAAGTGAATTACAGGTAAAAACTCATTTACACGCTCACTGTGTGCGATTCAATACGTCTCTGAATTCTTGTAATCCGGTGTAAATACGAAAAAGTCCACCCTTTTCAGAGTCTTTCATCAACCATACTCTTTTGACAAATGAGTCAGCAGGGTTTAACCATTGTACATCCATGGTTTAACCACAGGTGCTCGCAGTGTTGCTTGGATAGTCAGCCGAAGGCCGAGAGTGTGAGGCTGACGGCCTTCGATCGACTATCAAAGCATGACTGCGAGCACTTGTGGGTTATAAACCACCCTCCCTCTCCTGTCAGTATTTTTGCATCTCATTGAAACACTGTTGTTCTGTACTTCAAATACGAGCAAAATAGGTTGAATGCTTGGCAGTCGCTACCCTCTTCCAGAAGCAATACCTGAAGGTGATTCATGACATGCCACCCTGTATCTGTCCTCAATGCTCATGCATGAGTGAATAGGTACTCTTGGATTTCCTATTGTCACAAGACTTTCAACCGAGCCACAATTCTCGTCCTCTAGTAATAGCAGAATAATTCCTGTCAAAAAAGTTAAAACTACCGAAAGTGGTGCTCAAAATAATTGGCATATCTTGCGTGAAGGAGAATTAACTTATATAGATTGAGCAAGATCGATTCACAAGCGTCCTTGTATACAACATGTAGGCCTACTCGACAATGTTCCAAATTGAAGGGGCCTTTGGTGATCGATGTAACCCTGTTTGTTTGAAGCCATGGTAGTTGTAGTTCTTTTAGAGACTTGTCAGATGTATAGGGACAACGCTTGGGTACAATAACGTAACCTATAACGGTAAGATTGATGGGGCAATGACTGAAGTACCGATGTTATAAACGCCGATTTTCACACATGACTGGTAATTATCAAGTTTATTTATTTACCGGGAAATCCGAATGACCATAATAATGAGTATCTTGTTGGCATTGCACCATATATCAATTTCAATCAACGCGTTTGTTTGTTGATATGTCCGCCGTTTGGATACTTTGCTATTAGGGACAATTAGCGGATATTGTATCCCATTAGCATGTGACGGCCTGCGACAATCGAAAATCGACCTACTTCGGTAGTAAGCCAGAATAGCAGAATTCAAGACTGTGATGAAGTGTAAACACTATTTTCGCCTTGTTGGGCTCGTATCACAACAAGAAATGTCAATTTCAAGTGAGCACAGAATGCATCGTTGAATAACAACTCTACTGTTTGCCTCTGCTAATATTTCCCTCGGGGCAAGTGGCGTAGCTTGCCGCTGTCATGGCAACGGGGTCAATTGTAACAGGTCATGTGTGACGTGCTTTAACAAATGAACAGTAGATGGTGACAAGTCTTGTTTATTTCTGTTTAAGAATTCGACACGAAAACCACAACTGTTTTGATCTTGTTAGAGAGTTGTACAATATCTAACCAGCCGTGTACAACAAACGAAATCATGTTCGTGATTGTCAGCGTATTAGAGAGTGGAATAGCGTGAGACATGAGACCAAAACATTTTTTTTTACCCTGCGCACCTTTTGTGACAGTGCGTTGGCATATTTTGACCCATTTTAACGACAACAACATAAGCTATGACAATAGCAGTAAGAATGGACTCCAGCCCATAATAGAAAGCACCACTACAGACCGTAGTACAGTATAGGCAAAAGTTTATTTCTGAGTCCTTGGCAAAACATAAACTTTGCATGATATTACAAGACCTTGAAATTGTGACATCAATTTCTAAAAGATAAACCAATTATGGAATTTCAGAAATGCATATTGAGACAGTAAAGTTTACAATTACAGTCAGGATTAACATTGCATAAAATTGGTTGTCACTGTCAGTATCTGTGAATGACTTACATGTCTTGGCCCGAGACAAAAATGACTGCCGGGACCTCTGGACCTTTATGGTATCAATGTCTTTGATAGACATGTGTAGGATATTGTTGTCATGACTTCACAGGACCTTGGACTTGATGTTGTCATAGCTTGCATGGTGACTAACAAATTCTTACCAGTCACTGATGCAAAAACGACCTGAATAAATGAACGGCTATAAAAAGCAATTTAAGATGTTCTCTTTTGAACTTTACAGTATGAAACCATATTAAATCTTGCTGCATTCTGGAGCCTCAAGATAACATAAAACTCTACCAGGATTAAGTTCCAAAAATAACTTTGAACTTGGTGAAGACACTCAAATATTGACCTGGCCAACAAATCTGAAGCCATATCAGATCAAGAATAAATTTGTACATGGCTTTATGTAGGTCCCTGTATTGACATTCAGATTGTGATATTTGAAGGAAGCTGTTTGTCAAGGGCTTGGTATCTGGCCACTCAGTGTTTGCCATTGCACTTGAAACTCAGACAGTTAAAGTAAAATATTAAGTTGTGAAGATACTGAATTTTGGCGTAACCATACGACCAAATTGATGTGCAAAAAGTGTTTTGTGTTTGGTCATTTGGTCATCGATCAGGTTGCAATTATTCCTGCTGGTTCAGACTTTCTAAATAAAGAATTATTTGAACTGTGTATGTATTGTGGAATGAAGAACATTTGTAGCTGATTGAAGAAAACGCACAAAAGTTTTCGATATCAGGAGGGGGAAATAAAAATAGTTGAAATTACAGCAAAATATTAAATGTTGACAAACATGGAGATAAACCACTGTAAGATACATGATTGAAAATAAATGGTAAATCAAATTGTTGGTTGTGGTGATATTTGACATTCTTTCCATTTTGAAACTTTATTATCAGTTTATGAAGAGATCATCAAACTGTAAATCATGTCCTTTATATCTCCTTGTCAACTCTCACAAAATACCTGTGTTTGACAGAATCCCTTGTTTATTCTTTTGATGACTTGCTAGGCCAGGAATCTCCCGGCGTGTTTGTTGTGGGTCTGAAATGGGATTTAAACTCATGAGAGAGAAAACGATTCATCTTTGACCGTTGTTCTGACATTTGCGAGGCAGAATGCTGGTGTTGATAAATGTCACATTTTTGCGTTGACCTGTCTCAACCATTGTAAACAACATCAGCCAATCACCAGGAGGTGAATACATTTCAAGGCTATCATACATACGACCAACTTACACTTCCTACCAGCGGCAATCCTAAACTGGCAGGAATCAGTCGACATCATAAATGCTTGGAAATTGAGATGCAATCCTACTCTGAAATCTGCATATTTTATGCAAAAAAATGGAATAATTAACAATTGTGTGTTAATTACTCATTGTTATGTGAATAGCCATATCTACATTTATAATTCTTGAGTTATGGCCATTGAATGGAATAATCTCTGCCGGCATACTGGTAGAAAGGAACTAAATACTCTGGATAGAGGTGGCGGTGTGCATGGCTTGCTTGGTGTTAAAAAACATGAATTGTTCTGGATACGTTCCACTTTTCAGAGGTCACTGAAAATACCGCCCTGGGTGAACGGTGTTCAAAGTGTTGTCCCGATCAGCCCTGATAGTATGGTTTTATAGCTATAGTGTGGCCTGACCTACATCAGAGGCCTTCCAGTCTTACATTCTCAAAACACAAGGACCTTTCAGCAGTGATCTAAAGCCTTGGTGTGTGTAAACACAGGAATAAAAAGATTTATCAACAAGTGTGGTTTTCAACCCTCACACATAAATTTCTTGACAGACAACGAGGCGGCCCAACAAAAAAGTTAACAAAATGTTCTCTTGCAGAGAATTGATGTTGATTTTAACTTTCTCTGAAGAAGAAACAAAAAACACAAAACAATGTTTGAGTATTTTGACAGGTTCCTTTAATAGATGCAGGTTTGTAATGATTTTGCTTTTTCCATTCTCATTCCAGATTGTAGTTTTCCCAGACAATGCCAGTGGAAACTTTCATTCCGTCCACCAATGAACCCCTCCTGGTGAGGGGTACCATGGGACACATCCCAGAACACAACACGAGGACAGCCCTTCTGCCGACAACCAGGAAGGACTTTGCCGGATCCCGTCCAGCGACCATGGCCAGCGCCCGGTTCGGTCAGCTCAGTCAGAGCGCTTTCTTCGCAAGACATAATCCTCATCCTGCTAGGGTTCGGCACATCAAAGGTAGGTAAACCAGAACACTTTGAGGAAAAACACACTAGCATGAACACTGCACACTGATGATGCCTATCTTTAATATAGAGCCAACAAAATGATTAGTAAGATTTACTTTATTGTAAAAGAAATGTGTCTTCACACTGTAAAACTAGACTATTAAGAAAATGTACAATATTAATTTGACATAAATGTTCATAAACTGTCCTGTGATGAAATGTTCATAAATTTTTGACATAAAGTTAATAACTGTACACCTTTATTTTGTAGATTTCTCAAATCTACATATGGCATGGCTTTTCGTCCAAATACTTGAACAAATTCTTCAAAGGTACCAAGAATAGCTATAATGCTATGATAATAGAATAACAAGCACCAGGGCCGTGGCACATATGTTTCTGATTAATTGTAGCTTAAGGTCCTCTACTCAGAGGCTTAAACATATTAAGCCCAAAATATAGGTCAATATAAACGGCAGATGTGAAAAATACAGTGTTAATTTACAGATGGAGTTCCTAAATGGGTACTTAGACAGCTGGTGTATTTATATAACAGCCAATCAAAGTGTCCGCTGCCTTGGCTTGTCTCCAGGGAACATGGTGTATTTAAACCATGAGGCCAGACAACTTAAACTCTCACAAAGGCAGACCCATGCAAAGAAAAAAAACTCAAGCAGCCCTTAAGTAATGGTGTATACAAATGTGGGGATTTTGGAAATACGGAGGGTTTGACCCTAGTGGCCTTAGTAAAATGGGCAATCGAGGATTAATGCGAAGCATTTGATTCAAAGTTTGTTTCTTTTCTGTAAGTTAGATGATGCAGCAAAACTTCAGTTTGGTTTAAAGGCTGGCAGATCCATTGTAGCTTTGTCATATGTGCTTAGTGATATAAACAAACATCAGTTGCTATGGATACAGCCATCTGCAGAACAGAACTTCTGAAACGTAGAAAAGATTTGTTGCTCTGTTCTTAAAATTAGCAACATTCACATGATATAATTCTTGTTTAGTAAAACACCAAAGCAGCAATATAAAAACAAGAAAAGTTAAATGAAACTTTTGTACATACAATAATGCACTTGGTACTTATCTTATACATTACTTTAGTATCTGAAATCGATAATTAAATCTCAAGAAGTTTACATATCAAAATTCAAAGAATTTGATTTCAGATAAAGTTTTTCTGCGGGCTGAAATGTAGCACAATATTTTATCTAGAAATCTTAGCAACAAGTTCTAGGTAAATTCAATTAATAATTAAAAGTGAATTATGATGCAAAATACCAGTTTGATAATGAAAGAATCTCACAATAGTAATCTGAAATGATGAAATATACTTATATACAGTGTGGCTTCTTATGTATTTGAAATCAAAATACATTCAGTAGTATGTACCTTATTGATTAGAGAGACCTGTTAGATGACATAACCACTATTTAATTTCCTGCCTTTGATCAAGATTTCAAGATTCCCTCCTCATCAAATTGACATCTTGAATGAAGAATAGACAATTAATATCCACTTATTTGCATGCTGAGTTTCTACATGAGATAGTTCAGGTCAAATATTTTTTACTTGGTGAACGTTTGAATGAGAAAGGGAATTTAAAAAAGATTTCTTTCATAAATTCTTTCCATGTCGCAATAGATTGTCCCAATATAGGTGTTTAAGAAACAAGTGGTCAATTTTTTCTTAAAAAAATATCTTTCCTGAAGTTGTAAGGAGTTTATATTCAACTGAAGAAGATCAGTAGTTGTATCATTGTAACTCAAGTTACTTCCAAAATAGTGAATTTCATAAATTCCGAAAACAAGTCTCATATATTTTGGAAATAGTGTTTGCTTGATCTAATGAATACAGCGTGCAACTTATGCATGTATGACTGTGTGAAGGTTGTGCATCAGTGTCAGTAATACATGTGGATGCAGTATGGCTGTACCCTGTAGTAAAGCCAAGTCAACCTATTTGTGAACAACAAACAAACAAACATATCCAGATGGAAGTTTTATCATTGCAAGCAATTCATATTCACGACTATGACCAAGCACGTTCAGGTCCTGAAATCTTCTTTACATGATTTATACATGATTACTTCAATGTAAAAGTGGACAGAATAAAGCCATGCTGTTTGGGAGATAAGCGTGAGAAGTAACAACTCCACATTGTTTCTCTATAGAAGGATTAAAGTTTTATAGAAGATGTAATTCCATTGAAAATCCAATGTGTGATTACAGTGTTCTTTAGATTTAACAAAGGCTTACACTAAAGACACTCACCGATTACATTTCAAAAGATTTCAAATTGCGTCAGAGCTTTTATTGTTTGGCTTCATGTAAATAAGCCTGCAAGACCAGTATGTGGTATGTGAACATACAGACTGCTGACAGCCACTTGGGCCAGTTTTGGCCTTTCATAGTTAACCTTGGTATGAAAATACATGGCAAGAGCTTCAAACGGCACTTTGATATGGTAGGACATATAGGTACCATGTGCTTATATGCCTGTGGCACTTGACTGTCTTCCTATAACCCAAACTGCAGGTCACAGTGTGGTTTGTTACTACACTGAGCTCAAATTGACATGACGGGTACCATAAAGGATTGGTGACAGTCTAGTAAAGATATATATATACTCACTGTACTGGAATAATATTAGTGAGCATCAAGCACACTCCAACTCACTTTTGAACGATATCACTGGATGATTTGAAAGACACCTGTAAGATTAAACCAAAGACAGTGGAATGCCGCCTGGCTCCACTATCAATGATTAAACAAAACAAAACAAAAACAATTCAACCATAGCTCCTCATTTCAGTTTCAAAACCAACATAGATATCATATGCTGTATACCACTTTCTTAATCCAGAACATTTGTGATTGACTATTTTACCTTTGATTACATGTATGGTTTCCATAAATGTGTATGTTTGCTTTAAAGTAAATACATATGGACTCCAAACCCCACAATTAATTTGTGAAGTAAAGTATAGGTAAATGTGAATTACACATCCAATATCCCTCATTTTAATAAACTCCTTTTTTTTCACCTTGGAGTTCCAAACAAACACACAAGCATATCGATTTCATGAGTTTTTATATCAGAATGACTATTACTAGACAATGCCTACCAAAACATGGCTGAAGAATGTTCAATGTCCGTTGACATTTTCCTCTCGTTGATACATCAAAAGTCACGCCAAGGGCAATCTTTCCTTTCTTTATAAACTCTAAACAGTCCTATTGAAATGGACGAGCTTCAGTGTAATGACCCACCTAAATAGCAAGGGAGTATTTTGTTCCAGATGTAAATGGACTCAAGGGTCAAAGGTGCAGGTCACTCTGGCCAGTTGCCTAGCTACAAACCCTAACAAGAGACACTGCGCATATTAAATCTGTGTAACAGTAGTGCAAGAATTGCTACTATTGTAACAGTCTAGGTCAATTAAAATAAGATTGTTAATACAGGAAGATTAACAAACATATCAAGGATTAATATAAAGCATTCAAATAGGCAGCAGGATCTTGCCCATTTTAGCTTACAAACCATTAAGTGTTTTGGTTTGATTTTAGACAAATTTTGCAGTGTGTATTAAAATTGAACATTTTGAAATATCCTTGTATAAGCTACCACACATAACACAGAATATACTAATCCTTTACAAGCAAAAATCACACTTGGTCTCTTCTTGGTGAATCAGAAAGGTAGCAACAATGCAAATAATAATTCAACTTCTTAAAAATAATTAATTTGGGAAAACAATAGTAAGACTGAGTTTCAAAAGCAAAGGTACAAATACTTGTTTTAAGAATTAGTTTACAGAAACCTCTTCACTTACAGATTTTTTATTACAACTACATGAACATATAGTTTTATAGAATTTGCAAATTTGAACTAACAATGATATTGGATCACTGAAAGCATTTGTCTGCTGTATTAAAAATGGTAGACTTTACTTATGGATTTCTTTCCAATATACATATGTCAGTCAAATTCTATGCATTTGAAATGTCCATATTGATTTCCTCTGTTGTATTGATTCACAATATCATATAGAAGATTTCCTCAGTGTACAAATCAATAATGTCTGTTCCATGTATATTTTCAACAATGCGCATAGTGTCAAAAGTACAGTTACATCAATGTATGGAACAGTCTGGCAGTCTATTGATTTCTGCTGTAATTTCCTTTGACAAAATTTCACTCAATTTCCACTGAATCCTAAAATGATACTGTCTTTGATGAGACCTGAAACGAGTAAGTTTTGTCTGAAAGAAAAATTTATGATCAATGTGTAAAATATGGATGTTTTGAAACACTAAAATAACACCGATATGAAATACTGAACATACATCAATATAAATTACTGATTGAAGTGTATTGGCATGGTTATCAATTGGATTCTATCAATACTACGGTAGTTAATATGATAAACAACTTGTAGATATATGAATATGCTCAGAAAATTCTATTTGGCAAATTTCCATTATATAGAATGTAGTTTTAGTACAATGACACTTGGAGTGGATTTTCTTACCAAGTTCATGTTGAAGTGTTGATTGAGTTTACACAATAACAGAAGATTAACCGACACTCTGCTCGGAAATACAGATACAATTTATGAGCATTAATGGTTTAATGAGTGCATCAGTCTCCATATTGATGGACAGTCAAGTAATTAATTTCTTGAATTAGAATTGCGTGCCATTTGATGAGCCATCCTGTTAGCATTTTGGTGACAGTCAATACTGAATTGCTGAAAAATTGTAGGGATGGCAAAGAATCATTCACAAAATATAGAATTCACCATCCAATCTCTCACCCATGTTGTTCTGTGAAACGTTTTCCTAATCCTTGGTAAATTCAGTTCTATGCAATCTATCGGTACACAAACACATTTTATCAAACACATTTTAGTTTTTTATTAAAAACTCATCTTTTACTTGTGCAATATGACATGAGGTTCAAAAAGTCATTTTAAATTTTTTAAAGCACATTTACTCAGATCAAACCAATTACTGAAAGAATAGAAAGAATAAAATACTTTTTTCTATAATAAATGATTTTTCTGTCAAATATGTAATTAATTCATCATGCTTTATTCTGTTTTTAAAATTTTGTTCTTGATTCTATTGAGGTTAATGAAAATGCGATTTTTAATTGCATTATTATAATGCACACTGGTACCTTCTTAACAGGGTCAATTAATAGGTGTGATAATGGCAACGTTTTAAATTGATAAATCATTAGTTCCTGATAAAATGGATACAATTATGCCATCCATGTGGACAACAAAGTAGAAAAGATCATCCACTCTACACTGAATTTTCTTCATCCTCGTATAATCTTCTCTTGTGCTTGAGTAAAACTAGAGTTGAAAATTTTGGAACACGATGTGTGAGATACAAATTGATAATTATTTTGCTCTGTACATGTACATTTCCTGTTGAGCTGGTTTTTTCAATGCATCTCCTTTTTTGAAATTCACAATGGCACGATAATTACATCGGAAAAACATATTCTATTAGCAATTACTTTATTCAGTATTGTAGTAATTTGGTTATTGCATCATATTCTTCTTTTGTACCATTCACTGTTACCATGGAAACACTCAAATTTTTACAATGGTGTCTCATGGGATTTTGCAAACAAGTATTAATATTCCATTAAAACAGGACAGCCATAAAGATATTAAATGCTGCCTGTGGATAAAGAAATATTGACATTTCGTGGACGTAAATTACGATGTAAAACTGTGAAAAACATTCTATTCTAATAAAGAGTAGTTTTGTACAGCAAAACTGAGCATTATAAAGAATAAAATGTCATATTGTCTTAAGGAAAATGTGTGATTTGATCAGCAGGAACATTTCTTGTGTGGAACAGAAATTTATGTCCCAGTGAATTATCTTTCTTTCCAGAGTGATTTGAGATTTTCTTAAAGAAAACAGGTTTTGCCTAGATCAGCTATTGAGAGAAACTATACAATAGTCATCTGGCAAGAAAATTTATAGTATGAGTCATGATATTTCAACATTGTTCAGGTAATATGTTGTTTCATAAACCGAAAATACAAAAAAAAAATGCTACAGGAGGAAATTCACATCACATAAAGTTAATTATACTATTCATAAAATTGTAAAATTTATTTTAGAAAAAAATAATGGCGCTCCTTTTTTCCGGAAGGGTTCATTGCTTGCAAACACACATTAACATGTACATAATTCATCTTTTGCTCTTGGCTGATCAGCAATGATGAAAGGTCGTTGCGATGTCGGACTGCTCAGTGAGTGTGTCAGCACTGATATTAACACCTGCCACATTTCAATTTCTTTTGAATTACACTCTGAGAATGTATTGCACGTCCCAGCGATATGTGTAATAGTGGCGGTGATCTTACATGTAAAGGCCACTGGCTATTATGTGCTTATTTTGTTTGATCGCTGCCAGCTATGAAGTTTCCCAAATGACTTGGCATGGGTGTGCTTTTATTGTGCTCGACAGGTGAAAGAATGTGGCTATACTTAACAATGGGAGTGTGTCTGTTTGTCAGTCAATTAGCTCTCTTGATCAAATAATCCTTTGGCCAGAGCTGAGTCCATAAAAATGAAAGACAGATATTAGTCCAATGAAACATACATATGGAAAAGAGTTAAAAAATTTAGCACAGAGGCAGCATATTGTCTTTGATAGGATGCAGGGTTCAAGAAAAGTGTATTCCGTTCCATGGTTCGAGAACTTTGTGGGAAAAATGCCAATGGAGGTTACAGAATAGTTGATCGCTTTGTCCGGTGTCCGGGTAAAAATGAACACACTGATTGACAAATACACTGCAGTTTCAACTTGTAGCTCGACAATTTCAAAGTTCATAAATCAGTGGATTTTGCATAGAGTATATACACGTTCACATATCCATGCTGGTTTTTGTCCCACTGCTGGTCTGCGTTGCTACAACAAACCCCCCTTAGCAACAGCCAGCAGCGCACAATTGTGATCCAGCAACACTGTAACATCTAACACTCAAAGGCCAGTATTAAAGTGATTGTAAAATATCTGACGGCTTTTCTGAATAATTGAGTCACAATCACAACAATGAATTTTTAAAGATGTCAGTTTTTATGGCCAAGCGATCTCTTTCATAGTTTTAGTATCGCCACATAAAGCTATATTCACAAATCTTTGGATGATAGGAGGCATTTTATAGAAGTAATAGATCACCCTGACAGGTGTTTTTAGAACAGGAATGTTTGCTAGCAACAGCCAAATAGGAAATCATAGAAAAGTTACAGACCAATGTACAAATTGAAATCACATGTTAAAAGGAGAACGAGCTCAGTATTGATAGAATTTTGTAATAATTTTTGTTGTGTATATAGATACATGTAATCGTATTAATTGCAAGATACACAGATCGCGTTGTGAGGTTATTTTCACCGTCGCTTGAACAAACATCATTGGTCTGTTGATAGGATTCATTTCTGTAAAATACACAGATCAGCCTACAGTGAGGATGTTGTAGCTAACTATGATTTTAATATCAGACACATTTATCTTAAAATGTGAAATTAATTGCGTACAAACTTTGTGATCTAGATACGTAATTCACACAGAAATAGTGTATAGCAGTAAACAATACGATTGGATCCAATTTTTTTCTGTGACATGATTTATTGGGCTATTACCCCTTTTACCATCAAATTTCCATTGAGTCCTATTGTTTTTATATGAGTAACATGGAACATTCCACTAAGAAATAGGGATGGAAGGGTAAAAGACAAATGTTAAATTATTGAAACATGAGAAAGCTCTTGGTTTTTGTTTATTTGTATTTTGTGTCTGTTTCAATGTTGATTTGAAACAAAAAGAAACGCAATCTTGGAGGAAACTATAAAACAGCAATAGGATACACACATGACTGGTTGAATGCGTTGTGTATAGATTACATGGCATGATACACCAGCACTCAGGTTTTTTCCTGCACAGGTGTCAATTACTGTCATGGATAAACACAGTAAATGGTCTGATGTCACAGGTCATGTCTGTCAGTTTGCCTTAAATGTATGTCTACAATTACCTCAAGCCTCTGAAAAATTACAAATATTTGTTAAAGCATATAAGTCCTAAGGTCAGGTATGACTTTGAGACCAGTTTGTTCCCATGCCTTTTAAACATTTTCCGTATTTCATTATATAAAATGACATAAGAGTAAATAAAATCTGCATCATCTCTTTCATTGTTATGTACATGATAACATCAACTTACACATGTATATATATATATATATATATATATATATATATATATATATATATATATAATATATATATATATATATATATATATATATATATATATATATCAGGAGTCTCCTGATGATTGCTTATCGCATGAAACATTTAAAATGACTGATATACTCCTAGATTCCCAGTGTGTATATATATATATATATATATATATATATATATATATATATATATATATATATATATATATATATATATATATATATATATATATATATGTATGTAGTTTAGGTAGAAATACTAATAAACAAATAAATAAGCCAAAAAATTAATAAAATGAAGTACATAGCATACAAAAAGTGTGATGAAGACAGTTTTCAGAATAAAGCATTCATATTAAATGTTTGACATATAATAAACACAGTGAGACTTACAATCTCCAGATGTGTTTTTAAAGACGCAAAATAGACCATAGATGTATTTAGGATGTTAAAAGTACGAAATGTCCTTTCTTCAAAACATGGGGAATATTGTATAATAAAATTTATCCTGCCTAGAATTCCTATTTTTCATTATTCTAGATTCTTTGTAATTGATGACTTGATTCCTGTATGAATTGCTGATGGAAAAATGGAGCTACAAATCAACAACAATCTGTTAAATGTACAAAGCAGCTGGTCGTACCATGTAACATTTCAAATTGTATTATTGACAATACGTCTTTAAAAGTCTTAGAATGATTAGACATAGAAAAACCCCACAAAAACACGCACTGATTTCAACAAGAAGGTACAGAACTTTATCTAGTTCATTGGGTTTCCAGTTAACTGTACTATGCAATGATCAAAGTCTACATACACTCCTTGATTTCATTCGAATTGATTGGGAAATTCTTCAACTTCAGGACACATCTGGCAACCAAACTATCTGCCAATAATCAAAACCTTGGCATGTCATTTGGACGTAAATCACGACACCAAGTCACATCAAAACCAAATCAATAAATCACTGCGTTGTTGAGTCACACAAGCTCAGTTCATTTTGACGCCATTATTGTTTTGTCCTTTGAAACTAGTCTCCTTCAAATTTACCATGGAAAATCAATTATTCTATTGTTCAGAGTCTGAGACTAATCACATTTTATTTTTGTCTTGGTCAGTGACAACTCTGAGAAGAAGTTGGGGCTTGACTCTTTTTGAACCCAATTTTTGTTGACCCCCATTACATTTAATTGTGTTGCTGGTCTAATAAACTGAAGTATGAGTATATATTATAGAGATATGGGAGAGGATTTACGAGTGGTAACACTTTTCAAATTAAAAATGGAAGAACTGCCGTCTCCAGGCAAACTTCCTCACGCAGTGATTGTCAAGAAAGTCCCTTCAAAGAACTTCAAATACAATATGGATCCTTTCTGCTGATAGAGCAATTGCATCTGAAATCATCACAATAGTGAGAAACTGCTTGAAGAAAACAATCACAGCTGTCTCCAAACACATATTCTAAATTTTGTGAGATTAAAATTTTTATACAGTTCAAAAAAAGTTTGTCAGT
Source organism: Ptychodera flava (assembly GCF_041260155.1). Taxonomy (NCBI): domain Eukaryota; kingdom Metazoa; phylum Hemichordata; class Enteropneusta; family Ptychoderidae; genus Ptychodera; species Ptychodera flava. Next base: position 11,438,664 of record NC_091949.1, on the reverse strand, counting down.
GTTTTCTTTCACAAATTTTATCTAATTTTGTCATCAGGAGAACATTAACAACTTTAGGTGTTGCCCTTTGTACACAAAAGTTTGGAAAAATCTTTATTTTGGATGTTTGGTGAAACACACTACATACATATGGTGGTGATGAAGTTTTAAAGGCTTCACTGTCTCTCTTCAGTTGAACATAAACTTCATTTAAAGTAAAAGTATGGAATTCCAAGCCATGGAAAGACATTCAGACAGAAAACTGGAACTTTGTTGAGGTCTAGTTTTACAAGGAAGCTGTGTATCATAAACATAAATTTTCACCTTCTAACGAGTGGAGTATACAAAAGTATTCATGCCTGTTTATTGATGCATTTATTCTTCTTGTCCTTTGCTGATTGTAATAAGGGTGATTCAGATAAGCCTTGCAAGAACAGTTTGCGAAAAATTTGATGAAGGTCTAAAAGCTAGTATACAAGAAATTTGGGACAAAAATTGTTTGACCAACCTAAGACTTGTGCCCAAGACTTGTGATTCTAGATTCATTAATTCAACTGAGTATCTTTAATCTTCATCTTGTGGATTGAAGCATCTTCACTGATCGATGTTTTTCCTGCAGGCTAAACATCAAGTAAACTGCCCTTGATTGATATTAATAGTATGTTTATCCCTGAAATCTGCCTCATTCCAGAATTCAATTCTCCCCTACATATTTCAAAAAGAACAGTGATAGTGATGTCTCTGAAACAAAAATGAATCATTGCTTTCCAAAGATTTGTTACACCCTCAGGGCGAATAGCCAGTATTCTATTCATCACGCCAAGTCTTCAGTGAAAAGGATCGAAACCTTAAAATGGCCCAGCGGGGGTACTGTGGTATTAAAACTTGAATTTCATCACTCAACCATTGAAAACAATGATTTTCCTGAGTTGATTAGGAGGGTATATAGACACATCACATGCCAATTAAATACGGTAATCAATTCTTAAGAACACTTCTCCATATAACATAGGAGTTGGAAATGTTGCTGACTTCAACTGTCTTCATAAGTGTTTATGATCTCACTTTATGACTATTTTGAGTAAAAAATCTGCACTGAGTATCCGAGGAAGGCATTATTAGCATATGGCCTAGTGTGCATATTGTCCAGCAAGGTAAAACAAGCTGACAGAATTTTCTGGCCACTTTGGCAATTTCTTCTGTACAATTAGAAGTAGCTCCACTTCAAAGGTATATTATTTTGACAGCGTATTCTGTTAAATAATATCAAACTCTTAGAATCTCTACAATTCAGTAACATGTGTATCACACATTAAGTACCACTGTAATATGGCTTTCCAAGGCAGCATTTTCGTCCAAACTCCAACACTTAACTCAAACATGAAAATCCCACATCAAACACAACAAGTTGTACATCTGATATCAAGTAATCCGCAAATGTACTGTTTTCACACACTGATCCCAGGTACAGATTCATGTCAACAAATGAAACGTGTGTATGTAAATACATCCAGGTGAACATCAAACATGGAACACAGAACCAGAATATTATTAGCAACTCTAAGTTTCATAATCTGTATCAGCTTTGGAGACACAATCAACTATAATCCAAATCAGCATTTCTTATTGTGTTCCATAAATGTATATGTGTCTACACGACTAATATTTCTTCCTTTTTACCAATGTTTTGCATATTCTAGGTCTATTAGATGTTCCTATCTGTGCGGTTCACGACGAAGGCTTCATTAGCAATCCCCGGTACAATCTCCGACCCAACACGCAGGAATCAAAAAGGTTATACTCATACGCGGGGCGCATGCCTGTCCACGCCATCTCATACAATGTACACAACCTCAACCCCATGATGAACACTAACAAATATCCATTGGACATTATCACCGGACTAGCAAACTATCCTTGGGGATTTAAGGAAAAGGCTTCCAAATATGGAATGGGTAAGTCTGGTGTTTGGAATTTTCTTTCACTACATAATATTTTATTCCATCAAATAAATCTTTACCTAGGTGGCACGCAGCAAAAAGACAGCTTATCTGTGTCAGTTATTCCCTGGCATAATGGTGAATTTGTTGCTCCAGTTTTTTGACCAGTCTGTACAAGAGTAGCAGAATGATCGCAGACCTTAAATGGTATAGCCTGCAAAGGCCAAGCTACCATCCGGTATTCTGAGCTTTCTCAAAGAGACTTATTTTAAACTAGTTGATTGCTGGTGCAGAGAATGGAAGCAATGTAGTCACCGAGACACATGCGGGAGACAGTCTTTATCTACTGAAAAATCAAATACACAAAATATCTTACTTGAAAATTTCAAGCACTATTATTTGTCTGTGAATTATATGTAGAAAAACTTACAGCACTCAAAAAGGAATAACAAATTGTAATATTTTGTTGAATGCTATCATCAACATTACATACACACTTTCTGCGAGCATACACTATATACACTTTATCAAGTATACACTATATACACTTTCTTCAAGCATACACTAAAACACTCTTTCTGCAAGCATACACATTTTGCCAATAAGGAAATACTAAATGTTTCATGTAAATTATTAGAGTTACTGCATGAGGGTTAAAATTTACAATGCAGAACAAATCCTTATGATTATAACATGGCCGTAAACCAATGTTTTATTGAACTAATTTTCAGGATATAAAGGACGTTTTGCAAACAAACTTAATGCAACATTAACATTTCATACGATTATTAACCATACATAAATTCTATTGATCAGCTTTTTACATGAAAACATCAATTGATGAAAATATTCATATTATTCCCAGACAATGCTTTCAATCTTGTTTCCATGGCTACTACACAGCACTTTAAAGTTTGCTTTCTGTCTGTAACTCATATAGTACTGATTTTATTGATGCTTTAAATTTTCAAATCAAACTTGTTTCCATGACAACTACAAAACACTGTACAAATTTGCCTTTTCATCTGTTTCTCATAAGGTATAAATTTCAATGATGCTCGACATATTTCACCTGTGACATGAGGCGTAATTGCTGGAAATTGTCTGCAACTACTGCAATTTGAAAAAAAACATACCCCGATACTGTTTTTGAGAGAGCAGGAAATGAAAACCGTACATGATTAAACAGGAATGAAGCGCAGAAATTTCTGAAATGAACTCTTCATTTAAGTAATTCAGTACCTAAGAGATAAAATGTTCAGAGACAGCAAGATGCTTCAAATACCAACAGAGAGTGTGACAAGACAGGTATAGAAATGATAAATGGATTCCTTTTCTCAATGGTAAAATGGACAACCATGTCACCATGGTGACTGACGCACGCTAGGACACTGTTCATTTGCTTTGGATATTGCTTTGAATACAAAAACGGCCAGAAAAGAATACGCATACGTGATGAACATCAAAAAGACTTCCAATTAGGAAGGGACGAGTCGTTCCAAGTGAATTGAAATCTAGCTACTAAATTCATTTCTGTGCAGAGTAAAATTGAATTGGATGGAAGAATATCAGCATAAAATGTTTCAGACGTAAAGTGCTCAAGTATATGAAAGGACTGAGTTACCATGGTGACCGGGAATAATTTTCTTTCCAGTGTAGACATTAAAGGATAACAACGTGAAATATCAGTTTCATGTCTTCACAAACGTATAAAATAACATATAATTTCAGAAAACATGAAGTAACTTTTTTAAGTACTTGAAAGTCTGTGAAATACACCATGGCGGTAAAGGCTTTGAAATGGAAAGATTGTATCCAATTGCTTCAGTTTCCTGTAAGTTGATTGTCCTGTCAACATGTACCATTATTCGTGTGAAACGAATTTACAACGTCTGCTTATTTGCAAGCTGAAATATGTATTTATTGTAACCATTAGATGTTAATGGCACAATCTTTAGTATATTCAAATTGTAACAAGATGGGAGTATCAAGATTTCATATGTATTACTAACACATTGCCATTGAAAAAAACTTTGATAATTAATAGGTACTGTCATGTCTTCAATTTTTTGAATTATTTTGATATTTTTTGTCAAAACTGTTATGTAAATTACACACTGGGGAATGAAAAGCAGGAGGGCACAGTCTGGAAGAAGTGGGGGTTTGAGGAAGTGGCTGGGGAGGGGCAGACTTCAAATAATGAACATTTAAGCTCTATCTTATGGTCCATCTAAAGAGACTGAATTTAGTTCTAATCCTTGTAGGTGTACACTATAAGCAGACACTCTATGTCGTCCAGACATTTTATTTCACTTTTGTAAAGTAAGCATTGTAGCAAAACAATTGTCCGGATGATATAATGACATGGCAGCAATAATGCAGCAGTAATACTATGGATACAAACAATGCACTGACAATCCCAGCCATGTATTGGGATTTCAAGTCACATCAAAATTACGACCACTAGAGAGCATTCAACCCATGACAACATGCAAATAAACAATAGAAGGAGGTACTATGTATTCAAAGCACTGTGTACATGTCAATTCAATATACGCTGTCAGACCTGTGTTTGTAACTAGGGCATGGAAACCCTGAGGCTATAGCACATAGCGGAGGGTATAAACTGTTGATCCTATAAAAGTAGACATTGCATGATATATGAATATTCACGAATGATAATGATAATGAATCATTATCATGGATTCACAGAATCAAAAAGTACTCATTAATACACTCTGCACAGATGAATTCACATCTACATATAAGTTCTATTTGTTGTTCTACTTGTTTATGTTTTTTACCTATTGACAAAGGCACATGTAAATGGGCCATATGTCTGTTATACAGATTGTGAAATGGATGTGGGATGGGATGTTTGGTATGTGAGTGCAACAGAACAGAACAGATTGACCTTTTACATTACATACAAATAGCATATGTTAGATGCATAACATGCATTTAACCCTGTACCGTGGAGTCACACTGAAATGTGGGTACATAGTGCTGTAGGTCAATTGAAAAATGATAAATTTTTTTCTTAAAAACATAAATATATAGAATCATAAATTGAAAGTTGCATTAACACTTGATGACTGATTGCAAACTTGAAAACTGTTCAACACAGCACATTTCAATGAAAGCATAGTATATCCAGATATATTGTAGAAATTACTTCACTGATTAAAATTGTTCTGTTTCTGTGTCTGTATCGCAGTGCCTGTGACAGATTCCTGGAAGGATGAGCTGAGAAGTCTAACAGAGAAAGCTGGACTTGGTTTGCCCACTGATATCAAGAAGCACGAAGAGTCTCAACCAAAGAGAACCTCAGTCTACTCGGCCGACACCGGCCGATTGCTGCCACCACCGTCACGTGCCATGTCTCGCGGCGCTTCCCGTCAGCAACAACGCAAACTGGACTTGTATCATCATATCGCCGCTCAGCAGGATAATGAAGCTCTGGTGAGTGATTAGGGTCAAGGGTCAAGGGATGTCATTCTTTCTACATCAATGCATTATCAATTTTATACCACTATGGCATTATTACTTTTATGACTGAGTAAATTTACCAAAAAAAATTGTTTACTCTTGGCTGTTGCTGTACTTAATATACATGTTGATAATCATAAATGAATGGGTGTGTGCAATAATTTTGTATGTTTTTCACATTTTATGATACGCAAAACAGGCTTCTCCACAAGACACCCCTCTGGTTTTTTTGAGCAATCTTTTCAAATGTTGATAAACCATACAAAGGCGTATATTTTCACAACAGAAGAATATGTAAATTATTGCATTGTTATGTAAATTGGCCACACCTCTGTTTTTCAAAGCTATGGAGAACACAGACTATAGCATCATTAATTTTATAACTTGGAAAATTCATGAAAATTGCGTTACGCTTGGCTGTTTCTGTACACCATAAAGTCCTCCATATTCATCTGAGAGTGGGTGTACACCATCCTTTTGCTTTGCATGTTTTTCCATTTTATGATCCCATGTACAACATTTCCCTTTAATTTTCTAAATTATGATACTTAATTATACCTGGAGTACATTGTAATTTTGATTGTAGTGCAACAGGAAATTGCTTTGCACTGGGAATCATCACAGGGTTGAATGCATTCTTGCTTGAAAAAAAAAATAATGAAAAGTATTTGTTGAAAATGATTACAGGTTCTGGAAATGCTGTGTCAAATTCTACAAACAGACTCTGTGCCAGCGGTACAGGCATGGCTGGTGTCTGCCGGACAAAGAGGCAAGTAAAAACGCTTCCTTCTGTTAAGGTATAACGCACCTCGGGGACAGACATTTGGACTCTCAAACTTTTACAATTCTGTTCTGATATACCACATGTGGGGGTTCATTTTAAAGCTCTTGGTGAAGGAAAACTTTTCACCGGCTTAGTTTTTTGAAATTCGAAAATTTTTATTTTCCTCTATACAGTTAACACAGGGATTGCGGCCATTTTGAATTTCTAATCTCGGTAAATCTTGGGTAATTTGTTTCTCTAGTACCAAATTTGCATAATGACCCTCGATTTTTATCCTTGATTTTGAAAGAGAATGACTGAAAGATTCCTGTAGGAAAGTTAGAGCAAAAGTTTAAGTCTTTCACTTTCGAGGTGCATACTACCTTAAGTCATAATGTTTTCAACATCATCTCTGTAAAAAAGACAGCTTCAGAATTATAAAATATCACTGCATAACTTTCTGTAGCGTAAAAACACAAATTAATTCATTAACAAAGCTCTTCTTTCTGACAGTTTTGGTGTTGTGTTCATGTCAGAAGCTCTGTTTCTCATCAAACTTATTTTTACATAGTATCAAGGTAGTTAATAGTAAATTTATTCTTCAAATGAATTTGCCAGGCATTTTCCTATGAAGACTGTACATAAATTGTTGTGCAATCTTCCATTGTCATATGTTTGGATTAAACAAGTTTAGCCTATTTGATGTAAATTAATTTGAATGTAACTTTATAATATAAGTTTCATGGAACTCCCTATCCATGTGTGTATTAAAAGATGTGCATGTACTTTGCATACATAGCAAGGTATTAATATACTGTTGACCTTTCAACTTTGTAGAAAAAGATCTGGTCTTGGACATGATCCAGTCAGCTCTTGTGAATGAGCAAGATTATTACCAGCGAGACAACAACCCTGAGTTTAAAGATATCCCTGAGAGACCTCGCACACAGCCTGCTGATTATCTGCGAGAACCGCAAGAGAAACGCTCAGAACTGCCGCAGCTGAATGGCGCCACCAATGGCCACGAGAGGAAATTGCACACAGGTGGTAGTGGGCGCTATTCAAGATATGAGTGGCAGGCTGCCGTACAGAATGGACAAAAACCACTGACACCACTCAAGAAACCTGAAACTATTTTAGAAGAAAACGGTGAGGACCAGGCCCCGGCTAATTTCTTGCCGGAGCTCGGAATCCACACACCTCCCCCAGAACCAAATTTGGACGATGTAGACAAATTGAATCTTCTTCAGTAGTTGTCAGTCATATTTCTCCATTGACGTGCAAAGACTGCACAGAGTTTGTTGTACTGTAGATGCCGCTGCTGTGGAGAGCCTTTCAGCATTCAAAAAATAACCCTAACCACGGCTGAAAGCACAGTACCGGTGATATTTCGTGTGCATACATTAAAAGACTGACAACACCAAATATGGTGCATGTTTGCTCATTCATTCAAAATATTAACTTGACGTTTCATACCGTTTTTTGTCCAAACCAAACTGACACCATCGATTTGGAACCCTTTACATATTGACTAGATTTGCCGTGGCTTGTGTGCAACATAATGTGTGTTGTTTTGTTTCTTAACATTGGAGATTGAAGTGATTGCTCACAAATTGCACTTTATCATCCAAAACGACAGCAAATCACGCTCTTAACCCTCTGCAGTGTGACGCTTGAAAATAACCCGTCCCGTTTTCCTGTCTTCCGACCTTTCTTCCTTCCAGACCTTACGGCTCTGAGACCAACCGAGAGTAAAGCTGACATCTTCCGAGTGAACCACTCACCAAGGCCCCCAACCCGCAACATCAAATCCCGCCAGTCTCCGATTGGCTTAAATGCCGAACCTCGTCTCCGCTACACCACGACCCCAATTGCCGATCAGGACATTGCGGCACAGAGGCAGTCGCTGCGATCTGCTCTCGTGGAGGAAGGGAAGACAGAGTGGCGACCTGAAGACTCACAAGTCAACAACTAAAACAATATTCTAATGCTTCACTATCCTTGTGTGTGCATGTCATCACCTTATGTGTTCATGTCATCACTTTTCGCATAACTGTCAAGAATTTGCGAGTAACTGTCATCGGCTTCTGTGCTTACATCACAGATCATGAGTGGATGTTTGTACATCACCCTAAACACTATAAAAAGCAAAAGTAACATAGATTACTTTGAACTTTAGGAAGCCATATCCTTCTTGCATGCCTCATGTAAATGTCAAAAAAGACAAGAAACCATAAGGAGATGTGTTCTGGGGAAGCGCAATATTTTGCTTTTTTCTAACAAAGTCTATCCTCAACAAGCATTCCGTCCAAAATTTCATGTTTCAGTCATATATCAGAAAATGCTTATTCTCATCTTTGAGAGTCATTCATTTTGGCAGAGACAACAAACTGGTTACAACCATGCAGCTTTTATACATAGATATTGGTATGCTGTAGGTACCGAATCTGTTGACAGAGATGTTTAGAGCAGGAAACTTTTCACAAAATACAGATTTTCATCAACAGTTTACATTTGTCTGACATTGGCTTCATCTGAAATAGGTTTAACTCTAAAGAAGACTTTATTTTGAAATTTTGAAAAGAAAAATGGACAGATTAGCAAGCAGATTGGTTAAAAAGACAAATGCTTTTAACTTTCAAAACAGGCACTGGATTAAAGATGAGAACAAGTATTTTTCAACATTGTAAGAGCAGGAACTATCAGTACCAGAGTTCAATGATTGATTTTTTTCAACAGATTTTTAAACTCAAGGACTGATAATGCTGAAATTCTGGATTATTATATCTTTTTTATACAAAAAAAAAACATGTTAATCATGTAAATATAACATAAAAAAAGGTTCATCAGTATTAAGACAAGATAAAGACCAGTCAAAGCATTAGATCATAATCTGCATTCCCTCTTTTAAAATGGTATGGTCTTTCTGATCAAAGCATACAATAAGAATAATCCATTTTATATGGACTTTGAAGGGGTGGATAGCATTCATTACTATCTTACTGATATTGGCATTACATATAATTACTCAATTCTATAATGCCTCAGAATTTACCGTCAGGACAACAGAGTCAATAATTTGAAACTTCGGATAAAAATTTAAATAAAAAAATGTAGGGTTCTTTTGCAAAAATGGATTGAAAATATTTTGTACATATGTCTAAACTACATGTTATGTTCACCTGTCAGTGGTTGTCAACTCAAATTATGGAATTTGTACAATTGTTGATTTTTTTACAATGTGACTGTTGTGTTTTATATTTCTGCATAATAAAAGCTTTTTATTTACATTTGTTTCTGCACAGAGACCGGTTACTAGAAAGGAAATCAACAAATTGGCATGAAAAGAGGCTGTGGTGTGTTGGCTTCTTTGGAATTGCCCACCCTTGTCAAGTTCCTTTCTAACCCACAGCTGAATGGAATAGTCTAATTCTGTAGGGACTTTTCGGGCAGAAAGGGTGATACTATTAATATTTAGAGGTGTGTGACAGTATCGAAAGGAAGGGTTTGGGTGCTAAGTGCACAGGCAACTCAATGAAAATTTTTACTTTGATAAATCACTATCGTAATTCACTACTGGAATAAGTGAAAAAGGGTTGTGCCTGTGTGTTAAAATATGGGTTCACTGAACAAAAAGAAAGGAAATATTGCTTGTGCAAAATACTGTATATTTTATGATTATTTCTTGAATGTATTTAAAAATCCCGAAATGGTGAGAACATAAATTAATGTTGACATCCTTCAAGAGTTCAAAAAAGACCATTACCTGGATTAGTTGGTGAGGTTCAACATGCAGAAGTTTGTTGTAGTTTAGTTGTTTCTTAGGGTTACCCTGGACATGTGTGTGTCATGCTGACTATGCAAAAAAAGAATTTCTATTTACCCATCATGGAATTTGTTACCATGCACTTAAATACAATGTATCATATAGCATTGAAATTTTGTGTCAATTTTCACGTGGTGTTCGGAAAGAGATGTATATTTCTTGTCATTCACAACACATAGATCCAACATGATTTAAGCAATTTCTGTTTGCAAATAGTTTCACTGATTTTACTCTGAGGAATGAGTTTTCATGGAGTTAGCCACAAACTATCTCAGACACAAGTGCCAAAAACTAGAAGAATATCACAACAACAAAAGAAATTTTAATTTGCTTGATAGGGGGCGCTGTTCCCACAAGGTGCTCATCCTACGGGGAAAAGGTGTTACTCTCACCACAGAGTTTTTCATGTGTGTTTTTTTTAAATAGCTGCAATGTTTTCACACCATAAAGCAAAGTAAATATGGTTGCTATGTAGGATAGTGGATGAAAGAGATTATCATATAAATTATTCACATTATATTCTATTGGACTTTGTGCACTCTTATAACATTGAACAGATGCAGCATATGTTGAACATGTCATGGAAATTTTAAAAACAATGTACTCTGCTGGATTTATCCTCCTCATTTCCAGCTAGCTGAGTCAGCAGTTATTGGCACAGACAATAAAATGTACCTGGAATGATAAAAGTGAGGTAGAAGGCTGATCACATTGCTGCTTACAAAAATATCATGAATATTGGAGTTTTTGCACTTTACAATGAAGATGGGCCATCACAATGTTCCTATCCCAAAATGCAACACTTGCATGGTTGGTTCCCAATATTATCAAATGCTGGTGTTGGTCATGAAATAATTGTTGTTTTAGGCTGTATAATATCAGGCATTTTACCAACATTTTCATGGAGTATGTATTTTCAAGTGACACCACAGAGTTTTTGCCAAGGGTTGGGTACAAGGTAAATCATTTGGGAACCATGTCAACATTTCTGTTGTTCCAGCATAGGATCAGTGTATGTGGAATTTATCAGAGTGCATCCCTTAAGGAAAAATGTTGAATCAACTGTGTTTGCTGCATGCAAAGTCAAAGGGCGAATTCTACAAATCTTGCATCAGAAAAGAGCCATCAGTGACATAAAACAATTCATTTCAAGATTATATCAGCTTTGCTTTTCTTTTGTTTTCTGCATAGCCTTTTGGGAGCAACGAGTGACATTTGTGTCTTTTGTACCAACACATACAACTTGGAGCTTTATAGTGTGTGTACACCAAAAAGAAAAACCAAGAAACCAATAGAGCAATGTAAATGCAACAAATCAGATTGTACCCATAATAGTTGTGTATATTTTTTTTTGTTTATGGGAAAATTAAAATATTTCATGATTTTAATACACTATGATAAGCTGTGTAGAGAGTAATTATTTTTTCATTTGACCTTTGACCTCCCTGATGCAATTGCAAATCCCTACTGTTCCAGATGGAAATCACATTGATGGACGTTTTAAGTGACACACTCTGAAATATCTTTTAATAATCTTGTGCTATCAATGGTGAATATTTGACGTTGCAATCATGTCTAGATTATGCAAAAATTGATAAAAGTTTGTGCCTGCTTTGGAGAGATTTGCATTTCAATGACAAAGTGAATTTCAGTTTCAAAGTCCAAATATTTGTCATTGGCACCCTTGCAATATGATCTATGGAGTTCACACATAGGACAGTGTAGAGTTGTGTGCCTTGCTATTTGTTGAATCCCTAGAATAGTGTCAACAGCTCAAAATCAGAAATGATTTTTAAACATCCGATTCAGAAGTCCGAGATCTGAAAACACTCTCTTTTTTCTATAAAATTTCAGGCAATCTACCCATAATTTCAGGGTAAAATAATGACTATTAGTATCAAACTAAGACATATGACGAATTTTCCAAAGAGTCAGTACTCACTTTATAATGAATCTTTATTTTGGACAGTTATGCTAAATTCTACGCTGTGTAAAACAATGTAACATTGGTCCAATATGCCAGGTGTACTTACCAAATATCAAAAGATATATTGCCTTGCCACTAGAGGGCGCTTTGACAAAATTAGAAACAGGATTGTGTGACAACTCATTGATAAATGATTAAAACACCTGCACATTGTACCTTTGATATGAAAACAGACAAAAGTTGCAATAAGATCAACTTTATCATTTTTTTTTCAATAAATGTATTTAATTAAATTGAATCACCGAAATTGAGCTGCTTCATTAAGTGCATCACCTTTTGCCAATTTTACACTTCAGTGATCTCCCCAGGATTTTCTGATAGAGTGGTGGCTAATTTGCATAACAATAACTGTAATCGTTATGGTAATGAGTTTCTATTGTTTATCAAAAATTATAGAGTGGCGGCCACCACTCTATAATAGCTCTGGGGAGAACACTGCACTTTATTATGTTTACTCTTGTTTGTTCCGTAGTAAAATCTTGTACTGGCCCAAAATATATCTAAGTCTGGGATGTTAGAATTCTGTTGTATAACCCTTTTCCTGCCAGACAGTAATAACTGTATCACTTCCCCATCAGCCAAATCAGTAAAAAGCGGTATTGAGCCAAAACATGACGTATTTTCACCCACTTGGCTTGGTATGTTATAGCATCTTTTGTCCCAAAAAAATCAAGTTTACAGTATTATGTTTTCAACAGCCTTCAAATGTACAGCATTATGTTAAAATACATCATATGGAATACGTTGTGTTTCATTAATTTTAACCATCTTGACCTGGTGGTGAAATATGGACTTGGCAGGAAAAGGTATACACTGGATATTGCATAAACAAACAACACTTGTAATGCCTGTAAAAAAATAGCGCCAATGGCACTTGATCACAACTGGCACATTGTGAAACTACTCTATCTCTGGGTACACCTGTACATGAAATACTGAATGGGTAGGTGCTGCGGGTTTGGAGTTTGTCAGTAAATGCACACAGAAAACAAAGTCCCGAAGTAGCGAAATCCAGCCATTTTGAAACCACACTGTTTGTCAGTGGGGTAAGCAATATTCGCAAAAATCACATTTCCAGGCTAATAGACTATGTTTTACAAAATCACACGTCCTTATTACAAAATAAAACGATCTTTGTCTTTAAATCAATGTGCCAGTAAACAGGTCCAGCAGCTAGTTATGTCATCAAGTCTGTAATGTTAAGGGTAATAACAAATGTGAGAAATCTAAAACATTAAATATGTTGTTTTTTATCAATTTTATTACCAAAAGCGCATGAAAATCTCTGATACTTTGAATCAGCCATCCTGGATATTTCTACCATTCATCAGATATACATTTCCCATCCTCAACACGTGGAAAAGTCCACAACGCAGGATTGGTGTACATTCCAAAACTACATATATGAAAGACCCCTAAAATCAATTAGTTAAAGGGGGGTTAGAAATTTCCCAAAACTATCTAACCGCTGCTCCGTTTGGCTCCATTTTTCAAATCGGAACCTTGGAATTAGTCTGAATATCTCTACCAATATCAATGCAGTCTGTTCAGTGGTTTTTGACTTTTTGTCGTTTACGGAAAATGGACACTGTCCACCACGGTTGAAGCTAACCCTATATCACAACTTCCAGATGTGATAATGACCTATGGTCATTATGTTAAAAAATACCGCCAATGGCGCTTGGACATTATGACCGCCTAGTATTATCGGCATTTATCAACAACCACACTCACTGTGAATTAGACAGACCACGAAGTCAATGAGCAACATATAGCTGAAAGACTATTTTTCACATTGCGATTTTAAGCTCATTTTATGAGAAAAGAGACATGTATATGTATATGGAGAAAAAGCAGAAGACATATTTGTAAATTGTTTGTTAAGTGACAATCATATATGCATCTCTTGAAATTTTGTGGTTATAAGGTATAACAGTAGTGTAAGAATAATGAGGTATGAATAAGTTAGTAAAGCTAAGTTGACAGTAATTAAGATTACAAAATTATACACTAAGCTGGGGAAATCTGATTGAAATAAATGTTGAAAAGTAGCAAAGTCATGGTCATCTTTTGTCTAATACCTTGTGTAAGTTCATGAACTTTACATAAATCTTGCTATAGATTTGTTGCTAATGGGCAATAACTGTGTTTCAGATCATTTGAGAGCAATCTATCCATGACAGGTTTACTAGTAAATTGTAATATACTTCTATTTAAAGGAGAGAAACTTCAAATATTTTTTTTCCCTGTAATTTGCTGTGAGAACACATGGACAGATGCTCAAGACTCTATGCTGGTGCTACCTTGATAACTAACCTACAACTTGTAACGTCATTGTCTAACCTGTTCACCCCAATTTCCTGTAGACAGGTCCACACTCTCCATTGATAACATTGGGTTTGGGCCATACCATTGTAGTGAAAGACTGTAACATGTGAGGTTGTGGATACTTAATCTCTGGAATGTCAAAGTCTGTATATTGACTCAAGGATGTTTACTTAACAAATGCCTAGGGTCATCTCAAAAGTGAGAATCTAAACTATGAAATATGTTTTTTTTAATGCTTTTGATGCCCAAAAGACCATAGAAATCTCTTATACTTCGAATCAGCCATCCTGCATATTTCTAACATTCATCAAAACGTCATTTCTGTTGAACAACTCATAAAACAGTCCACAATGCAGGATTGGTGTACATTCCAAAACTACATATATGAAAGACCCCTAAAATCAATTACCTAGATAAAAAGGGGGGTTAGAAATTTCCCAAAACTATCTAACCGGCGCTCCGTTTGGCTCCATTTTTCGGAATTGGAACCTTGGAACCAGTCTATGTATCGGTATCAAATATCAACGCAGTCTGTTCAGCAGTTTTTGACTTTTTGTCGTTTACGGAAATGGACGACATCAAACACCGGTTGAAACCACCTCTATATCACAACTTCCAGTTGTGATAAAAAGGGCCTGAATAGATGTATAGATGTTTGAAAAAGGACTTAATGTTTTGGAAAGGGAAAATAAAAGAATTCCTTTCATGAAAGAAAAAGTGAATAATATAATTTCAAAAGTTGACAACTTTGTTTGAAGTCAAACAGCTGAACGGCGCCACCTATGGTCAAGATGGAAGATTACACATGAGCAGTACAACAGAAATCTGATGCCGTCTGACATAATTTCAGTTGTGGTTCTTGAAACTGACTGTGCCGAATTTCAAAGTGACACAAATTGTTTCTGATCAAAATGGTGAAAACGATTACAATTCCTGTCACTGCTATTATATCAGAAACTGAAAGTACCATATCTTTCAAAACAATAATTACAGTCTTATGTAAATATATCACCGAGTTGGTGAAACCTGGTGATGGGAAAATGTTTGGGTATCCATGGTAATAGGTCAGCACATTGGTAACTATTGGCAGAATGACGAAAAACTGTTCTAATTTTTTTCATACAGTCCAGATGTAAGGAGACTTCAATGGCATATTGTGTTACTTTCACTGTACCCGTATAGTCAAACTATTCTGTGTTCAATTCCTTTGAATGTCCTTGCACACATTAAATTCTGATAAACATTCTACACACCAATTCATATGACTGAGGTTCGATACTGATTTCAAGGGCAGCATCATACTATGTTATGAGGGAACAACAAAGGATTAAACGTTCCAGCCCCAACTTTCACTCCTTCATCACATTTTTGATAGTCCACAGTGTGATAAAGTCATGATTTATCGATAATTTTGCTGACAGGTATTCAAAGTACATGAAGTTCAAAGTAATAAGGCTACTTGGTACAGTGTAGATCAAAGAATATTGATTTATTATCATAAATCTGTTGACTGTTCATCCTCCTTATTTATAACAGACTCTGTTTCACAACCAACCTCATTGTCAATTTCACCACCTTTCCTATTATCATTACTTGTATCATTTCCAGGATCATCTTTATTTTCTTTTGCTTTACCTGATGATATTGCAATGGTTTCTTTATCAGTTTCTTCCTTATCTTCTGAAGATGATGCTGTTTCCTTGGTTACCTTCTCATCATCACCTGGACAAGGTTTATCACACTCCCTGGCGTGCCGATCATTGCCCTGTGATAATGCATCTCCGTTGTCAAGGTTACTGACTCCTTTCCTCTGTGGTATCACTGAGAAGAAGGCCTGCCTCCAGTCCCCAGATTGTACGTACTTCACAAGGATTTCAAACACTGAAAAGAGAAAGTGAAAAGTTAACAGACCACATCACCTTCATCGCTTGGTCTCTCACATCCATGTAAAATGAACACCAACATCAATTCTGTCTTTGGGCGGTGAGTAATAGCACATATCTTTGTATGGAAAATTGATGAATATCAACTTTTTCAAGCTAAACACCCTAATTAACGAAAGACAGATTAAGAATACTAAAGCTTAGTATTTTCTTTGCAAGTGAAGCAAAGTGGTGAATGAAATGTTTTATTGTTTTGAATACAGGAATGAATTTACCTGATAGTACTGAATGCCGAGTCACTGCAACTTCATATCAAGGGATAGAAACATGATATGTCGCTTCCAATACGTTTTCACCATGCAATGAAAATGAAAGCTCATGATACCCTATTAAGCCCTATGGTAAGAAAACAGAGCTATAGAAATACGTACAGCAATGATAGAAGCAGTTAACTTCTAAAGAACAGTTAAGGGACTATTCCTTCACAATTGCTGTAATGATACAATCACATCACGTCAAATGTATAATAGTACTTACCATGGTTGATGACAAGTACAGTTCTTGACTGTAGTTTAACATAGTCACTGATTGGCAACTGAGCATGAGCAATGCCTGCCTCCACAGCTCTCTTGTGACAAAGGCCCTAACAGACAAACAAATACACAAGTAAATAAATAAATAAAAAGGTACATAAACAAGTAAATATGTAAATAAATAAATACAACAGTAATCCCAACAAAAATGTGTAAAATTGGAGTTTCCATCAATAGACTAATTTTTTTCATCCATGAAGGGAAATAGACTCTCCAACTGCACTGGTTGTCTATCTATTGGAAAAGTTTTTGAAAATACCAATGAATTATTAGAGCTCTGTGTACATATACATGTAAGTACATTGCAGTCTACACACTAGGGATCGTTACCTCATCAAATCCAACAACAACAGACAATTTCGTTACCTTGTGGTGATTGTGGTCTACAAGACCACCAATGATGTAAATCTTGTCTTCGTCCAACGTCTCCAAGACATTGGGAGAATCTGACGTCAGGTACACTATCTTCTCTTTACTAAATATTTCAGTTGGTTTCTCAGACTTAATGTGAACCTAGAAAGTGCATGCAACAAAAAAACAAATGTACAGACAAATATGTCAACAAAAACCATATTACTAAGATGTACAGACAAATCTTTCGGCAAAATTTTCATGACGCCATTCCATTGAATAATATTTTTCAATTCACCCGACAAAGTCTAGGTGGCACAGCTAGATTTTACTATAAGGCCAGATAAGTTTTTTCCTTTAATTTTCTGTCATGTGTTACAAATGAAGCCATGTGGACAAGACATAAACAAACACATAAATAGATAAATACGTTCAACATGCCAATTTTTTGGAAGAAAACCATCACTACAATTAAAGAATTGTTGGTCCGATGACCACACTAACATTGTGTAAGACAAAAAGATACTTACATCCCAGTTCACATATCCAGGTGAACATTCGTTGAGTACATCGGCTGTTTTACCAGTCAGATTGCATAGATAGAACTGCAGTGGTTTGGGTGATCTGCGGTTTTCAGCGTAGCTTCTCTGGATCTGCTTAACAAACTGTCTTATATCCTGAGAGAGGACAAGGAAAACTGTCATTAAAGGTTTTCTTTTTCTTAACACCTGCTGCACACGAGAGAAATTAGCTAGGCAAAATACCATTGGAGGCTTTTTGCTGAGCCAATTTACTTTTGCGTGCAGACCATTTTTTGTGACTTTTCTTCCTTTTGTGCTGTTGAGCATATATCAAACATGTTCAATATTTTTTGAGCAAAATTCCTCACTGTGTGCGCAGAAGAAAGCAATTTTACTCACATCACTTCACTCAAGTGCATGCATGGAAATCACATGATTGTACAAAATGCTCACCCCACAGCATTGAAACCAATGATTTCCTCATTGATCTTAACCCTTGCTGATTAATCCCTCCATAGCAGGAAAAAACAGATTGCACATACATTAGCCTCTGAGTCTACATATGGTACTAGCCCTATGAGTATAGCTATCTGATTGCTATACCACTTCCCAAACTATGTTAGGCAGTGTAGCCAATAGCCGTACATAACCTCGCATTCACTTCTACCATGATTTGTTCTTGCAATGAGTTGGCATTCAGTGTCACATAAATATAGGGAAAATTTATTATCTCAAAAACACCCCGCAATTATACAGTGTCGCTCAAATTTGATCAGAATTGGTATATACCAGTATGGGTACCAAAGATCAACAATAAATGTTGTTTCTATCTGTTCAGTGCAGGAAAATTCTACATTGATGTTATGACAATGATTTCTGCACAGTACAACCAGAAAAACAACAAGAAATATTTTAAACCAGAAAAACAAGAATGACAAAAGTAAATAAGGTCTGAAACTTTAGGTACTGGAGGTCAACTTTAGCAACATGCATAGCAGAAACAGCAAGCCCCTCTTAGTTTGAGCATAGACAGTCTTCCTCCTTAAATGTCTATGGTTTGAGCAGGTGTATTAATATGTAACAGTTCATAAACAATGACAGGAAATGACTCAAGGTCAGTGGATTAGCCTGTTTCAGTCACTGGCATGCCACCACTCCTGCACATTTGCAGGATTTCCCTTTTTCTTACCTCATTTGCACATTTTTGACATTGACGTGTTCATTTGAACAACGTCACATCTCAACCCCTGCATCTACCTGTACACCAAATACTGAGATGGTAGCTTTGGCGGTATGGGAGCTTTTGTGTGTGACGGACATACATCCGCACATACATTCCCACATACATACATACAGACATACAGACGTCACCGACTCATCATATAAGCTCTTTTTGGTATTTATATACATACCAAATATGAGTTAAAAAATATAGAAAAGCTTTCAGTGATTGTTTAAGTCATAGTCCCTCCATAACAGTAATTGACGAACTGAACTCAGTGCACCAGTGTTGCCTACTAGTGGACTGTTAGATTTAGCTGTGTGCAGGCACTCTGGTAGTTGCATTAATGAACCAAGGTCATGGAGCACTGGATCATTCACACATGGGCGAATCTTTCAGTCTACCTTCCTTGTATAATAAGAGGAATAACATTCTTTTTATCTTGTCTTAAACATTTTTGGACTACACTACCCAAAAATGACAACAGCAATATTCTTGTTTATGGTCTGTATTGGTTTGTGATAAATGCTATCTTGGACTTTGCTAGAGGATTACATATTATTGTCATGAGTCATCTGAACATGAAATTTCATGCATCTTCTGGGATGGAAATATTACCTTGTTTGACATAAGATCATCATAGTCACAGTCAATAGCAACTTTAACCTGACTTGCTTCTTCACTAGCCATCTTGTAGATTTTCTTTGGTGGTTCTCCCGTCAACTGACGTTTTTCTTTATTTTTCCTTCTTTCAGTTTTCCTGTTTTTCCTGAGATCACAAAGGGTAAAAAAGACAAATATTTCACAAGTGACAGGTACTGTGAGAACCACTCCATAAATGAAGAAATGATAAGATTAAGAATGTCGCTAGTGCTGTTATAGTAAATGAGCATTGAAATGGCCCTTCCAGCATTTTATTCCCTCCTGCGCTTAATCAGCAAACTAATCATTGAAAACTACTAGTAATCACATGAGTGACCGACCTTCTCACACTTATGGGATAATGACAGCATGCATTATCTCATTGGTGAGGCAGCTCATAGTCATCTCGGGCATAAGGCATATACAAGGAAGTACTTTCAAATTTGTTGAACATGAAGAAGCTAAACATACATATATAAATAATCCAATTATACTCTTTTCAAAGGGTCTTAAAATTCTCATACTGTACAGAACTCTGGAATATACAATCCTCCGTAACTATCTTTAGTTTGTTATTCATTTTTCAAGTGTTTATGGTTTTTCGTTTCTAATTTTGACTTTATTTATAAAAGTAAGCAGTTATTCAGTTGGCCCGTGCTGTGTAAGAATATTTGCTTGGGTATGCGGTCATATGGGGTGCATGTTTTTTAATCTTCACAAAGTTACAAGCAACGGGTTCCTGCTTTGATGTACATGAAAGCGCTAAGAGGAATAGCTACAGTACACGTACAGTAGCTCGAGGTTTTGCCTGGGTATTTTACCCAGGCAAAATCTCGAGCTACTGTACTGCAGCTATAGGAGGGACTGTGATACAAAATTACTACTAGTCCCATTCTGTGAAGGCACATGATAGATGAAATTTTAACAACTTGACGAACTGCAATGGTGAAAGTGTGAAATCTGCTTTGATCTTGCAATTAGGCCAATACATGACAGCTCCTCCTTCGCAAGTAAATATGTCACAGTGAAAGGCTTCGTATTTTCCGTTTTAAATATTAGTTGAGAGAATCAAAAATTGACAGGGGAAAGTGTGCCAGTGAGGATGGCTAAACCTAGCTCATTCCCTGTGTGCGTTCCTATTAACACACAGCGTACACTGCGTACGTACGCAGGGCTAGCGAGAGAGTTGCCGACATCGACGGTTATTTACGAAAAAAGAATAAAAGACTGGCATTTTTGGAAGCGATCGAGTAGCTGAGGTAGGCAGGGATACGACTTGGGCCCAAGAACGCTGAATTTCGGCAGTAATTTGGCTTTTTACGTCAAGTCCAAAATGGATTTGAAGTCACCAACTCTACGTACGGGTCTTTGCAGGGCTGTGGTGAGCGGGGCTATTAGCTGTAGCGGAACACACAGCATCGTACGCAGGGCTAGGCTAAACCATGGATGTAAAAATAGCGTCAATGACACTGTAGCTCCCATCCTGGACTATTTAGTGTTTGTTCTCTGGTCAGATATTTGAACATGTGTGAAAGGGATAAAGTGCATGAAGTGAAAATACTTAAATGAAATGTACTGGAGACAGTGAAATATGTTTAATGTAATTATTCAGAATATAAAATGGAAAAAATACAGAATTAGATATATCGAATACTGTGATACAACCATTAACTCAACAAGTCATTTACAATGACATAGTCCCCACTTGTAATAGGAGTATTAGTCTTGATGGGGCAGGAAAATGTGGTCATTAAGAAGTATCACTGGAGTGTATATGTTGAGATCTATGGGCATCTATGTCATTGTTCCCAATTTGAAACACATGAGGCATGTCTAAGTTATGGTTCTAAATCGGGAAAAAAGATCAGACCTCTAGCAGTATTGGCCAGCCAAGAAATACATATGCGCATTATAAATGACGTACAAGATGTGACATCTTAAGGTCTAATATCCTATCAAAATTGGAGGGTATAGAACTTGTGGTTACTGAAATATGCATATATATGTATAATCAAGGTCAAAGGTCATCGAGGTCACATGACATTTTGAAAAAAAAAATTATATTGCTAATTAATCCCTATATGCCAAAAAATCAGATCTCTAGCTCTATTCGCTTGCCCAGAATTAGATGTGTACATAATTAATGAGGTAAAGCGTGTGTTGTCATAAGGTCTCCCATCCTACTAAATACAAAGGACATAGCACTTGTGGTACTTATTTATTGACATAAACATATATTTTAGGTAAAAGGTCATCGAGGTCACATGACATTTGGTCAAAAAATTTCTCTCCTATAGTTATCCCTATATACCAAAAATCAGACATCCAGCTCTATTGGCTCGCTCAGAATGAGATATGCGCATAATTATTGAGGTACAGTATGTGGCGTCATAAGGTGTCCAATCATACCAAAACATGAAGGGTGTAGCACTTGTGGTTACCGAGTTATGGACAAATATGTATATTTGAGGTCAAAGGTCACCGAGGTCACGTGACATTTTGTCAAAAAAATTTGTATTGCTAAGTTATCCCTATATACCAAAAATCAGACCTCTAGCTCTATTGGCTCGCTCAAAATTAGATATGTGCATAATTAATGAGGTACAATATGTGGCGTCATAAGGTGTCCCATCATACCATACATGAAGGCTGTAGCACTTGTGGTTACTGAGTTATGGACAAATATGTATATTTGAGGTCAAAGGTCACCGAGGTCACGTGACATTTTGTCAAAAAAATTGTATTGCTAAGTTATCCCTATATACCAAAAATCAGACCTCTAGCTCTATTGGCTCGCTCAAAATTAGATATGTGCATAATTAATGAGGTACAATATGTGGCGTCATAAGGTGTCCCATCATACCATACATGAAGGCTGTAGCACTTGTGGTTACTGAGTTACGGACAAATATGTATATTTGAGGTCAAAGGTCACCGAGGTCACGTGACATTTTGTCAAAAAAATTGTTTTGCTAAGTTATCCCTATATACCAAAAATCAGACCTCTAGCTCTATTGGCTCGCTCAAAATTAGATATGCGCATAATTAATGAGGTACAATATGTGGCGTCATAAGGTGTCCCATCCTACCATACATGAAGGCTGTAGCACTTGTGGTTACTGAGTTATGGACAAATATGTATATTGAGGTCAAAGGTCACCGAGGTCACGTGACATTTTGTCAAAAAAATTGTTTTGCTACGTTATCCCTATATACCAAAAATCAGACCTCTAGCTCTATTGGCTCGCTCAAAATTAGATATGTGCATAATTAATGAGGTATAATATGTGGCGTCATAAGCTGTCCCATCATACCATATATGAAGGGTGGTAGCACTTGTGGTTACTGAGTTATGGACAAATATGTATATTTGAGATCAAAGGTCATCAAGGTCACATGACATTTTGTCAAAATATCCGAGATATCTGCGTGAACGGATGGACTCACGGATGGACGAACAGACGGACATGACCCAATCTATAAGCTCACTGGACTTCATCCGTGGGGACTAAAAATTGTGTCACTGCATCCTTTTTGCAATATGAATACGATGAGAAACGAAATTTTTATTTTTCGTGGCCTTATACATGGGAGTCTATGGACGTGTAAACTAAAAATATGCAAATTTCACCACGATTTGCCCAAATTTGGGAAAGGTCACTCCTATGCACTTCCATACCAAGTTTCAAATCAATCGGACTTGTGGTTTCACAGCAGGAGATTTTTTGACCAAAAATGGGAGAAAATTACAAAAAAATTCATGAAAAATAGCAAGTCCAAGCACAGTCCCTCCACAAAACGGTCAAGAAACGCCACCAGTTTCTTTTGTTATGGTCCGGGTTTCGATTGGGCTTTCTGTTGATTTTACTGATGGGGATAATCCCGGATTATCACGCGTGCGGCGGGAGGTGTTAACAGTTACGTGCATAAAATTATCGTAAGCAGAAACTTAATTCTCCCAGAATGCATTCTGATTATTGTCTGCCATGAGTCTAAAGGCCAAAGTTTGTTTACATCTGCCTGCCGTGGAGTCATGCAGCGTGAACTATGTACAAGTTCGGAGACGATTTCGTCAATTTTGACGACTCCCATGTTGATTGGGACTTCATTTTGGAAGATAAAAATCCTTCGTCGACACGTACTGCTATGAAACCCAAGCCTTGCGTGGTCTTCCAATGTCCACAGTGTAGCAACCGATACAATCAGTTTGTATATAAATACCCATCGATGGATGACCACGGTCTCTCGTGGGTAACATACGAAACCCATACACGACATGATTTGTATCTCACTTGATCCTCAATCAGGAAAATCCATGGCAGAGAGTTTGGCACCCAGGCTTGGGGAGGTCATGTCACCAAAATGTCGCGACACTTGTAGGGTTTCTAGATTCTCTAAATTTGGCGGTCTGAGAATTCGAAAGATCGACAAAATCAAAACATTGGGTTCGGCAGTAACTTGTGTCTTTAAGAAAGAACAGATTCCGTCATGAACCTGATTGCCTACTTTTGAGAAGACTGAACGATCGGTAGGGCCGCACTTGACACCTCTGAACGATCGATAAAGGAGAAAAAAAGGGTCGGAAAAAACGTTGCACTATTACCATAACGCCAACTCTCAATGGGTCGACGCACGGTCGACGGGAGCACCTTGCAAAACCAAGGTCATCGTAAGAGTTCCTTGATTTCGTGCATTGAATTTTGTTGAAACGATCAAAAATTTCAAATCGAACTCTCAAAGTTTGGAACTGAGGAATTATCATGTTAAATCGATATCAAAGGGAGTAAGGAAGACATTTTAGGATTTTCCCATGTAATGCAGATACGACTCGTCGATCCAAAGCGACGCCATTTTGTTTTCAGTTGAAAATATAAACGCGGCAAAAAAGACTAGTTTTCTTGTCGAATTAGGTCTCAAAATAACAACACAACACGATTCTCTATTTTTTCGAAGTCTTTGCCTTGTTAGGAGGTGCATGACTTACTTTTTTGATGAAAGGTGAAAAAACAAATGGGGGAGTAAAATTCACAGTGTTTCCGAAATGCATGGCGTCGGTCGAGATCACCTCATGGCTGAACTCAGCCATAAAATATCATCCAAGATTTCTCGATAGTGACCTAGATCTTTAAGAAACTGTTTTACTCATCTTCTCACCAGTCTTCAAATACATGCGAAACAGTGCAGAAAGATGAAAATAAAGTAGCTTGATTGACTGAAAATCGTAGGATACCGGAGCAGGACCGTGTCACAAGACGCCACTGAAACAAGACGCTAACTTGCCTATGACGTCATTCGCTTCCTGCGTCCACCGCAACGCGGACTGTTGCAACTGTGTAGGTGATTAGCACCTTTGAACAAAAGTGTTTCTTGACCGTTTGTGGAGGGACCGTGGTCCAAGATACTGACCCAAGATGTGCACAATCATTTAATGTCAGCCTAAAGTACTTACATGCTAATTTTCATGTAATCTGCTCAGTGGTTATTGAGTTTTTTCAATTTTGACTGTTTTTACATTTTTTCACTTAATTTGCATATTTTTGGCAATGACAACTTCATTTGAACAAAATCTCATCTACAGCCCATCATCCATGTACACACCAAATATCAAGATGAAATGTACAGCGGTTTTGGAGTTTTTGATGTTGACGGACAGACATACAGACATACAGACATACAGACACACAGACATACAGACATACAGACATACATACATACAGACATTTCCCTAGCCTATAAGAATAGCTTCCATTGCCATATATACATATGGCTATGGGAGCTAGTGAAAATGGCTAAACTAAGACGCGACTGACCTCATTTCTTCCTTTCTTTGTAACCATTGTTGGTGTTTCAAAAGTCTTTTCTTTTGTCTCTTTGACATTGGACTCGACTCCCCTTCCTGCAAACAGATGTCGCCACCCCCCTCACGACATTTGGATGTAACTTTGGGATCGCTTTCGGCATCTTCTGGTTCAGCTGTCCTACCGTCCGCTTTCTCGTCATTCATCATTTCATTCCCGCTCAGAAAATCAAGTGAGACTGACGACAGAGAAGAAATAGCCAGTAATGTGCATACAACTTGCAAAATATCGCTAGAGGGATATTTACAGTTTCGTTTCGGCAAACGTTGTATTTAAACACATTAATTAGTGAGTAGTTAGTGAAAAAACAGCCGGTCACGACATTTTCATGGGCGCAGACATCTTTACTTTGAAATCTCGCGAACATTGAAATCTCGTACTCATGTCTCGGATGATAATTACATTTCCTCGAGGGCGCAGTTTATCGAGAAAACAGCTGAACGCAGTTCGTCACGTCGCGGGTTTGCAAATTTTGAGTCAAAATATCTACCCTTTGATAAAAGTGTGTGTGATATCGTTAAAGTTGTTACCAAAATACACTAAAAGTCAAGTAACACGTAACCAAAAGCCGATTTTTCCGAAGAACATTAGGTTTGAACAATAGCACTTCCGGGTTTATTAGCAAACAATACCAACATGCAAAATTATCTTGAGCGCAAATATCAAGTTGTTTATTTCACTTCGTGGCAGCCTACGCAACTTCGACATTGTTCCGTGTCCTTCCATCACTTTGAAACGAAGGCCCGAAAAGTACGCTTTAAATTTTAGCAGCTTCTAGGCTGACGTGTCCGAAAGCTTGTAATCTTTCTGACTGCAATCAGTGCAACCAATCACTTGACTTGTTTGGAAGTCTTTGGGGGTCCCTCGCCTGTTGAACTTTGATCGCATATCGCCGATCTTTGGGCCTCTCGATCTCGCTAATACCCGGTGTCAATATATAACTGGACGTAGTTCACATTTGCAGAGATAGTAGCGTCACTTTGTCCCTCTTCTCAACGAAAATGAAAATTCGGGTCGAAGCTTTGCTTGTGTTCATTTCGTCTTCAGGTAAGTTTGAAACAAAGTTTTTAACAGCCGTCATCGTTTTACATCCAAAGTTGTTTACTAGTCAGGGACATTGAGAGAACAATAGAGATCAGCTGTGCGGAATACTAGTATTGTTCACACAGTGAATAGAAAATGTGTTTGCTGACTTAGCAGTGCAACTACAAATATCTTGAAAGTCGATGACTCGGAATATTGCCTCTTTCCGAAACACAGTTTTGATTTCGATTCACCACTGCACCAGATAGCCTTGGGTAGAAAACGCTTACTTCATCATTTCCTGACATGAAAACCCTGTTGAGGCAAACAACCTAGGTAAGGTCACACAGAAACAATAGGGTCAACGCTCTGCAAGCAGAACTAATTGACACGTGGTGAAGACAATGTCTTTTTACAATGAACAATAATGCACGCACTGAAGTGTTTATAACCTTCAACATTTCCACCTAAAATACAGACACGTTAAATTGTATCAATGTACAACCTCCTATGGCAACTTTTGACATTACCACCTTTCACCTACATGCATTCACAGAAGAGTCCTTGTATAATACTATGCCAGCATAAATATAATGGCAATATAAATGAGTAATTACTCTGTAGGTAAGAATTCTGGGTAGGGAAGCGGTCTTTTTTAACAGTCAGTGCAAACATGGAGATCAAAAAACTTAAAACTTGTCATCATAATGTAACCTGTAACGTGTGATTCCATATAATGACATTGACAGGGAATCAAGCTTGCACCAATTTACATTTTTAATTTGAAATATATTCTGATGAAGTAGGTTGCTGATTTGGCAATTGTTGCATAACAAAATGAGTACACATAATCAACCTATTCATTTTTTTCATAGCCAATGATTGGTTGAAATCATTGTAAAACCTTTATGCAACTTAAAATCTTTGCATGCAATTAATTTGCCATTGTGAATTTAATTGTTACACCATTACCATTAATGTAATTTATTAGAATAGCTGTTCATGCAATGCCAATTATATTGTGTGAATTTAGTGAAATCTAGCTTTGTAGCCTTTTAAATGTGTAAAGTTAGGTTAGCATTATATGAACATTTCTCAAAACTTGTAAATGGTGAGAAAGCAGTTTCTGAATCAATTGTATCATTTTTCAGTAGCCATGCATGCATCATGTAATATGGTTAAAAAAGTATTACGCTGTATCACTTATACATGATAGAGAACAAGAAAATTGCTGATAGCAAGTTTTAAAAAGCGTCGAATGATGATTGCTGCAATAATTTCTTCCATGAGAAGGATGACAATGAGATATATTGTATTTGTTGTAAGAGAAGAAATAATGAGTATCAGGCTTGTCAGGTTTTCATAAGTGTTACGGATTGTGAAGATAGCTTATCAAGCCATTGGCTGTACATTATATTTTTTCTGCCATTTGTCAGAAATTCCACAAGCTTCAGAACTTTTTGCCATAAATTTTGCAATCTGCTGAACTTCATTGGAAAGTTGCACCTCTTGGTAGTGAATCAGTGGAATTGCTTCTAAATGAAATGCAAACTGAATCCTGATGCAATTATAAATGTGTTTTCAATGATTCACTTTATGCTGACACATCTTATCTGTGAATGAAACTCCATTTACTCATGTTGACACGTACATGTGTCCTATTGGACAGTAAACGATGAATGAATGAAAGAAATCGCCTTGATGCAGAGACATCCTTCAAATTTTTTTGAACATGCATCTTGCGTAATGGCTGGGGATAGGAAAGTTTGACTTTTTGATTTTTGTGAGATTATCAGTTAATCTGGTACATTAGGAAATTCAAATCGGCAAAAAAGTCGTAAGTGCATTTGATTAAAATGAAATATCCCTTCCTCTGAGATTGTTACAATACATCAATCTCTTTGAATCTCTTTAAATCTCTTAAACATTCTTGAAAAACATGTCCCTACATGTGGTTCAATTAAAAATGCCGATTGAGGTTTATCACTTCCCAACAAATAAAAACCTACTATCTGTTCAGATATGTATACTCTAAAATTGGTTTTCTCTGTAAATTGCCGTCAACTTTTGCAAAACTAGTTTACCAACAGAATTGCAGAATTGAAAGTTTTCCATGTCACCTTTGAATCTTCCCTATCTTTGTTTCAAAATTTTGTGAGTTTTTCTCATAAGACTTACTGAAACAATAGAAACTCGAGAACAATATTCCAAATTAATTAACATCCACTTCTTCAAGCATGGTCGTCATAAAATGTCACTACATGTAGGGTGCTGTGACTATTTCATAAAATCTTGTAGCCCATCACAGAGAAGTTCCCTGCCAATGTATTATGTATGACTATAAAATTGTCAATAGAGAAACTATTATGTAGTTTTTGGAGTTGACTATTTAATGAATTAAACTGCATAATATAGGATTGAAAATCATCTGATCATAAAATTCTCTCAAAGTAGTATATTCAGGGTCAGTTTTTTCCCAGGGGTTATCTCAAGTCCCATGGTCAACCTAGCTTATGTTTAACTGAGGCAAAACTCTAGTTTAGTGTACAATATAAAAAAAAGCACGCTTTAGATTGCTACTATCAATGTACATGGGTACAAACTTCATTGACGTGTACTAAAATTATTGGATGACACCAAGGAACTTTGATCCTTCCTGTTAAAATATCACTGTTGTGCATATTAAGATCTGATGGCGCCAAGCCAGACTTTGGTGATTTGACAATAGTAGTTAAAATTAACACCTTGGGACATATGTTATGCCTGATCTGTATTATTTATAGAAGCCTGTCAGGACAAAATTAGAATGCATGTATACAGTAGTAAATTATCACGTTCTTTTGTTTTAAGGACTTCTTACATTGCAAGTGTGTAATTGATATTTTAATGCATAGAGCGATCATCTTCAGTACAGTGACTGGTAACATTGCATTGACACATAAATTGCATGCTGTACTGTACCCTGTAGTCTGTATGTATATGTTTAATCTGGACTTTGTCATCAAGTGTTGAGGGTTATAAAGTTTATTAGAGGAACCAATATTACAATCTGTCATGTATGTTCCAAAGTATTCAGACAGAGATGTAAGAACCATTACCAGGAATACTCAGATTGGTATCGTTTACTAGTAAGATGATGAGTAACTTATTTTCTAACCTCTGCATTGCAAAATACTTGTATTGTTAAGAAGCTTTCTTAAGTGTACTTTGACCATATAAAGTTTCTCTATCTTGTCTACAGTTTAGGACTGACCTATGAGACAGGGAAATAAACTTGAACAGCTTTCTGGAAGACAACTATCATGTGAAAGGCTTCTTTTATAAATACAAATTTACCAATTTGAAGACAGTTTGATAGAGCATTCTTTTTCTTAATATTTGTATCATATTACCCAAAATTGTTGATGCTGTAGCAAAAAAACTGACTCTCATACATTTTTGAATATTTCTCTTCCTGTAGTATTAGCACTGAACTATGAGGCAGGAAAATCATACAAATATGACTACAGGACCACACTTCTACTGAATGAACCAACATCTGATGGGCACTTACCAACCAAGAGCAGTGTTGGATTTGAACTGGCGGCAACTGTTGACATCAGCTTACAATGGCAAGACGCTGAAAATCAGTTGATAAAGATACAAGTAAGTTCATGTTACCATGGCAACATCACATATTTGTGTACCCTGAAAATTCTTAATCTTTCTGGTGTGAAAATTTGTTGCCATTGTACATGCAACTAACTGACACATATGTCTACCGTATATGTTTACAAAGTTTGTTTGTATGTTGACAAATAACATTATTAACACACAAAAATTCTTTACGGTTATATTAGTACATGTATCATTATCAAAGTGCTATTTCATTTCCTTTAGAAACCAATAAAGTTTAGATAGCCTAAGTATACTCAGATGCCCTAGCTACATCATCAAAGTTTTTCTGAAAAAATTACTGCTATATAAAAATCTGATGGATTTTTGTAAATGTTTTCCGATTACATAAATGTTTATGTTCCTCAAAAAAATCATGCAAAACTTTACTAACACCACAAGATTCTTTGCATAAGAATTGTTTAGATTTCTACTTTGTTTTTGAAGTCTGTCTATGCCTTGAAATTTTATATTCATGAAATACCTTTTAAGTTGACAATTAAAATGTTATGAGTGTAGTGTGAACACAAGTACATGTAAGTCATCCTTTTGGTGTAACTTTGTGTGCTTTCTGTTATTTGTTTGAAGTTGGTTGTGTGAATCTACTCTTTGTAGTTTTTATCACAACTGGAAGTTGTGATATAGAGGTGGTTTCAACCGGTGTTTGATGTCGTCCATTTCCGTAAACGACAAAAAGTCAAAAACTGCTGAACAGACTGCGTTGATATTTGATACCGATATATAGACTGGTTCCAAGGTTCCAATTCCGAAAAATGGAGCCAAACGGAGCGGCGGTTAGATAGTTTTGGGAAATTTGTAACCCCCTTTTTTAACTAATTGATTTTAGGGGTCTTTCATATATGTAGTTTTGGAATGTACACCAATCCTGCATTGTGGACTGTTTGTGAGTTGTGGAACAGAAATGAGGTTTTGATGAGTGTTAGAAATATGCAGGATGACTGATTCGAAGTATAAGAGATTTCTATGCTCTTTGGGCATCAAAAGCATTAAAAAAAACATATTTCATAGTTTAGATTCTCACTTTTGAGATGACCCTAGGCATTTGTTAAGTAAACATCCTTGAGTCAATATACAGACTTTGACATTCCAGAGATTAAGGGACAGACCATTAGATCTTGGGAGGGGGGGGTGGTCAAAAACAGAAGAAAAAAAATTTTCAGAGCAGAAAGTTTGGAAAAAAAAAATCTTCAAATAGTTTGCAAAATAAAAAAAAATAAATAAGAAGACAAAGGCGTAAAAAAAAATCTGCAAAAGTCTTTAAAATTTTGAATTTTTTTTGGCTTTTACCTACAGTAAGCAACTTTCTGTATTTTTAATACATCCTCCCGGCACATTTTTAATTTTAATTTATACATTTAGAGTGACTGTATCCCTTATACTGGAAGTTGTGATTATCTTATCTTTTCAGGACTTTTGTATTCTGATCACTTGAAAATTATGAAATTATAGAGCCTGTTTTCTACTTGTTTCCTGTGTACAAACCAAGCAGGTACATACACTAGGTAAAACATTGAAACTATGGTATGGTTGTCAAGACAGAAAGTTGTATTTGCCTTTTAAGATCAAGGTAAACAGATGCAGGCCACATCAGTTTCATTTTTTTCACAGCATTTTTTACAATGATGAATGCAAGAATGGGTGAACAAGTAGAAACACGTCAATAATGATAAAACAACATATCAAGTCATTATGTATTATTTTGCTTTTAAAAAGGCATTTTCAATTCTTTTTTCTCAAAAACAGCCTCAAATAACAACAGCAACACATGTTTTAACATTCAACAATACACTACGTAGAATGCCATCGATCCAACAAATCCCAACACAAAAACACATAAGAGGGTTGAACTTTGAAAGTTTCTCGATAGCAAATACTGAATAAATCTGCATGGTAATCGTTTTTGTGTAGCAAATTTCAAAGAATTGGACAAGCCTTTCAGAGAATACAGATTTTTTGACCATGAATGGCATAAATTGCCCAAAAAGACAAATATTGAAATTTCAACACATCTATACACATCCAATCAATTTGGACATGCTGCTACAGAGAAATAGATGTTTTGATCAAAAAAGGGCAACAATTGCTCTAAAAACACAAATATGCAAATTTCACTATATTATTTAGCTTATTTTAGCTTCTCAGCTTGTCAAAATCAATTGTAAATCATGAGATATGCATGATGTTTGGTGGGGTGAATGTAGGCATTTCACCACGCAGTAGAAAGGGAAGCCAGGAAACCAAAATAGTCAATTTTCAAAACTATACGAAGCTACTGAGGAGCAAGAAGACCATGTTTCAGAGGAAGATGTGTAATCCGAAAAAAATGCTCCCAAAGTGCCACCAAATAACACCATTTTTATCTCTATTTTTCAAAAGCTCCAACTGCAGGAGGGGACACCCCTCCTGACCACCCCCCGCAAAAATACTCCAAAGTGCTACCAAATAACACCATTTTAATCTCTATTTTTCAAAAGCTCCAACGGCAGGAGGGGGACACCACCTCCTGACCACCCCCGCAAAAATACTCCCAAAGTGCCACCAAATAACACCATTTTAATCTCTATTTTTCAAAAGCTCCAACGGCAGGAGGGGGACCCCTCTCCTGACCTCTTCCCAGTGACCGCTTGCGTGGCCGCTTGTGGTGCTGGGCACCACATGTTTGCCCTCTTTATCTTCAGACAGCGACGAACGAAAAAAAAATTATAAATCTGAAAATTTACTCTGAAAAAAAAAATTTGCACAGCTAATCTCAATTGGAAAAAAAAAATTTCAGAAATTTACAATAGTAAAAAATTTTTCACAATTTCATTGTGACCACCCCCCCTCCCAAGGTCTAATGGTCCATCCCTAAGTATCCACAACCTCACATGTTACAGTCTTTCACTACAATGGTATGGCCCAAACCCATTGTTATCAATGGAGAGTGTGGACCTGTCTACAGGAAATTGGGGTGAACAGGTTAGACAATGACGTTACAAGTTGTAGGTTAGTTATCAAGGTAGCACCAGCATAGAGTCCTGAGCATCTGTCCATGTGTTCTCACAGCAAATTACGGACAGGGAAAAAAATTATTTGAGAAGTTTCTCTCCTTTTAAAATAGAAGTACAACCGCGGCAAAGCAAGTGCATAGGTAACTGATTGTAATACAAACACTAATAGTAATTAATATGTAGTCTAACTTCGCCTTGTTTATCTATACTTTGTCACTGTCAGTAAGAAATCTCAGCAGGGTGGCGTTAAATGGTACTGTCTTCAGGAAGTCCATGCCAAGTTGATTTCTTATATTTACGTTTGGCAAGGAGACTTCTCATATCTAAACCAAGCACCCTGTGGTTTATTAGCTCTTTATCAGTAAAATAAAGATGCCGCTTCTATACTTTAAGGTTTTCCAGTACTTGTTGCTATTGTAGTTTCTGTTTGTATTACAATCAGTTATCTATGCACTTGCTTTGCCGTGGTTGTATATTACAATTTAAAGCTGTCATGGATGGATTGCTCTCAAATGATCTGAAACACAGTTATTGCCCATTAGCAACAAATCTACAGCAAGATTTATGTAAAGTTCATGAACTTACACAAGGTATTAGACAAAAGATGACCATGACTTTGCTACTTTTCAACATTTATTTCAATCAGATTTCCCCAGCTTAGTGTATAATTTTGTAATCTTAATTACTGTCAACTTAGCTTTACTAACTTATTCTAACCTCATTATTCTTACACTAGTGTTATACCTTATAACCACAAAATTTCAAGAGATGCATATATGATTGTCACTTAACAAACAATTTACAAATATGTCTTCTGCTATTTCTCCATACCGGTATATACATGTCTCTTTTCTCATAAAAATGAGCTTAAAATCGCAATGTGAAAAATAGTCTTTCAGCTATATGTTGCTCATTGACTTCGTGGTCTGTCTAATTCACAGTGAGTGTGGTTGTTGATAAATGCCGATAATACTAGGCGGTCATTATGTCCAAGCGCCATTGGTGGTATTTTTTAACATAATGACCATAGGTCATTATCACATCTGGAAGTTGTGATATAGGGTTAGCTTCAACCGGTGTCAGACAGACTCAGTGTCCATTTTCCGTAAACGACAAAAAGTCAAAAACCGCGTGAACAGACTGCATTGATATTTGGTACAGATATTCAGACTGGTTCCAAGGTTCCGATTCCGAAAAATGGAGCCAAACGGAGCAGGGGTTAGATATTTTGGGAAATTTCTAACCCCCCTTAACTAATTGATTTTAGGGGTCTTTCATATATGTAGTTTTGGAATGTACACCAATCCTGCATTATGGACTATTTAATGAGTTGTGGAACAGAAATGAGGTTTTGATGAATGTTAGAAATATGCAGGATGGCTGATTCAAAATATCAGAGATTTCATGGGCTTTTGGTAATAAAATTGATAAAAAACAACATATTTAATGTTTTAGATTTCTCACATTTGTTATGACCCTTAACATTACAGACTTGATGACATAACTAGCTGCTGGACCTGTTTACTGGCGCATTGATTTAAAGACAAAGATCGTTTTATTTTGTGATAAGGACGTGTGATTTCGTAAAACATAGTCTATTAGCCTGGAAATGTGATTTTTGCGAATATTGCTTACCCCACTGACAAACAGTGTGGTTTGAAAATGGCTGGAATTCGCTACTTCGGGACTTTGTTTTGTGTGTGCATTTACTGACAAACTCCAAACCCGCAGCACCTACCCATTCAGTATTTCATGTACAGGTGTACCCAGAGATAGAGTAGTTTCACAATGTGCCAGTTGTGATCAAGTGCCATTGGCGCTATGTACTTTTTAATTCATATTAATGTACAAGAATTTTTATCACATTTTCCAAAGTGTGACTACTGTATGCCAGTCTCATCGCAAGTTTTCACTTCTCCCTCACAAAACACAGGTTTCTGAAAGTAAAGTTGGCAATGCTGTTCCCAGGAAGAAGGCAGATACCGTTTTCAGCAAATCAGAGAGTTTCGGTGTGATCTCCAAAGACCCAGTGTATGTACATTTGAAGAACGGTAAAATAACACAGCTGTATGCATCCGTAGAGGAACCTACGTCATCACTCAACGCCAAAAGAGGAATTGCAAGTTTACTTCAAGTACAGCACCAAGATGGAAAAGTCAATGAGGTAGTCTAGTCACTTTTTATTTTTTGTTCATCTGCTATTACATCCTTGGTTAGATATCCTTCTCCGATAACAGCGATTTGTTGGTATATATTTACTGAGTCAGGATCTTTTAAGATGCACAAGTTACGGTGACATGAAATATAGCCTAGCTTTTTTAAATCTTGATAGAGTAAAATTTGAGTTGACACATATAGGGCTCAGTGCAATGTAATCATAACCGCAACAACAGAAGAAATTATTACTCAAATACAAGATTATGATGTATTACAATACTTTAATGTTTTCAAATGGTAAATTCCAAGGTATTGTTTTGCGACATATGTACATGTATAGTTGCAATTGATTTTCATGATTTCAATGTGAGGAAAATGTAATATTTATTGAAAAATGTGATCTTTCTGCAAATTGAAGTAACATTTTCCACATTGAATGACAAGCAAAACAAATAACATGGATGGACAAAAGAAAGAGAGAGAGAGAGAGAGAGAGAGAGAGAGAGAGAGAGAGAGAGAGAGAGAGAGAGAGAGAGAGAGAGAGAGAGAGAGATCAATAGATGGATTTTTAGATATGTAGATAGACAGACATAGATAGACAGATAGATAGATAGATAGATAGATACATGTAGACAGACAGACAGATCAATATATGGATGGATGGATGGATAGAGATATAGATTGACAGACAGACAGATAGACAGACAGACAGACACACTGATAGACTGCTCTATATCTGTAAACTGTTCAATTATCTTCCAGATTGATGCCTCTGGTGACTGTACAGTGGAGTACCTCGTCACTGAAGACAGAATAGTCAAAACCAAAGATGCAGACAGTTGCAAGAGACCAGCTGAGGGAGAATTCTCCAATCCAAAGAAGATACTTGGAGTTGAAATGGAATCAGCCATCACAACAACCTACCTTCTCTCTGAAGATAAAAGCATTGCTAAAACAATCTCTTCTATTGAGTCTCACACTGGCAGGATTGTTATCAGAAAATCAATTGCCACATCTGTCTTGTCAAGGTATGTAAATATTCACAATTTCCATCGGGCAATCGTGTTACATATCATTTAGATATATAATTTACATCTAATATGACAGTTTTAAAATTAAAGTTTGGCGAAAGTTCAAAATTTAATTTTTGATGTTTTGATGATGAGTGGTTTTGAATCAATAGAATTCTTCCATTGTTCTCATTTAGTTGTACGGAACATTAATTTAAAATATGAAAAATATATTCATTCTTGTATTTTGTATATGTGAATGAGTACAGGTGTACTATTCCCACCTGCTTTCTGCCCAACTTCATTTTCTTAACCCTTTCATCGACATGGTCTGGCCCAAACCCATTGTTATACCGGTAAGTTGTGGACCTCTTAACAGGCGTTTGGGGATAACCAGGTTAAATGCACAAATGGCAGTTTACAACATATTTTTGTTGCTATTGCTCATCAACCAAAATTTGTAAGAACAGGCATATATTCATCAGACTGTCACTTGGTCCAGTCCTGTCCCTTTAAGCAGGTCACCAATGTAGCTGTCAGAGTTCCCTAAACGTAACTGGTCATTATTGGTACATGTATGGACCGATCACTTACTTTAATCATAGACTCTAGTCTACATGTATTGTTATACTCATCCATTGGACTGGTCACTATTGGTCACTTGTCCAGATCAGCCATTAGTAATGACAAGTCGCTTTTCATCCCTTTATTCGTACCAATGGATGGCCAGTCAGAATTATTTTTGTTCAAGTGTACATGTACATTGGTCACTAGGCTAGACATAATCAGGGTTGACTGTCACCACTCCATTGCTGTTGCTACTCTTAGACTGTATCGTGCTCCATGCAGTAAAGTTACATGCAGTAACTCATAAATGCAAATCCGTTGGAATTTGTGCTCTCATATGGTTCATGATTTATAGTAGTTTCTTACTGGGGAAACGAAACCTTGTGACACAAAACTCTAAATTTCAGTCTAGGGTCATCTATATAAAAAGAGCGCTGATTTTATAAACCAATTATTAACCTTTAACCCCATTTCTCTGTACATAGGTTAGGGATAGGTCCACCTTTTCTGTGGGTTTGGGCCAAAGCTTGGTGGTGAAAAGGTTGCACTGTATAATTATCGATAATATGTTGACTTCTGAGTGGGCAATTTGGTCATTATGATTTATTTATTTTATTTTTTATTTATTTATTTAAATCAGGCTCAAGGCCCATAGACGTTACATAAAAAAAGGGAAAAAAATGGTAACAGAAAGTACAATTGTTCACATTCAAAAACCGACAAAAATACTAGCTAGTATAAAATATTTCTCCAATGCCTGCACTGATATGAATCTATATATGTACAATTATAAATATTCTTGACGTAAAAATTTGTGCATTGTTGTATTCTACTGATAAAATTATGAACACACTTACGCATTAACTCGCCAAATGATAACACAGAGAACGTAACAAACATAGTACTAGCACTACATCACCTAGAGAGATTAAAAAGCCGTCTAAAACAATTGTTATATGCAACACGAATTTTGCTGTATGAACTTAATTCAAAATTTGACCAAAGATGACAACAATATAAATTTGAACAGAAAGACTTGAATAACTTAACTTTAACTTGACTAGAGCAATATGCAAATTTTCTGAAAAGAAAGTTGCCACGGATATAAAGTAAACGAACTTGTCTGCTTATGTCATCGTCATCCATAAAACTACTTAGAATAAAAACACCAAGATACTTGTATGAATTTACAAAAGTGAGATTCAACCCATTAAGATGAACAACGGGCACATTCAGAAGTTTAAACCCACTCGGAATAATCATCATACAGACAGTTTTTTTCTGATTATACAAAATATCGTGTTCACTAGCATAGATCTCACAGACATAGATAAGTTTCTGCAAGCCTTTGCTTGAGGGACTAAAAATGATTAAATCATCAGCATAGCAAATATGATTTAAAATTCTACCGCTAAATAAACAACCAATTATACAAGTCGACAAACGAGAGCTCAGCTCATCAATATATACATTAAACAAAAGTGGCGAGAGAATGCCTCCTTGCCGAACACCGTTTAAAACATTAAAAACAGGGGATACAACAGATCCCATTTAATACAAATTTGCTGTATATCTGTACCAAAAGGCAATTAGCCTTACAATGATAAGTGGAATTCCTCTTAAAATAAGTTTCTTAAAAAGTGTCCAATGGTTAACACGATCAAAAGCTTTAGAAGCATCCATGAAACACAAAAACATAGGACTCTTATGAGACTTATAAAACTGGATTACTTCCTTCAGAAGATAAATACACTGGTCTGTGGAATGTTTAGCTTTAAAGCCAAACTGATTATCTGACGTGTACAAGTAAGACTCAATATGTTTTAACAGAACATGTTCTAAAACCTTTGAGAAAACAGAGGATAGAGCGATAGGTCTATAGTTACTCTTGTCAGCCACATCACCAGCTTTATCTTTAATAATAGGCACCAAGACAGTAGAAATCATACTTGGAGGCAGGTACCCATGTGTCATACAAGCATTGAAAATAATCGTTAAAAGTACAGCAAGTCTATCACCAGCATATGATTTAGGTCATTATGATTTATTGTATAAAAATTGAATATTTCAAAGCAAGTACTTCATATATGTGGAGCAAATTGTTAATGCATGCAGTAAGTACATAAGGTGTGAGACTTTGTTGATGCTTGGCAGTCATTATATTATTCCAGGGTGATCTTGTTATACATTGTATTGAGGTTTAATGTTACCTTTAATACAGGAATGTTGCAGTCATCACAAGTGCAACTATAGTGAAACCGTTTTTTTTTTAACATCAACATTAAAAAACCTAACACAGGAACAGTGCAATACAATGTCGTTTGCCAATCCCATTTCATCAACCTCATGGCAGTATCTAATTACATCATAACTATATATCTCATCGTTAAAAGACAGAGTTTCTCCCACTTCGAGAAATGTTGTCATATTACATACTCTGGTTTAGAACTTTGTTATGAAAATTCAATAGCATTCATAGTGTTTAGATATTTTTCAAAACGAAAGTCATGAAACGCTGTAAGATTATTCCAGAATTTGTTTATTATGAACATTAGAGCCCTTGGATGTCATTCATTCATATTTTCCATTGAATTACCTACCAAACTGTGGAGTCTAACAATGTGAAAAAATATGGAACCAAAATAATTTCAGATGCCACCCCTATACCCACTCTAAACTGGTTGAATGCCCCTCTATGGATTTATTATCAGGGTTACAATCAACATGGTTTTGGCAATGAACCGAACATTCAGTGAATGATGGTAAGTGATGGATGCCATGTCATGAGGCATGTGGCAATGATTAAAGTTTGCTGTTATTTGCAGGCAATCGTTAACATATGTGAGTACTGGTGGTGATAAATCAACACTAGAGGGCGCCAGTGTGGATGATGTAGTGGCCAGCCTCGGAAGCGGTTTCATCGCTCAATCACCAATCACTGATGTGATTGAACATCAGTGCAGTGTTGGATGCAGACCTGTAAGTGAACCATCAAAGAATATTATTCGCAGAGTTGAAAAATAAACAATATACTAACAAAAAATGGAAATAAAATTAGCAGTCACGACAATCATGACTTTCTATTGTATTAAAAACAAGCTCATTTGATGTGTTTGTAAAAAAATCTTGTCAGTTTTTATCCCGATGATTTCACTCTGTTTATATAATTTGTGTTATATAATTTGTGTATGTATAAAGAGGTTACAAAGTCTAAATGGGTAAACTTCATATTTTTGGTCATGTGATATATATGTAAAGTGTTTTCCCCTGTAAGGTTTGTTGTCTCATATGTAAAATCTTTCTTACATATTTTCTTTGGTTTCCACAAGACACCATCTTCATGATGCGAATTGAGAAGCAGCCATGAATATTTGTGATAGCTTTTCTGTAATCTCTCCCAGGTTGCCGAGATTATCAATGAAGTCCGGGAGCAGTTGAAGTCAGAACATCTAGGCACAGTGGAGTCAGCTAAGGCTTATCTCATCGTACTGGAAAAATTCAGAAGTATCGGAAAAGATGCATTGATAGAAGTAATTGTGGATGATGAGAATGGAGATATTCTGTAAGTTCATCTAAAATTTGGCTGATTTTAGTTCTTGTAGTGTTGTTGTTCAAATGGAATTGTATCCTCTCGGGTTTGTTATAACATTGTTGTCTCCCTTCCATCTTTCAAACATAGACCACAGCTCATTGACATCGCAGCTGTTGCCCAGACAACCGCCTCCCACGAAGCACTGATGGAGATTCTGGATTTACGTGATGCAGAGATCTTGGATCTGTTGGATCGATATCTCGTCTCTGTCTCATTCCTCAGTCACCCAAGTGATGAAATCATTGAAAAACTTCTGGTTAGTAAATTTATCATTTCAGAGAATTCTGTTCTAAAATTGTAAAAGAGGATCTGACTATGTTCTAGTAGTATTCTATCAACTGAA
Source organism: Ptychodera flava (assembly GCF_041260155.1). Taxonomy (NCBI): domain Eukaryota; kingdom Metazoa; phylum Hemichordata; class Enteropneusta; family Ptychoderidae; genus Ptychodera; species Ptychodera flava. The sequence goes on along the minus strand of NC_091949.1, from coordinate 11,397,925 downwards.
GTGTGCTTTATCTTCAAACCTTTAATTCTCCAGCTTCATACTTAGTAAACTGACTGTGACATGACCTTTTTGTAGAAAGTAATCCAGAATGAAAAAGTGTGTCTTTGATAATGTATTTTGAAATTGTTCCATATGAGGTTTAGTTACGATATGGGAAAATCAAGTTCATAATAGTTGCAGTGTCCTATTCCCAAACTCTATTTCTGGACACTGTTAGTGTAATTTTGAATTCTACATTCATTACTATCTATTCTTTCTTATATTGTGTGTTGCATATTTTGTAACATGTTTTTTTTTAACTCCTGCTGTAGATTATTGCCAGAGATGCATGTCTTGTACTGAAAGCTGTGAAAAATATTGACTAACCTTTATTCTATTGATCATTGTATTTGCTTACCACAGACCACTCTTAAAGAAGGCATTGAACATGAAAAGATACGAGAATCAGTAGCACTGGCTTTAGGTGCCTTGGTTCATACGCACTGCTTGCAAGGAAAATGTGATTCTCAGGTGAGTGACTTTGTACTTTCAATACTTAAGGTGAGTCCCAAATCTTCAAACAGTCCACTGTGAGTCTATTACATAGCCACAGATACACTTTTAGGAACAGTAAATTCTTGTCCAGTACATTAAAGGGACAAAGTCGGCCATTTTTCATGAATTTTGTTTGATACAAGATACTACTTATATTGTTTGACATGTTGAAAGATAGTGTATAAACGGGTTACCATGCATATATTCAACCCCGGTTTTAGACAAATTAAATGAAACTATTGCGAAAATGAATTCATGGTCATGAACATTAATTCATTTTTGCGATGGTTTCATGTATCGTGGCTAAAACCGGGGTCAAATATATGCATGGTCACAAAGGAACTTTTCAAGGAACTTTTCAGAGTTGTCGATGACATATCCGGTTCAAAGAAATCTGCATCAGACATTCTTCCGACTAATTTAGAATCATCTAAATTACCTGTTGCTTTTTCAAGGTTTTTGGAACAGAAAATAGTACATTTACGTGAAAGATTACAGATTAATGTTCCCTTTACTGTTGAATCGACCACATCTCGGAATTCACTTTGTCTCTTTGATCCTTTGTGTATTGATGATGTAATATCTATTGTTAGTAACATGCCTGCTAAATCATGTCAGTTAGATCCACTTCCAACACATTTGGTTAAGGCATGCAAGGATGAATTAGCCCCAGTTTTACTTCGTATTGTAAATTCTTCATTTTCCTCTGGTGTTTTTCCTAATATCTGCAAAACAGCTATAGTTCGCCCACTCATTAAAAGAATCGTCTTGACTGCAATGTAATGAAGAATTATCGTCCTGTATCCAACTGCAGTTTCCTAGACAAGTTTTTGGAGAAATGTGCATTTTTGCGTCTAAATCAATATTTATCTGACAACTCTTTGTACGGTTGTTTTCAGTCTGCTCATCGAGAGGGGCATGGCACCGAAACCGCTCTTGTACGTATGCTCAATGATGTAATGCTATCTGTTGATAAACACCACAATGTTATTTTAGTTTTGTTGGATTTGTCAGCCGCTTTTGACACTATTGATCATGACATCCTTTTAGGCAGGTTGCGTTCTAGGTTTGGTATACAAGGGACTGTTTTAAATTGGTTTGAATCATTTATAAAAGGTAGAATGCAACAAGTGTCTGTAAAATCTCTAGTGTCGGATAAATGTATTTTGAAGTATGGGGTACCACAGGGATCAGTACTTGGTCCCGTGTTGTTTGCTTTGTACATGACTCCGATTGAAGACATCATCACACGTCATGGCCTAAATACTGTAATATATGCAGACGATTCAGAGTTGTATATTGCGTGCGACATCCTCGCCAGCTCTGTCGTTGTTGCACGTGTAGAGGCTTGTGTGGATGATATTCGTAATTGGATGATGGCTAACAAGTTAGCTCTGAATGATGGAAAAACCGAGTTGGTTTGGTTTAGATCTCGTACTACTAGTAGTACAGCTAGATTACAGTCCACTTCCATGAATGTACGTGTAGGTGAGGCCATGATTTCACCATCAACTACTGTGCGTGATCTTGGTGTGATGCTAGACTCTTTCGGACTCATGGATGAACATATTCGTCATGTTTGTAAAGTCGCATCCAATTCACTTTGGAGGATAGGTAAGATTCGCAAATTATTAGACCAGTCTTCTACTGAAAAGTTGGTACATGCATTTGTTTCATCAAAGTTAGATTACTGTAATAGCTTATTTTATGGTGTACCTGCATACAAATTAAGCAAACTTCAACACTTCCAGAACTCTGCTGCTCGGTTGGTAACCAGGCGGAAGTTCAGCAGTCATATTACACCCATACTTAAGGAATTACACTGGCTTCCAATTGAACACCGTGTACGTTTTAAAATCTTGTGTCTTATTTTTAAAGTAATTCATTGTAAATCAGCGCCATCATACCTAGCAGAACTTTAAGTATTGAATGTCCAGTTCGTAATACAAGAAACAGTGCAGGTGTTAGACTCTGTCCGTTTTCAATCAAAGATCATGGAAAGCAACCTTCAAAAATATATGGTGACAGGGCTTTTAGCGTTTACGCACCTAAACTTTGGAATAGTCTGCCAATTGAGCTCCGGATCGTCAAGGAATTTGTTTTATTTAAGAAATCTTTGAAAACTTTTATTTTTCGCGACTGCTACTGCTTATACTAGACTGTGTGATTTTTAAAGTGTATGGTTTTAGTCTATTATGCCAGTTCACTTTTTTTTTTTCTTATGATCTTAAATTTAATTTTTCTTTATTTAATTTCCTTCTGAATCGTTTTAATTTGATTGTTACACTTTCATTTTACTATTTTAATTTATATTTTTAATTTTACTGTACTGTACAGACCGCTGAGACAGTTTTGTGTAGTGGTCTTTAAACAATAAATTATTGTTATTATTATTATTATTGTCATCCATTCATTCAGTATCTTTCAACATGTCAAACAATATAAGTAGTATTTCGTATCATATAAAATTCATTAAAAATGGCCGACTTTGTCCCTTTAAAGGTATACTGTCACCTGTTCCAATTCCGCCACAATTACCTTGGAAAGAGAAAATCTAAGCAATCATAGATTTTAAGCCGGTGGCCGTTTCTTTTAAAAGCAGAGCCCTCACATGGGCATTTTGAATACCAAGGAACGCCCCTTTGACCATATGTGGGCATATTTAGAATACAGGTGACTGTATACCTTTAAGGTAGAAATTGAATCAGGGATAGATATTCAGACTCTCAAGTTTTTGTAATACTTCACTAATCTGCTATTGCGTCGACTGTTGTTGAAGCTTTGGAGTAAACAAAGTTTTCACCTATTTGTGTTTTTGAAAATGGAAAATTCAGTTTTTCCCCATACTTTAACATCAGGATAGGGGCCATATTGATTTTCAAATACCGGTAGATTTTAGGTTGTTTGTTTCTTTGGTATCAAAAGTTGCAATGTTCATTCTTGATTTTGAAAGAGAATGGTTTAAAGCATCATTGAGGAAAGTTTAAGCAAACATTTTCACTAACGAGCCACATACTACCTTAATAGCTTATAACTTGTAATTCATATTCAGGTTGTACAAGACGCCAAAGCATGGTTCTCAGAAGCTCTTGAGAAATTTGAAGAAGACATAGACAAAGTGATATACCTTAGAGCCATGTCCAACTCCAGATTCCCTGATACGGTACCAATGATTGCTAAGTATGCACAACACGGAGCCTCCAGCAAGGTCCAAGTCGCTGCCCTAGAAACGTTGAAAGTCTTTGATTCAAGTCATTTCACTGCTGAGGTAAATATAACAGTGTTTGGATCTTAAACAGCCAACTATGCATACAAAATGTAATAGCTAGCGACTTTCTTCACCAACAGGTTCTCAATTGTCTACCACATATTTTCTGTTGTTGTCAACTTTCAGTCAGACATGCCATGCACTTCACTCACTAACTCTCCCTCAACATTCCTCTCAAATCTTTGGTATTTCTCATGAAATATAGCTAATCTATATTTCATTCTAGTGAATGAGAAATTGGTAAAATCATTTCTTATGATATCAAACGTAAACATGGACAGATGTCAAAGTGCAAGGAGTTGTGTATAATACAATAATATTCTAAATGTCTTGACCTTTTGAGTGCTGAAGTCAATTTTTGTTGCTCTAATTAAAAAAAAAATTGCTGAAAATTTTTCAGTTGCCAATTATATTTTTTTCGGATTTTTCCCAAAATTTTAATCAAAGACTCATGCCAATGAAAAGTTACATTCATTTGATATAAAATAATCAAAATAATCATTGAAAAATTCATAAAATTTGGTAAAATGTTGCACAAAAATTTTGGCGGGAAAAATTACAGCACTCAAAGGGTTAAAATAGTTATAATTATATATTTTCCCTGGCTTTGACAAATGCTAGAAATGTACAGTGAGTATACTATTACTTGTAGCAAGACATTTTCCAATTTTAAGACTAATTTTATCGACAGATTCGACAAGCACTGAACGCCATTTATCATCAAAACAAACATAATTACGAAACAGCTGCACGCGGCAATGCTGCCAACTTGATCCTTACAAAGAACCCAACACAGCAGGAGATGGCTAACTTGTTACTGTCCCTGAGTGACACGGAAAACTTGGAAATGACAGCGTTCCTGCAGAGGAAAATCAGAGATGTGCTTCATATGAATGGAGAGATGAGGTTTGTATTTTAAAATATTATCAGGAAAAACTGAAAACTGTCAACAATAAATTTTCGTATGCGTAAAGCACAATAGATCTCATCTTCATCATGGAAGTTATCTTTGATATACGGAACGTATTGTCTGGGATACTGTTGAATTGTAATGTGGCTCAGTTTAAGCCCAACATTTTCAGCATTACAAAAAGTTCAATTGCATACCGTTTTTACTGTGAAGCAAATTAGCCATCTCGTGCAACCTTGCATGACAAACGTTTGATTTTACCAAGGCATTGAAGAAATTACTGAGCGCCAAAACTCTGGTTGGATATTAGAACATGGAAACTGAGTCTTTCAAGAAAGAAAATATGGATGATAGCACTAGAAATCACCACTAAATCCATAGATATTTGTTCATCGTTATGCTAGTAGCAGCCTTTGAACATGTCAGCGTCAAGACAACTCAGTTATTTTCATAAAGTCTATTCACAAAGAGCTATTTACCTAATAGATTCATATGAAAGAGAACCTTTCATGCTTCTTTCATCCACTGCAAACTATGAACAATCTTATTATATTTGTACAATCACAACTACATGTATTGATATTTGGAATGTGTGATGTTATGCGATTATGAGGTTTCTGCCATTATTGAAATTTGAATCATAAAGGTAAACAAAAATAAATTTTACACTTCAGAAAAAGTCTCCAAAAAGATGTGTTGAGTGATCCAAGGGTTTATAACTATGACATGCTGGCCAAGAGCGGAATGTCTGTGAGCTACAGTAGTATTATGGCTGGTAAGTGAAAGAGGGTCTGAAAGACTCACACAGACTATTAGACTGAAGGATCTGTCAATCGATGGTGCTTTCTACGCTCGTAAGATGGGGAGCATAGACAGCGCCCTCTAGCGACGGATCTTTCAGTCTAACAGACCATATAACAATGATATACTGGCCAGGAGTTGTAGATCCGTAAACTATAGTAGCGTAATGGCTGGTCTGTGAAATACAGTGTAACAAAGAAATCAACTTACAAGGCAATAGGGCAGTTTTGCAATTTACGTCATTGTTCTCTCATTGATATGCAAAAAGAAGTATTTTGTCCACATGTTTTATACTACACTTTTGAAAATTACACATGCAAGAATGACAAACCACTGCTAGTGTAACAATGAATACTAAAAGACATATTAATGGCTCAGAATACATACTGCCAACAACACCAGGCATGGAACACTAACAAAATTTGCCTGCATTTAAAGCAGAAGTGTGTAATATCTTGTGCGTGTAACAATCCGGTAACTCTGAACAGCACTGTACTCTTTCAGCAAGTGACAATATATGAATTAGTGAGCAGCAGTCAGTGAATATACAATTCAGACATGTCCACACTAACTTGTAGAATATGAAGTCAACTTTTTAAGTCTATTTTTTTCTCCAGATACTGCAGATGCACTGGCAACATATTCATTGGATATGTTAATGAGCAAGACTGGTATCTTACGGCAGAGTTATACAGACGTAATGATGACTGCTGGAAATGAAACTGCAACAATTGTCTCAGTATGTATATAATTCTTTACATAGTAGCACATTCAATCTCAACACTATAGAGATTTAAGCCAAGAGGAAGTCCAGTATCATAATCCCTCTTTCAAAGTCTATGGTATTGTCAGAATCCTCCCTTTAAATTTTAACCTGAGGCACTCAACTTTGAAAGTAGAGATGCATTTACAAAGTCATTTCCAAAATTACCATTTCACAAACAATGTTTTATTTCTTTGAAGTAATAGTTGTTGCTGTTTTATCAATAACCATTTCATCATAATGGTTTTGCCCAAACTTATTATTATCAATGTTGGATGTGGACCTGTTTACAAGGAATTGGGGGTGACCAGGATAGTAAAAAGTTTCTTTGTTCGATCAGTCCCACTCTTCCAATCAGTTTCATCATATGTTGTTTCTTGATATATAATGTTGTATCAACCATTAGAAATGGGAAACTAATATTAAGACATTGTGTTATGTAGTAATCATGAAGAATTCCTGATCTCATTATGATTTAGAAACAAAAAAAAACAAAACTTTTGTACAAAAACGTTACAGGTTGGTCTCTTTGCAACCGGCTTGGATGGTTTCCTTGGAGAGGCTGATGAAGCTGACGACAATGAAGTGGCTTCCGGCATCGGAATTTCCATCATGGATGTGCGGATGAGACCTTTCTACTTCTTCAGTGGATACAGCGAGATGATGAGTATGATGTGGAGTGCGTCTGCCGACAACATCATCACTGCCATGGCCGGGAATGTACTGCTTCATGATAAATCTCAGGTTTGTAACAGTTTGTGAGTTCATAGAGGTTGATGCAAATGAGACAGGCATGGTTTTTTGTGTAGTTTGGGAACTTTGTGGAAGACTTTGAGTAGTTTTGTAATGATAGTACTTAACATTACCCCTGTTCCAAATATGGCTGTGATAATATATAAAGAGCAACACTTGAATTATTTTAAGAGAAGCTTCCTGATCCTCACTTAGTTTTCCCCTCCCCTTGACAGAACCTCTGGAAAGGGGAGCTGCAGTACATATCCTATCTTAGCTGTATAGTGTAGTGCTATCCCTTTGTCGATGCATACGTTTCATACAATTTAACGTAGTGTTTCACAGCACAGCAAGCTTATGTAACCTCAGACCTGCCAGGTTTTAATGTGGAATGCCTAGCTGGCTCTGAGGGCCTCACTGAGCTAGACCAGTGAGGGCGCACATCAGTGCAACTGTAAGACAAGAGCAGGAGTGTTGTATTGAGCATGTGTGTTACAAAGTCCATACATGTGTGTTAGTGTGTAGTTCATGCAGTGCACAGTATTTTGATGTAATCCAATATGGAAAAGTAATGATAAAATTGAACACAAATACTACAGGGATACAAGTGCAATTATTAGAAATGATTTTTAATGATATATGAAAATGCAAGTTTAAAGCCTGATAGTGCACATTGATCTACAGGAATCATGATGTGAAAGTCAGGATGACGTAATCATGTGTACTAAACTATGATATTTATAGAAATTTTCACTTATCAGGTGTAAAAGCTGGAAAACAGAATAAGCCAGACTTGTTCATAGAGTGTCAGTGAATCAGTGTTAATGAATTCATAAATGATTTGGTCCCAGTCTTTCAGAAACAAAATTCAGCATGTATACTGCACTATAGGATTGCAATAGTTATGTTGTGACAACTTTATCTTATGTAAATGATCAGATGAAAATGAACCTTTGCAGTTTTCCAGAAGCATAATATTTGGTGTATTAATGGAGCAGGTTTTTTATCACATAGCAAATTGACTAACTGGGCACAACTTTCAAGCAAAACAAAGGACAAAATCGCATAAACAGTCTGTCAACAAGTGCTGATGTGAGAACTAGGGACTATTGATTGCCGCTTTAAGTAACCTTGCTGGTTTATCCTGTCTCTTTTTTCAGAGATTACTTCTTCAGAGTGGCATTAACATTGACAGTCAGCTGAGGGGTGGTCTTTCACTAGACTTGTCTGGCTCTGTGGAAATCAGTTTATGGGACAGAACATCCATTTCACTTGTATCCAATGGGTAAGTACATGCTAGATTTCAGAGCCATGATCTCTTCGTTTCTATTATACCTTTGTATCTTGCATCAACTTCTCTCATGAAAAGCATTCAACATACATGACAAAGAACTTTAATATAACATTGTGCCAAAACAACTTCAATTGACAACATGGTGGGCTGCTTAATACCAATGGAGAAGACATATGCAAATTTGTTTTTGATACGACAATGAGGAGTATATCAGACGGCCTGTAATGTTATATAGTAACCATGCCCTTAATGTCTCCTTAGGTTACTAGTTATTAATGCAGAAAGCTGTCTGTGTTCACTGGTCTTCAGTTCTGCCAAAGTTTCATGCAATGAAAATATGTTTTCTGAAGTAAATCCTCTATGTTTCTGTGCTTAATGATATGAAATTTGCATTTATTTTCTAAGATATACATTTGTCTACATTTTACACTTTCATTCGTTCATCAGTGTGGCAAAGTAACCATTTTTCTCTCAACTGACTTCTATGATTGCTTTTTAAATTCTGTGATCAGTGTATTTTAGCGTGATGATAAGTCATCAAGGTCAACTTATCTACAGCAGTATTTTTCATTCAATATTGTAGGCATTATAGTTGCACTGGGCCATCTTTGTATTATCATTTGTTTGTTTTCTCTTTCCTCCAATCATGCTGCTTCGAATAATTTTAGGTCAAATATAACATTTATGACCAGCTATTGAACTCACACTGCCATTGACACTTTTGTTCTTCATTCAGAGGCGCCCTGGCTGTCAGAGGTACCACCATAGTTGATGCAGGTTTTGTCAGTTGTTCTTTGGAGTACACAGCTGATGCAGAGGCCACCATGCAGTTCACGACGTCTGTAGACTTCTATGATGAACCAGTCAAAGTTTGTCTACAGATGAGCCAGCCTGCATTTAATCTCAGGTAAGGTACAGTTCACAACATTCAGAGGTTTATGGCAAATGTATCATCATTTTTGGAATGAAATGGTGATTTAAAGAGAGATGTTTTGACAGAAAAGTTGCCAGGCACAGAATACTAAAATACTAGTGAAGATCAGTGACACGAACTAAAAAGGGTTTTCCTAGGGGCTCTAGTTATGCACTCTATCCTTACACTCTTCAACCCCCATTTCTAGTGAACAGATCCACTAATAACAATGGGTTTGGGGCAAACCATTGTGCTGTAAGGATTAACCCTGATCTGAAATACTTCCCAGGTTTCTTGTTGTCAAGGCAGAAAGCTGTCTGTCTAAACCTCATTGTTGACAAGAGAATTACAATGCTTGTATTTATATGTCACATCTGAATTTCTGTGTAGCCTTTTTGTCTCACCTGATAAAGTTGGACCATTACCACAGAAAAACGAGGAAAGAATGATAGAAGCCATACTAAATCATAAATCTGTTAATCTTGATTTTGACAACAGTCTTCTCTCAAAAAGCAGCCACATATAATTAACAGTCAAATTCCAAGAAATGTGATTCTTAACTGGATGTTCAGCATGTATTTAGCTGGAAAAATATCACATCTGTATCCAATTTATTGAAAAAAAGTTCAGCCACAGTACTGATCAACTTGATTGAGAGTGTTTGTGTCATTATCTAGTCTGGGTCTGTGAACAACTTGATAGAATCTTTGCGTAAAAATGATCCAGTGACTTTTTTTGGTTTCAGCACCGCACCGTTTGTGTAAGAAGAGTAACCTCAAACAGGGCAATCAAAATATTATAATTATAGAGAAATTCGAAAATGTGTCATCAATACAGATATAGTGTCATCTAGTTACCATGTGTTGTAATGTGAATTAACAGTCTTGTTAACTGAACACTGGCTTTTATCAATTAATTTTATCTTTCTCTCAAGTGGTATTTATTTCTATGGTTTGTCTATGGAGTCTGGTAGAGAGAGGATTAATGCTCTCTCCAAATATTTCCTTTCTTTGAAGACATGATGTCAAAAAACTTTTATCAAATATTTCTCTCACAGTCTCTCCAAATATTTCTCTCTTTTTTGCAGACATGACATTAAAAAACAAGAAAAATCGCCATCAGCAGAGAAGCCATTCGAAGTTGAAGTTACAAGAAATGATTTTGTGCCCGAAAAAACTTATCTTTTACATCCAGAAAATTCAGTCATGTGTGATCTAATGTTTGGTGAAGAGGAGTAGAATTTTCTATTTTTTTTACTTTTGTCATTTCTATCAAGTTTTTTGCACTGAAAGATTATGATGAACAAAATCAAGTACTTTCCAGTGTTTTTGCTGTGATTTCTGAGTGTAGGTTAAGTTTTCAGGGAACCTCATGACGTGCCGGTTGCCTCCTTATGTGATTGCATTGATATACCAGGGAACACGATCATAAAATGAATGTGGAACTCTTGTAACATTTCCTGACTCATTAACCATGGCCAAAACTCTGCTCTGAAAATTGAATTAATTTAGGTATAAAGACTACAACAAAGCTGTTGTTTCTAAACTGTGAAACAGAGTTGATTTAAAAAAATTAAATGCATAAGGAAAAAAATTGTTTTAGACAGTTTAGTACTCTTTGTAACTGACACTTTTTGTATGTTTAATGCATTTAAAAAGTGTACAAGCCAAAAAGATTTTCGGATATTGTATAATGAGGAATTAAAAATAAATGCCGGCTTTGAAATATTTTCAATATTTCCTCATAGGTAAAACTTAAACATTTGTTGGTGTTATGCCAGACATTGCTTGATCCTGATTAAATCAACAATTTACATCTGTTCTGTCTTCAGGTATTTCATTAAAGAAAGCCATCAATTATGTCACCTACAATTTTCCATTTTGTATGTGTGTCTTTTGCATAGCACAATTTTCACTTTTTACGTTTCCATTGAAATCAACAAATGTGTGAAAAATTGCTACTTTGTGTATTTGGTAAGGTTGTTTAGTTCTGTTACAGGCAGTCTTTGAACAGTTTTAGAATACATGTACGGATCCTTTTTGTTTGTGTGCAATCTGAAAACTTCGAGGGAAGGTTTATAACGCCAGTAACCTTTTAACTTTAAAATAGAAAAAAAAACAATCTAGGGAATAATTCAAGAATTCAAAAGAAATGTTGAAATAATTTTTGAAATAGGAAATCATGCTTATGACACTGTTTGGTGCAGTGTGAATGTTTTTAATAAATGATACCTCGGAATGTGTTGAGGATAGTTACGATGTGAATCTGTGAATCAAAATATTTCCCATTCAGTATTGTACATTCATTTTCCTACAGCATTCTAGACCTTGAATTTGGTAGGGTATATGCTGTGGCATTCTGTCATTTGCTGTTCTGCAGACACTGAAAAACACCAGAACCCAGAAAGACATATTGAGAACCGATGTCAACAACGTATGCGCAAAATGAAAATGATTTGTCTCGCCAAAGACAGGGGAACAGCACGCAAAATATTCCGTTATCATTTACAGGTGATGACAAAAGTGGATAAATGATTTGCCTGTCAAAAGATGGCAACCTAATGAATGAAACTGTTAACTTATATCAGTACTTATTGAGATAAAGTAGGACTCTAGGATGTTCCAACAGTAGTTGTAGTAAGGTTTTCTGTCAGTCTATAAACTTCCATACCAATGACAAAGACTGCGATGGCAATTCTGCTACAGTGAACTATTAACGATCCAATGATGCATTACAGAGAAGAAATCTGAGTGATAGATGAATGGTAATGTTTTACAAGGAACATAATTGATATACTGATTATTATATGAAGCACAGAACAATGCAAAAGCTGAGAGCTGATTTTTTTTAATATTCAACAATTTTTTTGGAGTGATGTTCACACATTCAACATTTCCACAGTTTTGATAATTGGTAATAAAAGGAATTCAATGTTTTCTTGTTTCTTGTTTGTCATAACTTTTTGTCAGTTTTACTTAAAAATTTTACATTTTGGTAGTGTTGGTAGTTCTTTGAGCATTTACACACGTCACTGGTTTCTGTGTGATTACTTTGGTAGATCAGGGGAACCCCACAACCAGACAACTTTGGTCAGGGGTGGCCAACCAGTCAATATTCAGAAATTCAAATCACAGGTAATTGTGTGCATACATATGCTGTTTTGAGGTGTCTTGAACAACATTAAAAGTGTGTACGCATCCCCGGGGGTGGGGGGGGGGTGAAAGGGTCTCCCAATACATACAGAGCTTGCCGCCCCAAGTTAAAAACATTTACCCATGTATATTCTAAAAATATGACCCATTGTCAGGGATTTGCTTGACAATTTGTAGAATTTTCTCCTGTATTCTATAGCATGCGAAGGTTTTCCAAACTATGGGACATTTGCTTTGCTATCGGCCCCTGCTTTGTTTTGTTTTTTCGGATGAACCACCACCCACGTTTAGAGACTTTTTCGTGGAAAAGTTACCCATCCCGGCGGCACATAGGCCTACCCATACATCTTTCTATGGGAGTACCCCGGGGTTTGCATATGGCCACTGGGAACGATTTGAACAATTCTCTCCCGCCAATCACTGTACTGCTGTTCCCAATACACCAACAATTCCTGGCTTTGCCTCTCACAGCACTTACCACATCCATTTTTCTAAGCGGTCAAAAAGTTTGTAGCATTTGCCTTTCCTGTTTATGGTTGTTCTCGTTTCAGTTACAGTAGATTCAGATATCTGAAGTCCTCACTGCCGTGTCTTTGATGTACCGACAATGCGTTTCGCATCCCTTTCGGTAAACTCCCGAAAACAAACGAATTGCAATCCCTTACAACCATTTGGCCTTTTACAAATTGTCCATTCAGCAAAAGATGAAATTTCCCCGCCCCTGGTATGGAAAGAGTACCCCTCTCTCAAATCCGTCCACCAGGAAAAGGCTTTTTAAAGTTTTGCATGAGCAGAGCAGCTTTGTTGTATATGATGCCTAGATAAGATCTTACTCACACGCGTAAAAACGCCTGGACACAATATGATTATCAGTTATAGTCGATAAAAATGTCGGCAAATCCAGCATTTATTGACGTAAAACTGATTGCGTCATAAAGTTTTTTATGAATAATAGCATATATAGTGTGTGCCCACATTGGTGGCAGGCTTGGTTGCCCAGATCACAGGCACTCGCAGCGTTGCTTGGATAGTCGCTTGAACGCTTGGTAGTAGAGTGAGGCTGAAGGCCTAACTTCGTAGAAGTATAAAGAACGGAAGGTTTGACACAACAAATGGGTGAGAAGTCCAAAACCAACAAAATAAAACACCCACCCTCAAAAAAATAAATAAAATCGGCCGGTCGAAAATATCTCCGAAAGTTCCAATCTTTACTCTGGTGACATGTTACTGATATATGCCAATTAAATCTAGGCGAAAATTTACTGTCAGGCAATTCACCGCATTCACGATGCCAGTCCGCCTTTTGGAAGTGTACTTTTACTCTCATAACCCTTTGTACTTGAACGATTGACCCCCTGATCCTAATGGCGGACTACTATTTTCACCGAGTACGGGCGATCGACAATAGTTACTGTATTTTTATCTCATAGAGTTAACAAAGGGATGGTGGTCATTTTGAATTTCAAATATCGGGAAATGTTAGGTAATTTGTTTCTCTAGTTACACACTTTCACACGGTGACCCCCGCTTTTTATTCTGATTTGGTAAGAGTATAGTTGAAAGTTTCAGTGAGGAAAAAATCAGCAAGAGTTTAAGTCTTTCACTTTCGATACACATACTAGCTTAATGCCTGAGGCTCCACTATCACTTGCAAGCGTAACTTCAGCACTCGTCGCTCTATCGTTACTGTCCCTCACAGGCGCCAGTGGGTTGGGTAGCCTGCGAACTCGATCGATTTGCTGCTCGATCTATCGATCCCGTACTCGATATGCCCGCCACTATAAAGGTTGCAGTGGTCTAAAAAAATCGATCCTGCAGACTACCCAGCCCACTGGCGCCAGTGCTGTCCCTTCAGAATCGGGAAACCTCTTTACAGCAGGGAGCTCAATATTCTGGTGGTGTCTTAATCAAAGGAGTAAATAAATAAATAAATAAATAAATAAATAAATAAATAAATAAATAAATAAATAAATAAATAAATAGTGATAATGACAATGTGTTGTTGTTTGTCAAAAAAGAAAAAACTGTTATCATATAGGGATGCCTATTGCCAGAGGTTCATTGACAAAATATATCATTTTGTTTATTGATTCATCTCGAATGACAGAAGCTAAGATTCTACGCTGACTGTAGGCGTACAGTCAGCGTAGAATCTTTCTCTTTGTCAGTCCACAATCACCTGTTTTCTAAAATTCCGCTCTGCGCCTACGCGCCAAAAACACGTGTATACATATGCTTGAGATCCTCTCAGGCATATGTACATACGTCTATGGGGCACGTAGGCGCATAGCTGCAGTACAATAGCTTGAGGTTTTGGCTGGGTATTTGGGTCGGACGGTTTTGCCGTCCGACCAACAGACAGTTGAGAAAGTTTCTCGACTGTCTATGTCCGACCCAAATACCAAGGCAAAACCTCGAGATACACTACTGCAGCTAGTAGGCGCAGAGCGGAATTTTAGAACAGGTGACTGAGGTCAGTCTTTGTCAGAATACCATCTTTCTGATGGTCACACTGTTGACCCTGCCAGTCAATCACAGTGATTGCGTATACGCCGGGTAACCCCCGCGTGACACAGAAAAATGTGTCATAGGGGCTGTCAGGCGTTATCAGATGACATGGCTACCAAATCGAATTGCCAGCCTGTCGAAACTTAAGAGTGTATTTAAATCTTCCTACATACTATAGACATACAGGTATTAAAACCTGTGACGTTGTGTAACATTCCTGTCCGTCTTTCCAGTGGGCGATTAAAAGGGCTACCTCATCACGTGCTCAACACAGCTCTTTAACATATCCAATACCATCAACTTCCTCATTCGTCGTGCACCCACTTGTACAGACCTTGCAGGCCTATTTCGAAGACAGCGCTTGCATCTACTTTCAAGGTCGCGGACTTGCTGTGCACCTGGCCTTGAATCAGGTAGGTAAAGCACAATTCCCGACAGGTGTGTCTTGGTTTATAAATTCTGTCCAGTAACCGTGATTGTTGTTAGTGTAGTCTGCAAGATGTCTGACGTAGGTGTACATACGGTTCGTGCTGTACTGCAAGAGGAAGTAAAAATATAAGTGCGTCACTGTGGTTCAATCCCGGCGATAAATTTTGGCATTTCCACTTCAATAATTCACGTATGTCGACATCGTCTGTCAGAAGATAAATGTGTTCATACTCCGAACCTATATATCTAATACGAAAGCAGTTGGTTTTCTAAAACATTCCCTTTATCCGAACAATGTTCACGGCGTTTTCTGAGACAATACACTTGGTGTCATGCATTGGAAATTTCTAAACAGTCGGTCCATGCAGCAGGAGTTGACAGTATATTTTAAGGAGACGAGTATGTGCAGGGAGAACGGAAATGCTAGTATGTTTGGTTGAATGACGGTTGTTGTGTGGGGAGCGGCGGCCTCTGATCTACCGTCATTTTATCATAGCGTGTGTCTGTCTATATACAGATTGTTGTCACCTATACCTTTATTGCCCTTCTGTGCATTTGCCTGAGATTTGGAGTGTGAAAAGACCTTCATTTTCAGTATCAATCTTGGATGATCCAACGTATATTCATGTTTTGTTTTTTTTCCTGAGACAGCTCAGAGACGGAGATACTTTCTCGAATGCTCTATACCGCAAGAATTTTTAAACGCAAACAAGAGCTTGCGCAATGTGCATTATCGGGACCATTCCTTTTAAAGTAATACCTCGGGAGCCGCTTTACATGTAAACTTTCTCTCATCTACCTGTAAATTATCTAATTTCGTAATGAAAGATGAACAACTAGAAGTAATCGGTTTAATTTTGGACTACAGCACGGCAAATCAAATAAAAGTTACCGGTCTTTAAAAGTAAAATTCCGCCATTCCTTGAGCGAGATATTCAGTTTTCAGCTTTCACGAAAAAAAGGAGATGGAATTTTACTGTCTCCTCTAAAATTGAGTCCCTACACGAGCTGAATACCAGGGTACACTACTTTGTTCATGTCGTAAGATTTCGAGTAAAGTTATAATCTAAAGTGCTCGCTATCTTAAGGTAGAACGCGCCTCGGGGACAGATATTCGGACTCTCAAACTTTTACAATTCTTTTCTGATATACCACTTGTAGGGGTTCATTTTAAAGCTCTCGGTGTAAGAAAACTTTTTATCGGCTTAGTTTTCGAAATTTGATTTTTTTCCTCCGTAGAGTTAACAAAGGGATGGCACCCATTTTGAAATTTAAATCTTCGTGTATCGTGGGTTATTTGTTTCTCTAGTACCAAAATTTGCATCGTGACCTCCGGTTTTCATTCTTGATTTTGAAAGAGAATGGTTGAAAGATTCCTTAAGGAAAGATAGAGCAAAGTTTAAGTCTTTCACTTTCGAAGCACATTCTACCTTAACGTCGGAGAGGACAGTTTATTCTTTTGTGAACTTTGTTGAACTTTGTTCTGAAAGAGAACATCGTATCCCAATGCGAGGCGGGGATTTTCTGTGACTCAGACTATTTGCATTGACTAAACTGCCAGGCATGCAGCGTTAAACTTGTTTGCACGTGCATTATAACGCCACCTAGTGGCGATTTATTTAAAGTTAGGTAAACTGTCATCGAATTCCCCATTTCTCAAAAAAAAAAAGAATTATTATTTTCTTTGCAAGAGATGAGTGCCCTTAAAAGCCGAATGCGTTTAGGTCGATCGACTTTCGAGGCTGGCGTTGCTAAATTCCGTGGTGTAATGTTATCAAGTTCATTGACGCAGGAGCTGACGACTATAGATAAGGTACGAAGCTACAAGTTACAGCCTCTTGTAATTGTTGCCTGCAATAATAAAAAGATTTGCTGTGATTGACCAAATTTTTTGTAGAAACAAAAGCTGTCAATATCGACATGTCACCAAAGTGGCTGTAACCATAGCAGAAAACGTTCCTTCAGTGTCTATGCTGTAACCAAGCTTAAGTCAGGGCGTTTTGAAAATTCTAGCAAGAATAATATCAAGAACAGTTTAACTAATTCATTTTCTTGCAGATTTAAATGAATAGAGACTATGAATAATTTCGGAAAGGTAAATTCTGGATATTTTATTTCCCTGCTAAACGTTTCATCAATGTTCTATTTACATATAAGAGGAATGGTTCAAGCTTCTCTTAAGCAATGTGACACTGTTTCATTTTCGTAGCGAGTGTTACAGAGATATAAATTGCGACGTCATCAAGGTCAGAAGTCGTCTTGATTTGCTTGTTCGTGTTGGACAGTTGTGTAAATGACTGTTCTTTACATTCATGAGGTGAAATGCCTCTGGCACCAATATCACAGAAAAAATTATCTGTCGATGGCTTTGTCAACATAACTTGACACATGTCAACATATCACTTCGTGTGTAGCTGTCTCGTTAATTGTATAAATGTTTTTCTTCCGATCTTGTTGGTATGACAAGTTGACACAAACAGTGTCACTAGCCGAGTTTTCATTCAGATCAAACTACATAAAGTACGCCAAGCATAGTCGTATGCACGCCATCGGGAAAACAAACGCTTGATATTTTGCCTTCATATAATCAGATAAATTTAAACAGCAAGAACACGGTCGCTTATTGGACACAAAGAAAATTTACAATGCAGAAGTACTTCTAGTTAATAACATGATTATTAAAAAAAAGATCACAGAGATAGAAGAGGCGATTACGACATGTGTTAGGGATCCTTTCTTTCTTATTGGGGAGGGTAGGAGAAATCGGAGCGATGAGTTTTACAGAACGGTTAGGGGGTCAAATTTACAATAGACGATTTGAGGGCGAGTAATGTTTTACAACTGATTTGTATGGCTTCTATTACATTACCAAAATAGGACCGAAAATTCAAAAAATTTAAAATGGAATATGGTTAATTCTCTAAGATTTGGAACAATCAATATAAGCTTATAAGTGGAATTCTATTAGCAACAAACAACAAAGTGCACAGATCCCAGCTTGTAGTATAATAATAGGAATAGTAAATATTGGCTTCTTGTGTCGCTTTGACACTTCTGGCCTAAAAAAAGTAAATAGCCTACAGTCAGATACTGTCCCGAGTGAAAAGTTATGTGCAATGGTCGTGTTGTAAATTCCAGCGCCACGTCTGGATGACACATCATGGCTACATTATGATATTTTTCTTAAATTATTCTGATCATTATGTTGACCCACGGGCGGGGGTCGCATTTTACAAATGTTGAATTGGGGGACAGTCATATTTTATAATGAATTCTCAACTTGTACACTTCTTTCGTTTCTTGAATTCCAATCAGGTGCCCCCTCTAAATTTATAGAGGCTCCCTTACCCTCCTTAAAATTATTTTCTTGCGGTTATGGCCAAAAGAATATAACATAATTCATAGGTCGTTAATCAGACATTCCCGAGGGAAAACGATGACGGTTAGTATTATTTCTGGAATTAAAAAAAAATCTTGAAATTAGGCAGCAGTATTAACATGGCGCTAAATTTCAATATGCAAATGAAAAATTGAACCGTCCGTTACAATAGTAAATTTCTATGTCAGTTTGATCATTTGCAAAAATTATTCAATGTAAAAAAACTAGCATCAAGTAGAAAATGTAACGTCATCATTATCTACCCAAGTAACCTTTGGGCTCTTATTCTCAGGTTTATCTGTACTAAAACCATCAAGGTAAAACCATGGACACAACGCCGAAAAACAACAGATTGTCTGTGGTAATCACATTTTGCCTCGGTATCCTTGGTTACTTCCGTGGTTGTCGAGGCGACAGGCGTAGAAGGTGCCTTCCATGTTGGCTGAAATCGCACGGCAGTGAAGAGTTGAGGAAGCTGTTCGAATATGAGACGTGTGCTGACAATTCCGGTGACGTCGATGAAGATGGGAAAGAAAGATGTCTGATTTGTGATGATCTGAACAATGTAACCGGTTCGGACACACGAGGATCAAATCGAGGTAACTGAGTTTTTCTCCCAGATAACATCACCCGACCAACCGCAAGTGTTAGACGGGCTTCTGACTAGTTAAAAAATTACTTTTAGACAAAAATCGTTGCATCTTTTTCTTTAATATTTCGTGCTTCATGTATTCAAAAAATGATATGTACATATCAATTATATCGCTTTTAGTTCAATTGAGAGGCATTATTCGACCTTATCCCTTGTTATCGCCAAATGTCAATAACTGCTTGACAGTACATCATACTTTTGATACCTAGTAACGAACGAAAACTCCATTGATTGGAGAATTATTTAATGGCTCTGTAGGAGAAATCGAATTTCTCTATTTTTTGGCACTGGCAGTCTAATCGAATGAGCTCTTTGAATGCTCAGGGTGGCGAGGGGCAACAATTACCATGTCACAGCACCCTGTACATGCGTTATATTCGACGTAAATGTGTGCGAGTTGTTCGACGGCGGTGATTGGGTGACAGGCCTACCTGTTAACTTTGTAGCCAATCTTTAATTCTGCGGTCTTTTTTCTCTGTAGATCAAGACTATATCTCGGTTCCTGCGGAAACTGACATGCTTCTGGGCGGAAGTGGCAGAAAGAATGGTAATTTACAATACAGAACGGCGATCCTAGGTAAAGCTCAGTCGTGTTACTTTAAAAGCTTTTCGTCATAATTTAAGCGCTCCCAATACTTATAAGCTATCGTCATTGTACATTTATCTTTCTTTCGGTTGGAAAATACAAATATCAAATTTATTAAGCATTGTATGTAACTTCATTGCTTTACTAGACATTCTTCTGATTTGACTGATATGATAAGGCCAAGAAAAATAAAAAGCCATTTCTCATCCTTGACATATTTCAAAAATGGCGGTGACGCGG
This sequence comes from Ptychodera flava, assembly GCF_041260155.1. NCBI lineage: Eukaryota > Metazoa > Hemichordata > Enteropneusta > Ptychoderidae > Ptychodera > Ptychodera flava. Next base: position 11,377,764 of record NC_091949.1, on the reverse strand, counting down.
GTTTTTTTATCTCTCAATTCGTTTTATTTTTCCATCAACAAGAAAGGGTTCTTCATGAAAATATTTACTGGTATGAATGGAAAAAGGTGACAATCACCAAGTACGGTGGCCGAATAGAGAGTTGCAGTCAATAAGGGGCAACTTCTTTGAAAAAAAAATAACAAAACGTGTTTTTAGGCGCTTAAAGTGTTAATATTGCACTTAAAATAATTTTGGCAAAAATAACTTACGACGCGGAAAATGAAAGCTGTCTGTAAGTGGCTTCCCGCCGCCATAATTCTGAAAAGCTTCCCCTCCCACCAAATATTTTCCCTCTCCCTTCCGTACGACCCAACACTCTAGTGACCCTCTCCTCACCACAAGAACTCCCAACTCCCCTCTCCCCATAACAAAAGTCCCCCACTACCCTCTCATTAACATATGATTTTGTCCTTCCGACAATTAAAAGCGTGCTATATTTCAGACTTCTTTTTACTTTGAACAGAAAAAATTAGTTCACAATAAAGTTTAAACTGGCGACTGTTGCCCACTGTAAAATTAAAACAAACATTTCAACTCCAACTGATATAAGAGTTGCATTTTCCCGCAAAGTGACATAAAACAGGTGTCCTTCCCTGCCCACCGAGAGAATAAACTATCCGCCCTCCTGCCAGCCAAACGCTTGTTAACACATTTTTTTACGAACAGCTTCATTGGTTGCCCTTGTCAAATGTCAGTAACCGAGGGTGCCTATTGCAAGATTAACACTACAACTCGTATCTCATGCCGACACTGAACCCCCAGTCAGTTGCATTTGACGACGACTCCTCTTTGGATCCACTTTTCTAAACGTTTGCTTGGTGGAAAGTTGCTGGTATTAGTCTTTCCATAGATTTTGTTTCTTTTCACTTGCGACAGATTAATGTCATCATGTTAGCCGTGACATGGTTGGTTTCATAATGCCGTACTTATCGCCTTCAAACAGTTCATCTGTCGAGAGTGCTGTAAAGTACTTAAATTCATCTGTATATAGTAATGTAGAGTAGTTGATAATTCATCATGGGGAAAAAACTGAAAAATTAAGCAAGAATACTTTACAACTGCAGGATACAAAATGATGACTAAATTCCACTTGCTTAATTGATACTAGCTGTCGTACAAGCAGAATATTATGTAAAACATTTCACAAACTCAGGAACAGAAGAAAAATGCAAAATTATAAAACAAACTATACAAAACAGACTCAAATGAATCGAAATATTAGCAGGTATCAAATTAAATATAGGAAAACGAGCGAGTGGATCTCGTGACTGTTTGATTCAATTTTGAAATATGGTATTTTCCTTTTGTAATTTATAGGTGATAATTATAAAAGTTCGATAAGCATTGTATTAAATGTTATCAAAGACCTGTTCTTGATCAGACAACAGCCGAATTCAAGAAATTGTAGCCAGGCTTTTATGTTTAAACGTACTGTTCTTCAGTATCTGAAACGATATAAAAATTTGGATATGAAAGAGAAAGCATTTCGGAGCAGCACTCCCGCCCCCGGCACCACCCCCACTTATTTGTACAAAATATGCCCTACTGAGCGGCCGGGAGTTCCCGCTGTAGTATAAAAGCTTGAATTTAATCAGGTAAACTGTTCTCCTATAGTTTGTCGTGTAAGCTGCTGATAAGATCTGCTGACCTTTGAAGCTGTTTGCCAATTCCTATAAATAAAAATATGATGTCATCGGATAAAAACAAGCATTGTTCAAACTCGACGTGTTATGTTGACTTAGAGAGAACGGTATTCTACAGAAGAATACTCAACGTGCGCAGTTGTAGCCAACTGAGTGAATGAATAGCGTGGAACTTCTCCTACGAAACCAAAAGTAAACAAAATAATGAAATATTCAGCTTGTTCTGTCAAAAAATAATCTGCTTGATCAAAACTGTTCAATTAAGACAGCTTCTGAAACTCTTCTTCTTTTTCGTTTTCAACAGACCGTTCCAGCGAAGAGCCTACAAGCAAGTGGTGTTCGCGATTGGCAACCGTTCTTTCGTTCCTGTGGCTGCTAATGGTAACGATTTTAATCGTGAATGACTGGCTGTCGCGAATCGTCCACAACTGGGGACGGACAGAATACGTGCTACATATGCTGTCGTACTCCACCTACCTGTTGCCCTTGATCGTGGTGGCGCTGTTGCGGATCATTGCTATTTTCTACGAATCCAGGCCACCGACCGAGCACTGGTGGGCGTACTCTTTAACCAGCGATCACGTACTGACACGTCTGAACATTCTGGGTCGGGGAGAAGCTGTGTATTTTGGATACCTGTGCGTTTTATTCCCAAGCGTCTGTGTTGGCTTCCAAATTGCCTATGATACCTACGAGATCGTTATCAAATGTAACACGGCCATCAACAGCAAGCTCTTCGTCGGATTCGTTGGCAGCTTCATCGGCGAGTTCATGTTCGCTTGCTTCTGCTATCTTATTTTTTTACTAAGGCGTTGCGTGAAAGCCAATCTGCAAGCGTGCCTTTTCTTTCTGAAAAAGCACATTGAGAAAGTGGACCTTTGTCGTCAACGCATTTTGGAAGGTTACGCTGACTTCTTGCGTTTACAAAATCTCATTTCTTTCTGGTTGGTGTTTCAATTTTCTCTGGCTATCTTCAAAGTTTCTTGTCAAATCTACTGGAACTACTTCGTTTTCGACAGTAACCGAAACAACATTTCGGCAGTGCTCATCAATGTCATGATATGGCTCGAGATTTTAATGTTTCTGACTTTGCCACCTCTGGCGGTCGGTGGATTTGACATTCTCTCTGTCTGGGACGACTTCAAACTAGACGTGAAGAGGCTATGCAGACAGAGGAACGCGGAGAATTGGTACTTGATTGTTAAAATGATCAAGGAACTCAGAGTCTTACAGAGCTCTATGTACATGACGGTTTTCTTTTCTGTGTTGGGGATCTTCTCGGCTCTGCAACTTAGCGACCAGTACGCCGAATATTGGCACGAGGATTCAGTTTGTGCGAACATCACCTCAAGGGGTGGTTTTTGAATCAAAACCTAGAGAATGAAAATAGCTTTTCGGAAAAGTATGCCCGTCATTAGTTCGAAAAACTCAAGGCATAAATACCAATGACACTATGTTTAAAAACGCTTGCATGAATGTCTTCCGAAATATATCGACCGGCAAAGTCTAATGATATGTATAAATGCCCCATTACTTTCCACAAGTAGACTCTAGAAAGCATACTTGTATCTAATTAGGTTCTGCAGGAATTATCTCTCTTTAATGTATGTTTAAGCAAAATCGTCAATGAACTACCTTTGCGTCTACGAGCATAGGACAAAAACGTGTACAATAACTAGAGCTTGTAATGTGTGAGAGACAAGTTTGATTAAGGACGGGAAATGTAAATTCCGTCAGTTTTTATAATAAATCATTGAAATTTGACAGACCAACATACATCACACACTATGGTACATTTAAAAAATAAATTGTGATATTTTTATTTTAGGACGACCAACATGAAGTAGCACACTTTGTACATCAAATAAAGTATATCTCGTATTTTATGTTATATTATATATTTGAGTTATACATACTCCCTTTCCCTCCATACAACATTTATATATATATATATATTTTCGCGTCTCATTTATATATATATATATATATATATATATATATATATATATATATATATATATATATATATCATACATGCTATGTCTGTATTGCCATTCTCCTATTGTTTAGACGGTACTAGTATGAACCCGTATTTTAACTAGTGAAAATACGAATTATATTTTCACTGTAACCGAACTACTTCCAGCTACGCGTACGCGTGACCTTCGCTGGGGTGTTCACATACATGTAAAACTGCTGAGCGAATAGACTTGTGACAATCCGAAACATCATTGTGAATGTGATTATGGTCAAAATTTGTTGTTTGCAGTCAGTTCATGGGCATTGCACTTAGGTACAAGCACAGTTGTACAAAAAACATACAAACGAACGCATTGAAAATGTGTATGTTTTGCCGACCCGACACCTGTCATCGTTTACGTCCAGTCCCATACGGTGGTATTTTCATGTCGTTTACTCTGCGCTGCCGAAGATTACGATCTAGGTTGACAGAACCGCTATATGAAAAGTTTCACGTTGACGAGTTTCAGTATCTGAGTGGTGAATTACATCGTTTACTGCCATAAATGAGCCACAAAAATCCAACCGCACTGAAAATACTGGCGACAGACGATGTGCATATATTATATTCCCGATTTTTACAGGTCTGTCAGTGAGATTCACAGGCCATGATTGTGCCCGGTGGCACCGGTGTGGGTTTCGGACAGACAATGTAAGATACAAGGGAAACTTAAACTTTCGTTTACGTTGTCGTGAAAGAAAATTAGTTCTATTTAGGCAAGCCAGTAAGGAAAATATACGAGCAGACGATAAAATACCTTTGAAATGTTTTATTCGTACAGCAACAAAATCACGAACGAGTTACGACGCTACAGCTTACAGTGTACTCACTTCACGTTTTCCCTAATCCGCTCACAAATTCCTTTCTAAGATGGTAAATTCGGCGTAATTGACGACTGAGGACATGTATAATCTTGGAGATAAACTGACTGGTACAGCTATTATATCCACTGTGCATTCATAGATGTCGCAGAGCTGTAGCTTCGTGCTGATCAGCTGTTCGATCGAGTTTGAAATCGAACGTTGGCGCGGCGCGAGTATTTTGACCCGATTTTGGCCGGCCTCATAACTTTCGCGAAGGGATGAGTGTGTGTTTCAAAACACGAAAACACACTCCAGCCTATTTTTTACTTCCACCGCCATTTCAAGCTAAAATAAGTCTTCTTCAAAGTGTGAAAACCTGTGTCGACATCTTAATATTTAAATTGTTCGCTTCAAAAGTGTGCCACCAACCCTCCTTTGAAGTGGAATGGCCCAACAGCGGAATAATATCAAGAAGTGATACGGTTGTCATCACTCCTTAGCAACCAACTTTTTATCAGTACAGCGATGAGCAAGCAAGGTCGATTTCAATGGATTTCGTCGCTGATTTCGGAACGTCCGTAGGAAAAAAATTATAACCAAAGCATGCATGTATGATAAAGGGGTTATTACACGAAGTTTGGGCGATACCGCGTCGTATTCTCGTGATGTGTCCGCATTTTGACTCGTTGCTGCGCAACTCGTCAAAATACGGACACATCACTCGAATACGACGCGGTATCGCCCAAACTTCGTGTAATAACCCCTAATTATATATATATATATATATATATATATATATATATATATATATATATATATATATACACACACAAAAGTGAAAGATGCATACAACTATAGTTCAGGTAATTAAGACACCGTACTTTAAGTCATTTTGTGTCGCACACACCTATTTCGTATGTATCTACGTGTGTATGTATGTATGTATACATGTATACATAGTATAACAAAGCACATCCAGCGACGGACAGTTCACGACATATATGCACGAGCGATAGCGAGTGCAAATATGGAGTGAACTGGTCAAAATCGAGTGGTATACCGTTGCTGGGTGTTATTTATTGCTATTATATCATAACAGTATATTGAAATTCTGGCGAGGAACGACAAATCAGTGTTTTGCTCAAGCTGAGAGCTCGCGCGTATGCCAGCCGTGGTATATCGCCAATATACCACGGTTCTTTTCGCGTCTCAACCAATCAGATCGCTGTAGCCTATTTGCGCCATCGATATACTGGTATGATATGATATATAATTTGTACATGTCTATGTATGTATCTATGTATGTATGTATCTATGTATGTGCGGCTTATCTATGTATGTCATGTCCTTCGAATTTACCCACTTGTGTTCAGTCAATGTTCACAGCATATCATCGGTGCAAAGACTATTGATGATTCGCTTGACCTCTGATAAAATCTCAAACAGAAATGTTTTCGTCGGTGAGATTTTATTGGCATTACACGTTTCACTTTCTATCAAATATTTAAAGTGTCATCAGGAATTTTATTCCTAAAACTATGAAGATTTTCAAATTTTGTGAAAATCTAATTTACGAAACGTAGGAAAATTAAAAACAAAATTGTGTTCGGATTGTTGGGCGCCCTCTTTGGCAACCTGTAAAACGAGTTGAAAGACACGATGATGGGAGGATGTTTCGTACAGGTATTCTTGGGAAATGTTAGGCTAATTCACCCGTAGTTAACGATGAAATATGATGTAGACAGGCTGAGTCTTGAAAAAGCTACTTATTCCTCTCTTTTTCATTTGTTTGCTAGACAACCTATACCAAATTTAATAGTATCAAATACTGTGACACGGCGATCTTAACCGAACATCTTAAGTTATAAAGGTATATTAGAATACAAAACAGGAAAAACCGTACTACGACAGTCTACTGTCAATGAGAACACAGACAATCCTCTGTTGACTTTTAAACATTTTATTACATAAGTGTAAAAGATCAATTAACTTGTTATATATTAATCAATTTCATTTTCATATTCTGGAACGAACATTTCAAACTTTGCAATCAAGTCCCCAGCATGGGGTCTCAGCTGAGGTGCGTAAAAGCAAGGCCGAAGGATGTTGAATAGAGTGTCATTGCCAATCACATCAAGACCTTCAGGGCAGATGTCAAAGCCTAGCTTCATGGCAACTGGAAAGGCTTCTTCAAACTCGTCATCGTCATCTACTTCAGGCCAGGGCGGCATTGCAATAAAGAGTTCAATTACCGTGGCAGCCAAGGACCACACATCCAGTGATGGTGCTAAGGATTGGCACTGAAAGATGACGGCTTCGGGAGCCATATACTGCATTGTACCACAACAAATATTGTGTGTGGAACCGATGTAACCGGAACATCCAAAGTCACACAAGACAGGTTTGCCATTTCGGATCTGTTAATCAAAATATTAAGAAAAATTATTGGTACACAAAATACACCATTTTTTTGCACAAATCATCCTCTCATCTGTCCTTATTATCTGATAATTATCTTCTCTCTGATCAGTATGAAGTATGGCATAGATGTCTTAGAGGTGAAAAGTGTCAGGAATTTCTGTCTGTCTGTCTGTCTGTCAGGCCGTGTGTCTACCAGCCTATTTATAGTCCTTTCCATATAATGTCTTTTGTCTGTGTCTCGTCGGTTTTGTGTCTGTTTGTCTTTCAGCTTGGTTTTTTGTATGAACAACTTTTAACGATTTCAAGGGTTCAAGGGCTTTCTCTTTACCGCAGAGTGATAGCACACAAATTACACATCACTTACCATGATATTTTCTGGGTTGATGTCGTTGTGGACGATGCTCAGCTTTGTGTGCAGGTAGTCAACAGCCTGACATAACTGGATGGCAATATTGATCTTTTCAACATAATCGACCTGTAAAACGAAAACACACACACGAAAAGGAGTTACTGAGCTGTAGACTTAGAAGAAGCAGACTTAGAAGAAGAAGACTTAATTAAGGTGTTTGCAAATTGTAAATGTTTCGATGACCAAAAGGTTTCACAGGTTTTCCTGTATATGTGTTCAATGGCATATACTCCATGGAAGACACTCATTCATCTGAAGTCGACATCTTATACAGTACAGCACACAAGGTATACCTTATGTATCTTGCAAAATTCGATTTTTAATTTTTTTCAGTATGTTCTACTTTTTTAAGATTGTTAGTTAGTAAGGATATAATGCAATCGTAGTATATAAACGTCTCTTTTGATTAAAATATTCAGAGTAAATTTACACAAAGTGTCGTACTGGCAAAACGCCTCAAAAACTGCAACATTCCTGCACGCTACAGAAAAATACCATAAAGGCACAAAGAACATCTTGTATTCAATGCTTATTAACTGAACTAACCTGGTATTGCTCTTTGTAGATGACGTCAGCAAGACTCAATCGTGGAATGACGCAATCGGTGAAAATGGAGACAGTGTAAAGATCAGTGGACACTCCAAACAAATGGATGAAGAAATCACAGCCATCCCTTGTAATGTCTCTGAAGTACAAAACATGATAATGACAAATTAATATCGAGTCACAGTGTCCTTTGTCAGGACGACTTTACGGGATACTATCGAGAATGTGAACTAAAGAAACGCTGTCGTGTATCGACAATGTACAGAAAATCACAATAAATCTTATGCTTTCTTCTTTGCAATACTTTTTATGGACACATAATATTTATAATAAGCAATGAACCACACCCACCGACGAGATTTTGGCAGTCAACGACATATGCGCACTAGTCCATATATGTAGTGAACTTGTCAAAATCGAGCGGTATACCCGTTGCTCGGGTGGTTTATATGCTGTATATCACAAATTAGTTTGATATTCTGGCGTGAAACGTCAAAAGGGAATTTTTCTCTAGCTGAGAGCTCGTGCCTCCTTAAGCCGTGCTATATTGTGAATATAGCACGGTTATTTTCACGTTTAGACCAATCAGATCGCAGTATTTGCACAATCAATAAACTGGAATGATATTATTTCTAGTGTTGCGTGATAAGAACATTGAAAGTTCCTCTTCTCACCTTAGAATTGTCAGTTCACTGTAAATATCAGCTGGATCCACGTCATCACTCATTTGCATATGCTTGACAGCCATTATCTTGTCTTGTAGTTTAATTGTCACTTCTGAAGTGAAATCACCTTTGCAGATTTCATCCATGGTTTCCCAGGAATTGGGAACAATTTCTTTAATACCTAAAATGCAAATACAATGAACAAATGAGGAGGGAAAAAATTTGAGCAAATGTTGCCAAACTAAATATGTTAGAAATCTGTCCTGTTGTTGCATTTTCAGCTATATTAATTTGCACTTTGTTATTGATTGCCGTGATAAATTAAGGGAAAGTATATGACATTACTGTCTTTTAATAAATGTATAATATTTCTAATGATCAATTAATGAATTGGATTTTTAACCTTCTGCCTTTGCTCGTTGTTTGACTGATAAAATAATCCTGCCAATTATCTGATATACACAACTTACTGTAATTATTCAGGATGGCATTATTTTGAATAACAGGCATATACATCCAAAAGAAATTACGACGAAACTAGTAATAAACATAAAATGTAAAGGACTACATAAGCAACAAGCCAAAGGAGAACACTGTCAAGTGCTGATTTCAAGTCTCGGATTTTGAAATATAACTTTTATTCTCAACATATTTCAACTTTTTGTGAAGATGTGAAAACTGCTTTCAAGTTTTCTTTACCTGACGGGATGAGATCTTTAACTATATCAACATCACTAACGATGATGTCATTGTTGTTTTCATCCGTCTTGTCATGTTGACTAGGCAGTTTCTGACCAGAAGATGTCCACAGACCAGACCAAACATCACATCTGAATAAGGCCGATGCTTTGGCTGAGACACTTCTGACGATTTTCATGAAATCTGCCAATGGATTCTGTGATGGCGGAATCCATGTTGCTGAGGAGAGAATTTAGATAATAGTTTGGTAGGTGAATTCCTTGCAACGAAAGCAATTGAAATAATATGAATAATACAATATAATTACTTTTGTTTCAATCTGCATAGATAGATAGATAGATAGATAGATAGATAGATAGATAGATAGATAGATAGATAGATAGATAGAAACTAATTACATTCCTTCCTCTATGATATGCAAAGTATTCTATTCCGCACGACAGTTTTCCCATCTTCTAACTCTTCTCAACAAATACTCTCATTGAGGTTTCCCCAATAGAAAATTATTCCACTTCCCTTTACATATGTCGTCAAATGTCCCCTCCCCGTCAAGTTCTTTTGCATCCCCCATATGCTACTTCCATCGTCGCTTAATACGACATAATGCATTCATATTCATACACCACATCTTATAGTAAGGGCAATCTCCACCCCAACACAAGACAAGATGGACAAAACTCGGCCCACAAACAACCGTTTCATTGTCAACGTATGGGTTTACTGTTTTGTGTTGGGGATTTAAAAAATTATCTGCCATATAAGGAAAAATACCTTGTCCCTCGGCAGGAAAGTGAAGGGTCTGATCCCCTGCAAAAAAGACGCTTTCGAAAAATCACCTTTCTGTCAACAACTTTATCATTCACCTGTAAGTAAGTGATCTGTCTACGGTTTATTCATAATGATGGTGAGAAGTCGTCGTAAGCTCTTTGCTTGTTTCTAAGATGTCAGCACAAGTGTTTACATAATGTTGTTTCGTTGGTGGAGGGGCTATACTGTGTGTTTTACGTGCATTGCATTTTCAAAAGAGGGTTATAATATCAACACAAAAACTTACCTGTTCTTGACTTTATCAGTTTAGAGACAACCAAGTCACGCCTATTGTAACGTGATTTAAAATATGGCATCATCTTTAAAGTATTTGCGTATTTTAGCAATAAAATGCTCAGAGCTGACAGAACGAACTTCTCATGAAGTAAACTTTTGCGGTTTCTAACAAATATTCTAAACAAACATTCTTTTATCTCTTGGATACAAACCAGAAACGCGCGCACATGGAGAGAATTTTACGCGCTCTGTGCGCTGTAACACGAGCGCGTATAGACGCGCGAGAGCTAGTCGTTGATCGCATGACGTCATGTATTAGCGTACTCATTTCCCTCAAAAACTCAGCAACTCCAAATATTGCGGTAAATTAGGTTGGAGTTGATATGACCACCGACCGAAATGCGTAATATTGTGATCGGGTGGTGCTGGAATATTGATGAGGTTGGTCGATTTCTCTCCTCTGAAATAATTGCCAGCGGACATTTTAGATATCGCAACTGTTACGCATCATGCTCTTTGCCTTTTTCTCAGAAAGTTTCTTTCAAGGGAACGAAATGAGATTACCAGCAATGTCTCGTTCGGGAAAATTTTGTTGACACCAGACCGAGCCCATGAGAGGCAGGAATGGCCTATATTAACTTGCCTGTGACACAGAGTATCTTACTCTGTGCCTGTGAGAAAATTACACATGGAATGAATTGAATCTTTTTAAAAGCTCATGAACCCGATTGCCATTTTCCTGACACCACATATTCAGAGAAGGGCAACTCAAGGCCTGTTCTCATGCCCTTTGAGTTTACCCAGACGTGCCTAGTCAATATTCAACAATGTACGCCTTCTTTCACATAATGGAAGAGCTTCTACCGGCAACAGTTCCGATGGAACACTGTTCACTCACCTGCTGGTCATGTTAGTTTCCTCAAAGTCGCCGCTCCCGTTGATATCCATTTTCATGTGTGAATGGAGGTGAAGCAGTCGGGGAAATGTAAAATGCCACCAGGGGCGACCATATTCGATCACCTTGCATGATGTATGAAAAAGACTTGTCCCCGAGTCGGACAGTCGTGAACCAAATCGTTAGTCATCTCGAGAAACGGTTCTACGTAGCAAAGTCCGCTTTCGAACACCATTTTCGCACACATCGTTCGAATCGCCATTGAACTGTGTTCCACTCAACAATTCGAACTCGTTCTTCTACGCAGCGACCTCATAGTAAACTACACGAATTTCGCCGCAAAACTCGTTTCGTCACAACATCTGTCTAAGTTGGGAATGATTTCCGGAGTACATTTTCTAGGTTTTAGGAAAATCACACGACGGTGTAATCTCATAAAAATGTAATTTCCCTCTCAAGTTAGCGAACGGGCCTAGTGTTTTCTCCAAGAAATGTAGGGTGGTCTGACAAACCGATTTGGCTTTGATGTGAAATTCTCCTGTTATGTAATAAAATTGTTGTAACTCTTTCGATGTGGTTTCTGACATTAATAGATTTACTTGTTCGTCATTGTAATGTATGTTCAAACAAAAAGCATCAATTGAAGCACGAGTCTTATAATATCAATGTCGATATTATATATATATATATATATATATATATATATATATATATATATATATATATATATATATAAGTGTTCGCGTTAAAGCAAAAAAATGCGTATTTATGCATTGAAATTAACTCTCTACATACGCAATTTTTTCATTGTTATGCGTTTTTTATACGCCAAGGATACGCGACTGAGCTTAGGTGACAACCAGATGAGATGAGTTCCCGCTTGACATTAAATTTTTTGCAACATTTCTGTCAATCACTCATTTTGTGTGGAAAGTTTCATGTCAGCTGTGCCGATGAACTACGCTGCTTAAATTTCAGGCGAGCGATAGTTTCTGAAACTGATGCCACGAAGTGAGGTATTGACAGAAATGTTGCAACAACTTAAATGCCAACCGTGCACGATCATCGCGCCTCGCTTTTCCAAAATCTGATCACGCACACATGCAACATGGCGTCGAAGTAAATAACTCTATTTTCTTTCAACTTTGCTCCACTACTCAATGAAAAAAAATGATTCAGAGGGTCAATCGAAGACACAACACTGCAACCCAACATTGAGAACAAGCAGAAGCGCAGTGAAATTGAACCAATGACAGTATCCATGATGTATTGTCCTCTTGTCGCCGAAACAACAACATGCCACAGGGGATCAGCGCCAAGGTGAAGCCGTGAGCCATGATGATGATGCACCGGTTACCAAAAATCCCGTCCACAACCACTCACAGGCTACCAAGAGCAGTGGGTGACTGAATATCTATGGTTACGTTTTGATGTATAATATAAGTGTATAAATTTTGAACACTCCCAGTGTTTGGATTAGGTGCAATAACTCTAACCTTTGGATTGCCCAATGTGTTTTGACGGTCGCATGTATACCCACAGACTACCCAGACAGTATTTATAAGCTTATTACTGAGTTTTTCTCACTGTTTTCTCAATCATTTACTCTCCTTTTCTTCATCCTCCGACTGATCGGAGTAAATAAAATAAATGGTTATATAACCTAACCTAGCCTCTGTGACTCTTTATTTATTTTACACCCCATTACAAAGGACGTATATCTTTCATACACACATGTTGTAATTAATTAGTCAACACAACTAATTGTGCTAATACGTGGACTTATCAGGTATTTTACGGGTTGGTCAACATCGCGAAAGATAGGAAAGGTTACTAAAATTTTTCATTTACATCTCTATCTTTCCAATGTTGACCAACCCTTAATAAGTCCACGGATTAGCATAATTAGTTGTGTTGACTAATTAATTACAAGATGTGTATATGAGAGATAAACGTCCTTGCAATGGGTATAAAATGAATAAAGAGTTAAGAGGCTGGGTTAGATTATATAACCGTTTATTTTATTTACTCCGATCAGTCAGAGCATGAAGAGACAGTCTCTATATCCATAGAGGGACTGTGATGAAGAAAAGGAGAGGAACTGATAGCTTATTAATACTGCAAGCTTATTAATACTGTCTGGGTAGCCTGTGGTATACCCTTCGCTGTTACGTTTTAGCATGTTTGAAATGCAGCCCAGTTGTTCAAGTTGTTCATTGCACTGTTTTCATTAAAATAATGTTACATGTACATCGTACAATCCGAAATGGTAGTGTAAATACATTGAACGGCTCATCGTATTTTGTAGTCTGGTTTTTCATTAATCGAGCGCGGAAGTGAAATTATGCATGCAAATGCAGCCATTACGCAATTTTAGTAAACTTGGGCGCCATCTTTGGCAGTCTTTAAAAAGAGCTTATGATGGGAAGGTGTTTTATATGCTTGCACAATGCTAGGCTCATGTACCTGTAGTCAACGATGAAATCTGAATCTTGAATAGATTAATCTTGAATAATCTGGATGTTGAAAAGTTACTTATGCTTTTTCGTTATTCCTTTATCATTTGGTTGCCAGACAACTCATATCAAACTTCACAGTATCAAATACGTATATTTTGGCAGGGAAATCGTAACCGAACATCATAAAATGTATCAAATTATACAAGAATACAAGACAGGCACAACCGTACTACGACACAGTCTACTGTCAATGAGACTACAGACCATCCTCTGTTGACTTTAAAATGTTTTATTACATAAGTATAAAATATCATTTGGCTTGTTATACATTAATCAATTTCACTTTCATATTCTGGAACGAACATTTCAAACTTTGCAATCAAGTCCCTAGCATAGGGCCTCAGCTGAGGTGCGTAGAAGCAAGGCCGAAGGATGTTGAATAGAGTGTCATTGCCAATCACATCAATACCTTCAGGGCAGATGTCAAAGCCTAGCTTCATGGCAACTGGAAAGGCTTCTTCAAACTCGTCATCGTCATCTACTTCAGGCCAGGGCGGCATTGCAATAAAGAGTTCAATGACCGTGGCAGCCAAGGACCACACATCCAGTGATGGTGCCAAGGATTGGCACTGAAAGATGACGGCTTCGGGAGCCATATACTGCATTGTACCACAACAAATATTATGAGTGGAACCGATATAACCGGCACATCCAAAGTCACACAAGACAGGATTACCATTTCGGATCTGTTAATCAAAATATTAAGAAAAAATTAGTCAGTACACAAAATACACCAATTTTTCTGCATAAATTATCCTTTCATCTATCCTCATTAACGATCACTGTTTTTTATTTGCTGTGTATGAAGTGTGGCATTGATGTCTTTGAGGTGAAAAGTAGCAGGGTTTTCTGTCTGTCTGTTTGTCAGACCGCATGTCTTCCTGCCTGTTTTTGTGCTTCTGTATATATTACATATATATCTTTTGTCTGTGTATCTCATCGGTTGTCTTTATATCCGTTTGCCTGTCTGTCTGTTTATTTGTTTTTATGCCGCTTTCGAAGGTTTAAGGACTCTTCTTTAATACAGAGTGATTGCACACAAATTACACATTACTTACCATGATATTTTCTGGGTGATGTCGTTGTGGACAATGCTCAGCCTGGTATGCAGGTAGTCAACAGCATGACATAACTGGATGACAAGGTTGATCTTTTCAACATAATCGACCTGTATAGCGATAAAATCATATACACGATAAGGAGATACTGAGCTAAAGACTAAGAAGAAGCAGATTTAAATTAAGAGTGTTTGCAAAATGTAAATGTTTCGACGACCAAAATTTTTGACCCGTTTTCCCTTGGATGTATCCGTACACTCCACGGAAGACACTAAGGTAAACTCAAGATGACGTCTTATATGCATATGGTAATTTAAGTGAACCACAGTGGCATGCGCTATTCGTCGTGCAAAATTAGCTTTTGTTTTAAGTATGTTCAAGTTCTTTCAGATTGTTGGTGAGGATATAGTGCGATCGTATTATTTAAACGTCTCTTTTGATCAAAATATTTAGAGCTACTTTACATAAAGTGTCGTACTGGAAAACACCACCACTGCCACTTACATGCCAGCTCGTAAGAGAAAAACTATCATAACGGCTCAAAGGATGTCATTTATAAGAACATGTTGTTTACAATGCTTATTTATTGAACTAACCTGGTATTGCTCTTTGTAGATGACGTCAGCAAGACTCAATCGTGGAATGACGCAATCGGTGAAAATGGAGACAGTGTAAAGATCAGTGGACACTCCAAACAAATGGATGAAGAAATCACTGCCATCCCTTGTAATGTCTCTGGAATACAAAACATGATAATGACCAATAAATTTCGAGTCACACCGTCCTTTTTACAAGATAATATCTAAAATGTGAGCTAAAGAAACGCTGTCGTGTATCGACAATGTACAGGAAATCACCATGAATGATATGCTTTCTTCTTTACGATATTTTCTATATCTACACATTATATTTAAGCAATGAACCCCACCAAGCGACAGTATATCACGAGCTCTTGACCAGTACATCACATATGTGCGCGAGCGATAACGAGTATATAATTTTCTAGCGTTGCAAGATAAGGACATTGAACATTTCTCTCCTCACCTTAGAATTGTCAGTTCACTGTAAATATCAGCTGGATCCACGTCATCACTCATTTGAATATGCTTGACAGCCATTATCTTGTCTTGTAGTTTAATTGTCACTTCTGAGGTGAAACCACCTTTGCAAATTTCATCCATGGTTTCCCAGGCATTGGGAACAATCTCTCTAATACCTATAATGCAAATACGGTGAATAAATGAGGAAGGAATAATTTTGAGCACATGCTTCCAAACTAAATATGTTCTGAAATCTGTCTTTTTGTTGCATTTTCAACTATATTAATTTGCACTTTGTTATTGATTTCCGTGATAAATATAGGGAACGTACATGACAGTAATGTGTTCTAATTAAATGTATGATATTTCTAATGCTGAATTAATAAATTGGATTTTTAACCTTCTGCTTTTGCTCGTTGTTTGACTGATAAAATAATCCTGCCAATTATCCGATATACACGATTTACAGTAAGTATTAAGGATGGCATTAGTTTGAATAACACATTCATTATATATATATATATATATATATATATATATATATATATATATATATATATATATATATAATTTCGACGAAACTAGTAATAAACCTAAAATGTAAAAAGATATATAAGCAACAAGCCTAAGGGGAACATTGTCAAGTGTTGATTTCAAGCCTGTTATTGCGATTTGAAATATTAGTTTTTATTTTCAACGTGTTTAAACTATTTGTTAAGATGTGAAAACTGTTTTCAAGTTTTCTTTACCTGACGGGATGAGATCTTTAACAACATCAACATCACTACCGATGATGTCATTGTTGTTTTCATCCGTCTTGTCATGTTGACTAGGCGGTTTCTGACCAGAAGATGTCCACAGACCAGACCAAACATCATATCTGAGTAAGACCGATGCTTTGGCTGAGACACTTCTGACGATTTTCATGAAATCTGCAAACGGACTCTGTGATGGCGGAATCCATGTTGCTGTGGACAAAATTTTAAGAATAATATAATAAATTAATTGCCTTTCAAAAGTCAGCTATTGAAGTAATATGAATAGTACAGTATAATTACGTGTGTGTCAGTGTGTGTATTTGTGTAGATAGATCGATAGATCGATAGATAGATAGATAGATAGATAGATAGATAGATAGACAAAATAGCATATTCCGCATGATAGTTTTTCCGTCCACCTACTCTTTCCCACGAATAATCCCCTTAATGTCTCCCCGACAGAAAGATTCTCCACTTCCCTTTACCCGTGTTGCCCGAACCCCTCTCCCGCCACGTTGTTCTTGCATCCAAGACATACTACTTTCATCATCGCTGAATACGACCTTAAACATTCATATAACACGTCTTACAAAAGCACAGGCGTTATCCAAACATTAGGCAAGAAGATCAAAATCCTGTCCGTAAATAGGTTACTGTATCTTTGTATAATACATTCCCCTTTATTTTGTTTTTGTTTTTTTTTCGGGGGGGGGGAGGGTGGAATATCTATGAAAATATCGGCCACGTACGGAGTAAAATGCGTTGCCCCCTCGGGAGGAGAATGAAGTACCTGATCGCCTGCAAAGAAGCCGCTTTCGAAAATCATCTTTCTATGGACAACTTTATTAGTCACCGGTAGGTTAGTGACATCCCTTCAGTTTGTTTATTCATCACTCTGGTAAGAGGGCTTGTTTCTGAATTGTCAGAACTGGTTTACATAATATGGTTTAGTAGGTGGAGGGACTGTACTGTTAGAAGTCACAAGCGTCGCATTTTTACAAAAGCGGATAAAACATCAACGCAAAAACTTACCTTCTCTTGACTTTATCACTTTAGAGACAACCAAGTCACGCCTATTGTAACGTGATTTAAAATATGGCATCATCTTAAAGTACTTGCGTATTTTAGCAATAAAATGCTCAGAACTGACACAACGAACTTCTCATGAAGTAAACTTTTGCGGTTTCTAACAAATATTCTTAAAAAACATTCTTTTATCTCTTGGATACAAACCAGAAACGCGCGCACATGGAGAGAACTTTTACGCGCACCGTGCGCTGTAACACTTCAGCGCGTATTGGCAGTCGTACACAGGTCGCATCCGCGTCATGTATAAGCGTGATCATGTTTTTGTTGTTGTGTCTTTTAAAACTAAGCAACTCCAAATATTGCTGTAAATTAGCTGTATGTTGCATTTTGCACGACCACTAACCTAATTATTCAATGTTTCAATCGGGTGGTGCTGGAATATTGATGAGGTTGGCCGATTTCCCTCCTCAGAAATAAATGGCAATTGGGACCCAGCATGTCCTTTGCCATTTTCCCCAGAAAGATTTTTAAGGGAACAAAAAGACATTACGTTCAATGCTTTGCGGAAAGGAAAAATTGTTGACAGGATACCGTGCGAATGAAAGGAAGGAATGGCCTGTATTAACTTGCCTGTGAGAAAATTACACACGGAATGAATTGAATCTTTTTAAAAGCCCATGCACCCCATGGCCATTTCTCTGACTCACATATTCAGAGAAGGGCAACTCAAGGCCTGTTTCTCTTTGCTTTTACTTATTTTTTATCCTCAAGTGAATAACCAATTCAACAAAATACGCCTTCTTTGACATTTTGGAAGTCAACCGGCAACGGTTCCGATGGAACACTGTTCGCTCACCTGTTGGTCATGTTAGTTTCCTCCAAGTCGCCGCTGCCGTTGATTATCCATTTTCATGTGTAAATGGAGTTGCAGCAGTCAGGGAAATGTAAAAAGCCACTAGAGGCGGCCATATATATATTCGATCACTTTGCATGATGTATAAAAAAGTCCCCGAGTCGG
This sequence comes from Ptychodera flava, assembly GCF_041260155.1. Classification (NCBI taxonomy): domain Eukaryota; kingdom Metazoa; phylum Hemichordata; class Enteropneusta; family Ptychoderidae; genus Ptychodera; species Ptychodera flava. The sequence continues at coordinate 11,359,176 of NC_091949.1, read as the reverse complement.
AGAGTCGTTAACCAAATCGTAAGTCATCTCGAGACACAGTTCTACGCAGGGAAGTCCTCTTTCGAACACTATTTTCGCACACATCGTTCGAATCGCCATTGAACCGTGTTCCACGCAACAATGTAAGCTCGTTCTTCTATACGCAGCGACCTCATGGTAAAACACATGAATTGCGCCGTGAAACTCGTCCATGCACAATATTTGTAGTACTTTTAACCATTCTCATGGCTCATTTTCGAGTTTTGGAACATTTTAAAGATTCCCGTCACACTTTAAGTTTTAGGAAAGTACTCGGCGTTATCTCAGAAAATGAGTTTTTTCATCTAAAGTTGGCAGACGACCTTGTGTTGTCATCGATTTCTCCGAGTGATGTTATTTAGTCTTGCAAACCGATTTGGTTTTGATGTGAAATTTGTCTCGTTATCGCCATTTCAATTGACAATTCGCTGTAACTCTTTCAATTTGTTCTATAACAAATAGATTTACGTGTTCTTCTTTCTAATGTATGTTGAAACACAATGGAAGTCCAAGCATGTGCAATCACACCTATTTTGCGTAAAGTAAGCAAAATCAGTGTCGATGAATGAATTCTAGTCTGGATTAAAATAACAGCATTTGTCAGCAATATCAAGGGGCATTACACATACAGGCTGTATTGACAAGTTTGACAGATTTATTACATCATCATTTAGTAGGGAGAGGGACAAGAAAGAATATTTTGCAGGCGAAACCATAATTTTGAAAAAACAAAACACAGTTTCATCGAAGAATTGTGGAATTGTATACCGCTTTTGATGATAGGGATTCTGCTGGGCCTAGGAAAAGATTGAGAAAGTGGCAGTGCAAATTGGGTTTTAGATAAACGGGCTTGAGAAGTCCCCTGCTCAACATGACCTTCCAGTGGTATTAAAGTCACTCCAAATAGCCATTATTGGCTGTTATGTAAGTTTAAAAGTAAAGACATATCAGATTTTGAATTATGATTTTGGTGAGGGACAAGAAAGAAGAATAAGTAAATGTAGTTGATATAATCAATAAATAAAATACTTGTTCGGGGCTTGTTCATATTATTATCTAAGATAGTCAAAAGCCTGCATCGGTATATATGTTATTCATATGTAGCGTATGTGTAAACGTTCACACATATGAGCAAATGTCGTAGCGGTGTCTGTTTATCTGTGTGTCTGTCTGTTGGCGCGATATCTCAAGAACAGTTTATCGGATCAGAATCAGATTTGGTACATAGATTCTGTAGGAGAATGGCAAGAAGTGAATAGTTTAGGTGGTTGTGGCTTGCATTTTGCGTGCAAGATTAATTGCATAATTAATTATTTTAGAAAATACGCACATTCAAAAAGGCTGCACAAAATTGGATGCGATTTGCTACAAATGTTTTTATTACACAAGGATTTATTCGTCACGAAAGACATAAATGTGCAATATGAAAGTTAATGACTAATTTGCATATTTGATGAACTTTCCTCATTAGGGATATATATCTGATTGACTCAATCAAAATATACGGAACTGGGTATGTATATTGAAGATACTATGATTTAAAGAATTGAAGAAAGTATAATGACCAAAAGTCGGTTTAGATTTTCAGAACATCTAAATACTTATTTGCATATTCAGCGAATTTTTCGAATTAGAGATATATATCTGGATCGGCTTGATCAAAATTGACAAAACGTGCGATGTACATTGAAGATACTACGATGTAACATTATTTGTTTGGGAGGAAATTTACCGCTGTATTCAGAATGCCTTTTTACCAGTATAAAAGCTCAGTAACTGATGCATCAAGAGCCAAGAGTCTGTAAATTTCTTAGCAGTAGCTCCATTGTTTTTTCTAAATTTTCGCTGAGATACAGCAGTGCGTATACTGGTCCCGATCGTTCAGACTAAGGCGTTCACAGCTGTTTAGGGAGCCGTCATTATTTACGATCTGGGGGTCGGAGGAATTACATCAGAAACTCCGAAATTTGAGTCGCACCCCAGCCAACCATGATGACTTTGAGTAACCCCCTCTCTAACAGAAAGTTTGGCTTACCTGAGCCCATGTAATAATATGTAGATATAAAAGCTCACCTAATAAGCAGTCTCCGATCATATAGTATTGTTAAATTTGGATGGGTAGCATGTCATTATGGTATGGTTAAATGTCCAAATGGTTGTTGAACTCAAGTCAAATAAAATATACATTTCTATGATAATATAAAGGATGAATTCACAACAGTTCAGTTTTGTCCTAGACCCTGTGCACTTATAGTGATATCTGTCGAGAACATTTCTCCATGACCAAGCCTCTCCTTCCAACCCTGGTAACGACTGCAGAAAACTACTGTGTGACATCATCATCACCACTGTTGATCCTCATCTTAATGTTGCTGGTGCCATTGCGTACATGAACAACGATATCATTCTCATCGTCACTATCTTCTCTTTCATAATAAGTATTGCTAGTAGTAGCACCTACTTGTAGTTTTTTGCCTTGCTTCATCTAGCTGATATTTATTTGTACTGTTAGAGTATTTTTCTTTTTATTTAATATGTTTCAGAGTAAAATATATATAACAACTGATCATTATGTCATTGAGGACAGAGTAAGACAAAGAAAAAACATTTTGAGCACCCCCTCATGACTTTCAATTTTTGAACGACCCCCAGGTCGTAAATACTGACGGTTCCCTTACTTGCTGCCAAATTTAAAGGCCATCGCGTTCACTGCATTCGACAGCCTACCATACATTGCTAAACTATGTTGCTTCGATTTCGCAATCACCTTGCCGCTAAAGCGACAATCAGCTGAAATTTATTATTTGAAGTTACTCAATTTTGATAGCTATTTGCCTACAGAAGTGAGCCAAGTGTATATAGTGTCGTCTTGATTTTACATCGGTACCCGGAGTTCTAAGTGACCAACTGCAGGGTGCGCATCGGTGCACTGCTGCCGACTGCAGTTTGAATAAATAATCCGTATATACAGGTGCAGCAAACGAACTATGCCTTTTAAAGGGGTCGCTTACTATGATAGATATATTGTCATGACAAGTAATGTGAACTGACTAATTTTAAGTCAAGAGGGTAATTAATTAGCTGTTCATAATTTGCCCTCCCACTGAAAATTCTTCGACTTACCCGCCGCACTCAAACTTCATTTTTTCCCCGATCCCCACTATTTTTGCCTGTTTCCCTCCCCACTGTGAATGTTTGGAGCTCCCCTGCCCTGTGGTGAAAAAAAATTGCTGATTTCCCCTGCCGTGGAAGTAATTCCCCTCAATTTTTTTTGTCATTCCATTTCCCCTGCAGACATGAAGCTACTCTACTCTGTGATGAAAAAAAAAACTGTCGATTTTCCCCTGCCCTGAGAGAGAAATTCCCCTGAAAATTAACTTTCTCATGCAGACACATGCTGCAGTGGCCTTGTATTTGGTTTCCATCTCGCAGTACATAGAGTGAGATGTGGAATCAATTGATAGGCTAAGTAGTCTGGGTAACCTTTAAACGGCATAAGTACTTGTACTGTGTCCCCATCCCCGGAAACACCATGGCTGAAATTCCCCTGTCCCCGTTTTAAAAGTAGCTTCCCCTCTCCTCGTTATTCGCCAAGCCCTGTCCCCAAGACAATCAACCAATATCTGCCCCGCCCGACAAAAAAAAATAAATTTTGCTCCCCTGCCACCTAAATATATGTCCCTGCCCTAGCAAAATTAAAATTTCCCCTGCCCTCAAAAATTGCTTTCGGAATAGCTTTTTCGATGAATAGCTCCGTTGGCTGCACCTGTATATAACGCACACGGTTACCAGAATAGAATGTTAGCCTCCTCTGCCAAAGTTCTGTATCCTCTGAAATACTGTAGCAGTACGTATTTGAACGGAGAAGAACAAAATAAAACCACTCGCAGGTCATTCAGACGGCGACCATGAGCGATTACCCGGACAGTGTAGCGTGGCATGGCAAGGCCCCAGGAATGTTGCAGGCTCGATGATGTCATCAGTATCGGCGTTCTCGATCACGTGCACAGCCTACAAATTGTCAACAAACCCGCGCGGCAATCCAACTCGATCGGGCAATATTTAGCGTTTGTATGTCACTACAGGAGCACAAATTTGGTTTATTTCTTTACTGAACAACATTTCACAATGGATGTAAGAGAATAATATGTAATTTCGAACATAAAAAGAGGTTAAAAGTTACAAATACTGGGGCTTTAAGCATTTTGATTTTAGCTGATTACAAATTTGTGTATTTAACGAACTTTCCTAATTAGGGATGTATATCTGAATTGATTTGACCAAAACTGGCGAAACCTGATTATGTGTATTGTAGATACTAATGATATCGTTATTCAAAAATCAGTTTCGATTTTGAAAAACATCATATTACTAATTTGCATATTTTAACAAACTTTTCTAATGAGGGATATATCTTGATTGACTTCATCAAAGTCGACGAAACATGCTATCTACACAGAAGAAATATGACAAAATATAAATGAAAGTTAATTAGCATTTTTACATAAGCAGGTTACTAATTTGCATATTAACTAACTTTCCAAATTAGGGATATAAGACTGGAGGGACTATGAAAAAGTTCATGAAACTTGCTTTGTATATTGATGAGATAATTATGTTGTGTTAATGAAAGATATCTTGCATTTTCATGTCAGCTACTTTATAATTTGTATATCTAATGAGCTTTCACAGTTAGGCATATATAGCTTGAAGGACTTGACCAAAGACAATTACACTTGCTATATAAAGTGGTAATACAATGACAGCAGTCAAAGAAATTTAATATTTTATCTCAGCTAATTATATATTTATATACTTAATGGCCTTTGGAATTAATCTGTGTTGAATATTGTTCATGATGTTGATCATAACACATTCAATTACTTGCAAACATGTGGCAAAAGTTTGAATTTACAGGCACCAGCAATATATACTGAAACACATGAGCATTTCTGTTCATATCGATGAGAAGATAACGATTTCGCTTGTCTTGACTTTGAAGTACACCTCTGTATCTCGTGTCAGATTGTTCTTTCGTTTATCGCTGCTGCATTTTGAAAATTCAATATTTTGAATTGTGTCACACACACATTCTATCGGGAATTTGACACCTCTACCACAGATATACTGTTAAGTTAGTACACAGTCCCTCACACATTAATATGAAATTTTCAACCATTCTCTTTGAAAAAAAGGGATTATAGAGTAAACGTTTGTACTGTGACTATGAAAACAAATTAACTATCGTAAATTAACCGATGTTTGCTATTGTCTTGACGAGTAACTGTATTTTGGAAACATAAATTTTCGATTTTCGCAAAAAAACCCAAAAAGGTGAAAAGTTTACATACTTAAAGAGCTTCCAAATTTAGCCCATAAAGCGGGAGGTTAAAATTTTATAAAAATTTTAGAGTCCGTTCATCTATCCCTGAGGCACGTTCTATTTTAAATAATCCCGACTAAGACCCTTTTCAAGACGGCGGTGACATTTACAGGTATTCTTTCCCATATTCATGTAAATGAATCTTCTGAGATAATGAAAAGTAACGTAATAGAAGTTTGATTTGTGGCTAATTAAATTAAACAAGATACATAAATTTTTGTGAAAAGCCTTTGGCATTTTGAAAGCAATCAAAAGCGTAAGCACAGTGTATTTCAAACCTCGAAGACTATCAGTAATGTAATTTATTATATGTTATTAATAAATATATCTGGCATGAATTCTGTAGGCTGATCCACATGTGGGTAGAAAAGGATAGACGATACAAATACTCGAGTTCCGGGTTCGAACCTACTTTGAGATACAGCAAATGAAAACAGGAACCCGACCCTTTAACTTTATCAACACACACGCACAAGAGAACCGTCTTATCACGAACCTCGCTCAGATTACTTAAAACGCGCATGTTTTTTAAAAACGAAAGATTCTGTATGAGATTGAAGTAATACCATTTCTCCCATTCTATTAATTTAAAACTTCTCTATGATTTGCTTTCCAAAGGTGCAGGGGCTTACCGACCATCGACAGAAAAAAGTTATCGGCAAAAAATGTAATTTACAAGACATCCCTTAGAGCAATTTCCTTGAAATCTGTTTGAAAGGAATCCATCTCTGCTGTATGAATATGAGTTTGCTGTCTACTCTTCAGGTCTTTACTGGTGGAATTTTGAAGAAAAATGAGCTTACAGCAAGACGTGAAAATCAACAAAATGTACCATAAGCTGCTCTATTTTTAGAATATTTCGAAACATATCATAAGAAAAGCTGGCAATTGTTTGGCAAGAGGATTATAGAAACCGGTGAAAAATATATTGTAACGATGTTTCATGATTATTCCATTTTTCAAGATTATTGTGACAGGCTTAACAGGTTGTCAGTTATTTTAATTTATTTTAATTTTTCATCTATGTTTGATTGAAGGGCTAGTAGCTTCGTTGCTTTTAATGATTTTCCAACATTTCAACAAAAGTTTCTTGTTCTTCACCCCGAAACATACTGAGATATACAACTTTCATCTTGTCAACTGAGGGTGTTCGTGTGTAGACTGCATCGTTATTGTTTATAAGTGATTTCTGGTCCGGAAAATGAAATGAAATGTAAATGTGCGTCGTCATAGGCGCTGTAGTGAGTGTTTCAACCTGCTTCGAAAAGTGGAGCAAGAAACTTTAGTTGATATTTATAACAAAAATAAGTAAAAAGCAATAAAATTTACAAAAACTTTACCTTCAATGCTGAAACAGATGGATTAAAATTCTGTATTGCCTTTTTGTCAGTATGAAGTGAAACAATGCGTTAGTCCCGTCCGATACTTTATTTGACAAAACCCTGGCAATAATCAGCGTGCATAAAACCTCTGTAATGTATTTCAATAAATATTTCTATTCCTAAGATGTTCATGCACAGCTTATTTCACTACGAAAATGAGCAAAGTTCAAACTGAACGAGCTCAACAACGGGGGAACTATCAAAATTTACAGCATAGAAGGGCGTCCGCCGGTTAGTACCAACCTGACTGGTACGGTTACTTTGTTTCTTGTAGTATTATTCTGGCATCAGTGGTGGGCAAATGAAGCAAGCAAAGCAATATACAGTGTAGTATCCAGTTGTTTGTAATGTAGAGACGTACGAGAAGAAAATCATATCAGGGAGGGTGAGGGGGTTCAGGGATGAATTTTCCTGAAGAGTAGAGCGGAGGGGAAATACAAGAAGGTGGGAAAGAAAATTTTGAGTCATCGCATGACTCCATGAGAGGGCAGTTGCCAGCGGTTTACAGTGTACCACTAAAGGTTTTAATGTCAGAATATGCAAAACACGTCTAGTAATAATCTTGAAATCGGTCTGTCGGCTTCCCCTGATACAGCGAAATTAATTAACATAATATACTGTTGTTGTCACTGTACCTTAATAAAGCAAGGTTAGAGGACGGGGATCGTAGGCATTGAGTTCTAACGTCATATGTCAACTACGTACCCAAGGTGCGATCTCGATTAATGAAAGTTAAAACATCTTTATCATAATGAATATCGTATAACAAATTTCATGTTGTAGCTATGTTGACGTTATGCATCTAGATATCGTGCATGAAATACATTGTACTTACAAGAACCTTGCGCAGGCGCATTGCCGACGACCCCATTCCTTTAATGACTGAACCGTACATTTTAAGTATGCCTCCCTGCAGTCATGTCTACTTTTAATATTTGCACGTGTGGTACACATATTTCATTGTCGTGTATTAAGTTATTATCACCATCAAATAAATAATGTTTGTAAAAGTGTTTTTCAACAGCATTATGCTCAGAAGTTATTAGTTATCAAAGCCAATGGATGTTACTTTATACACGATAGCCTGTGCTGTCAAACCTTCTTCATTAGTACACTTAACTGAACAGAAGACGGAAATATAATTGCCTTCTAGATCAAAAATAACAAGAATCTTTTCAAAGGTCACATTCTTAACCATTGGGTCGCTGTGACTGTTTCATTGATATAATTGATTTTGTGATGACTCGCAATCCACGCAAGCTTGTTGCAGGAGTCCCCATCGGCAAGTCTCTGTGGAATACTCCACAAGCAAGTACTTATATTTCAGTTTTATTTAACTGGAAGTCACATACTGACAGGCCTTGATTGGCAGCTTAATTTCCAGTATCAGCCATGATGGTGAACTCAACTGCAGTTTGATATCATGAATTGTAATCGGATAGCTATTGACAGTGTAATCGCATTGACATTACCCTTCCAGATTTCCGATCTAAGAATTCCAGCGACCTCACATCCTGCCAGTTCTGTGACCTTAAGAAATCCATAACATTATTTTTGTAGGGTTTTTATAGGAAAAGTAATTTCTTCGGTCAATTGAAAGCAGCTTGAATGGCTGCTGAACTAAAGATATGCACTATTTGTGCAATATTAGTGTTGAATCTGATGAAACTTGACCTTTTTTATAAAAGAAGAACTCGTTAGCGGCGTGCTCCTATTTCACCGAAGAGAAAAATGAATAGGGGTTTTTACTGCAACGTACGTCCAGCTTTAATCGTAAAGATGAGCGGAAAAGACAGCCCAAGAAGATAATTTTGCACCTGTCACTCATAATCGTATACGTGAATACTCAATTCATTCCGTAAAGCGCCATAGAAGGGGAATTGCGTGATAAGATGGGTTTTAAAACCAAATCATTTCACCTGCCAGTTTTAAAGATGCTTCCGAAATTTTAATATGCTCTATGGCGGAAGCGAAAAGGAGCATCAGGCGAAAACGTAATATTAGGTTTTGTAATTTCCTTTTATATGTCCAGTTCATATCAGACTCTTGTTTAGGTAAATGCCAATGCATACAGCAAACTGCTTTACCTAATATGGTGTGCCAAATACACCCGCGTCAGTGGTAACATAACAGACTATGCTGTTCCTATTCAAATCGAAAACAGACATCGCATACAGAGAAGTACGATCCTCTGAAAAGACGTTGTTGCAATTCAATGCAACTTCTCAACGATGCGTGAGTACCCATGTGGAAAAAAGTCATCCCCTGAAACAGTTAATCAAGACGTTATGACATTTACTGTCAACAACTACAAATGATGGATACTCTGTTGCAAGACGGGATGTAACCCCATGAAACTTCTCCGGTAATTTATCAGTAATCTGAATCAATTATCTAAGATGAACCATTTTTCACCGATTCGTATTATCTTGAGTTAACGCTTGACTGAGACGTGTTGGCATTATTTTCACTATCTGACGTTCTGTTCCCTCAAGGGCGGCCCTTAGCTGCCCTTGATCTAATCACGAAGACATAGAAGACTGATTATGTATTGTCTGATGGTTTCTTCCTCACATTTCTTTGTTCTGTAGATTGATAATTAACCCTTTGTGAAATTAACAAACCACTCTAATTAAACATAAACAGCAATAAGAAAAATATTCAAATTATTTTGTTCGACCTCGAAGAGATTTCGATAAAACCATAGACGTGGTTGTGTATTTTTAAGTGAGAATTAGCGATTGTATTACGCTGATAGTTTCCAATGATGAGAATTATTGGATGCTTATCTTTTCTATCAATACTGGCCGTCAAAGAGGGGAATCAAATAATCAAAAAAATAGCTGTTTGATTTCATACATGTAATTTTTTTCAAAATAAATGAGAGAAAAGGATATAGATTAAGAACGACTTCACAAATTTGATGAGACTTGCTGCAAATATTGATGACATAAGTAGGCATCAGCAGTTAAAGATTGAGAGATCATGATATGAAATTTAATTTCTAATTTGAATTATTTATGAACTTCTACAATTGGGGCCTTAGATAAAGCATAGCTGAGGATACGAATAACATCTTACAAATGGATTTGGTTTAGCGGTAGCATGATCTATTAAGGTTTTAGGGCGTTTCTTGGTTCTCTCTGTGGCCTCTCAGCTAGGCGACTGATGCCGTATGTTGTGGGTTCGAATCCGATTGAAAACTAGCCGTATTTCCTAAGTTATGCTCATTTTTGTCGTTGATTTTCCTAAAGTCGGATATTCTCAGAATGATCGCATTCAGTAATTGAACACCCTCAATTACAAGCTCAACAGGTCATGGTTGAATTTAATACCTCATAATAAACTCACAACACCCTCATCATGTAATTTCTGCTGATAGAATGCCCCATGATAGCTGAAGTTCACAAGCTGTAAAGTATACAGTCCTACTATGGCGGCAATCTTGAAGCGGATTCTCCACCAAGACATGCCGGCGATGCTAAGAAGTTAGAAAAAAAGAGACTAAAGCTTTGACTAAGTGTTTTCAGTGAAGGATGTGGTTCACTCGACACGAGTACAATTGCGTGTGTGCAATCTCAAGCTACTAAGATCATCCTGCAGTCTGAGACCGTAGATTTGGTAATGGTAAGTCACCACTCCGCTCATACAAATTTCATTATCACATAGTCTGGATGGATGCGTTTACATTGAGATATGTTTGTAATGCTAGTCTTCCATCGAGCTTTAGACACAGAAGTACCACCCCGACTTCTGTATACCAATAACTTCAAATACCTTGAATATACGCTGACTGTCCTTCTTGTACATGACAAAGAGAATTCGATTATAAGATTATGAAAAAGGTAGTTTAGTTCACAAAGCTGAGTGAGTCATGTGATATCTCAACGATGAGATATCGGGACTATTATGTGTAAACTTACTGACGTGTACTTACTTTGTCTGCAGATGAACTTATTTTTGCATTTGTTAGCGATGTGTACGCAGACAATGATGACTGACCGTTTATATTCTTATCGAAAGATTACTTAGTAAAACAAAATACGCGCACAGACACATACATACATACATACATACATACATACATACATACATACATACATACATACATACATACATACATACACACACACACACACACATACATACATACATACATACATACATACAGACAGACAGACAGACAGACAGACAGACAGACAGACAAACAGACAAACAGACAGACAGACAGAAAAATCCATGGTAGTCCTTTAATGTACTCAAAATAGTCGTTTCGTGGTGCCCCTTTATTTTACTGCGATTGAAATTTTATATGTTCGAACTGTAATGGCTGAAATGCAGTTCGTGAGTATTTTGCGAGATTCGATAATTACGAGAGTTGGTATTATTGAGGCACCCTCCTCTGGACAATGCTGCAAATATGTATCTTACTATCCTTAAATTTCAGTTTTATCGTCAAACGTGTTTAAAGATATACCTTCATCCTGTTCGCATGTATCCAAGGCAATGCTTTAATAGCATTCATTGTTTAGGGTTACAGCAATTTAATTGTCTTCATGCATTTATTTTTGCTCGGTAAAGAGTCCAGTTTACATAAGCCCTAAAGTAAGTACACGTTGCTAGAATGCTCACGGAAAACGTGAGTATGTAGTTCAAATGTAAATATAGCTCTTATCCATCAGTGTCCATTTGAGTCTTCGTAACAGATCTAAGAAACGAGTCACCACGTTGCATCATCATTCGTTAGATGTGGATCTGTGAGTAGTCACTCTTTCTGGTTATTTGATGCAGATACCTGAAAGTCACTGTTGTCAATCTATTCACGTACGCTAACCTACCTGCCTTCAAAGGGTCTCAAGTTACCGGCGTCTCGTATATGCATAAACCTTACTGCAACTGTGGCACTCCAGAATGTGATTCAAGGCGAAATTAAAAGTTAATGAAACTTGTTACTCTAATATATATAGACATACCCAAGGGAAGCAAGTTATATCGACCTCTTTCATTGATCGAATCTTATCAAAGTTGCTTGACGACAGTGCAAATACTTGGTCGAGATCAGTTGTCAGAAATCCCTCATAGTTCTAGGAGCATCTTAGAGAACTTAAAGCCCTAAATATCACTAAACGCTAACAAAAGTTAGTACAAATCAGGTCCAAACCCCTAAGATTTGAAAAAAAAAGAACTTATCGAGGTCAACCATTAGATGATGGGGTTTTTGTCATTTGTTCAATACATTTATTTGTATATGTATGACATTGGCCGTAAAGCAGCTAAGACATGTATACGATCCTACAGCAAAACATCTCTGTTTACATTAATCACAAAACAACCTCGAAATAAGCAACAGGTTTGTGGACACAACTTTTATCATATTAACCAGTGATAGCCAGTTCGTTTAATTTTCGATTAGTTTCGGACTCACAACATACGGCACCCAGTCGCCCAGCAGAGACATCATAATGAAAGCCGCCTGGCTAAATCCCCACCCTCACCATGCCCGTGTTACAGTCATGAACATGACGCATCTTACATATTTATTAGCTGGAAAATCAATATGCAAAATTTTTTATGTAAGCAAGCTGCTGCTTGTCTAAACAAAATTTTCACCAAACTTACTCATGATCACGTCATGTAAGATCGTCATGTTTTCTTTTGATAGTTAGAATGTAGGATCGACCGACGATCAATATATTCGTGTAACCGAAGGTCGCCGAATTTATTGTCAGTATTGTGTCATCAATAGCCACCGCGCCAGGAAAGTGAAGAAATAAAATCCAAGAATCCGATGAAGCTTTTGAGACGATCCCTTCTACTTGGAATCACATCCCGTTAGAGCAAGAGATGGTTTTTTTCGAATATCTTCGACTGTGAGGCCAGCGGAAACAAGTTTTGATCAGCGGCGACAATTTTATTTTATCAAACAGGCAAAACATCCCTCTAGTTACATCATAAATCGTGACTTGGAGTCTAAATTTTACAAATTGTGCACAAGAATAGAGGTCTTATTTATGCAGGCATTGTTGACAATAGAAAGTCTGAGCATATCCACATGCTCCCAGAAGAACACAAAAACTGAAGAAAATTAGGCACAACGAAAATGCCCCAAAAGTAAAACAATTTCAGTGTCATTACGCCTTCAAGGTAGCGTCCAACAATCCAAAATTAGCTAAATTAGAAGCGGCTATATCCAGGAATCGAACTATGTGTAATTATTCTTTCTGGCCTCAGGATTACTTGTTTCAATGTGAACCTTTCTGACTTCAAAGTAAATTCATTGCAGTGTGTCGATTTCAACGAAAAGAAAAACTGAACTTGCCTTTAATTTTGAAGATGTGCTCTAATCATATGAATAGCACGACAAATAGGCACAGAGAAGAAAGATATCATACTCATTTTTGACAGAGCGGAAAAGAAAAGCCGAGGAATACAGGACTGTTACGCATTACAATAACAGCATATGCACTATCAACACAAATTATGTTTACATTATTTGTGCTTGGCAATTGCAGGTAAAAAAGTGAGATTTCTTTTCACTTGCAGTCAAAACCAGAAAACTTGACCCTAATATCTGAATCTGAACTTAGATACCCTCCGTTCTTGAATATTATAATAGAACACATCTCGTCGAATCGCATGACAAAAAGAGGTAACTGTCCCATTTGCAATAATTGTGAGAAATAAACACATCCCCAGGTTTTATCAAACTTGACAACCACTTCATCAAACACGTCTTTTTTGAGTATGAAATGGATCACAGACTGGCAATTTCACTTCTAGACTCCTTAGGCGTCGCCTTCTGACGAAAACAAATGGCTCGCAAGAGAAAGATAAAAGCAATAACTCAAAGGGAGTAGGATTGACACTAGCAACCTTAAAGTAAGTGTCAGATGTATCTAAATGTATGGGATCTGAGACCTTGAATCGATTTTCATGCAAAGAAATCAAGGATAATACATTGTTGCATAAACTATTAACGAGCCTATCGAAATCTTTTGCATACTTTATGAAAACGGTACCTTGATAGTAAATAATCTATGAAAAAAAACGACGACCTCGACGTGCGCAATGAAAGGAGTAAAGATTTTGTGTACTCATGAAACCGAGGAGTACCTTTGTTCATGATTTTCTGCGACCTTGAACGTCTTTGAACGTGTTTTTGCTCGTTCTAGACCATAAATCTCCTCTGCAAATTTATTGTCCATAGGCTACCTAAGGTGGCATGCGTCTCGAAAATGAAAGACTTAAACTTTTGCTCAAACTTTCCTCAAGGAATCTTTTAATCATTCTCTTTCAAAATCAAGAATGAAAATTGTGGGTCATTGTGCAAATTTTGTACTAGAGAAACAAATTACCCAAGATTTACCGATATTTGAAATTCATGATGGCCGCTATCTTTATTTACTCTACGAAGAAAAATGAAATTTTCGATTTTCAAAAAAACTAAGACGGCAATTTTTTTCCTTACACCAGGAGCTTTGAAATGGGGCCCCACAAGTGATAGAGCCTATGTTAAGATTTAAGCTGACCAAAGTAAACTTAATAACTAACATCGAAACTCGAAATCGACAACACAGAGGCATATTTGAAAGTCAATTGGAGGTCACATGAAAACAACGACACTCCTCCTAAGAACACATCGAGAAAATCACATCTGTTGAGACCCCCAGGGTAGATGAGAGGATGTAGTTGTTTTTGTATATGTTTAGAGCTCATGAAAGCAATTAAATGAAATGCAAATACGGGTCAATACAAACTCAAGTGGTGCATGTCTCGTTCAATCGACAGAGTCAAAATGCATTAAAGTCAATCGACTCTGACGTAAATCTGACGTGATCTCCAACACGTATCCAAGTCATGCTTGAATTACTCAACGTTTTTCTTGAATTGTATTCTACCGTTGTACATCCTCTTTCACGAGTAAACATTTTCTTTTCTAATTGTATTTTGAAATTCAACACATTTTTCTATTTAGCTGCTCTACCTTCGATTCTACGAAACATCATTTCACTTTTCTCAATGCAATTACGAATTTCTATTTCACTGTTTTACGTTCAAATTTTCCTATTCGTTTTTCTATTTCATGGTTCTTAATTCTTATACAATTTAAAATATGTCGTTCCATTGTTATTCGCTGTTCCACATTCTATCTCAAAATATTTCTTTACTTCAACGTTCTAAATGTTGCTGTACAACAATTCACTAATACATAGTTATTTCACTGTTTCTTGCATAGCAGTAGGTTTTAACAGATGTTAAATGAGGACAGGCTCTAGCATACTGCTCGACCCTGATGAAAACCGCAATAATCCGGTGACATCCGGCTCTCTTGTACGGAGTGAGGAGACTGATGGTGAGCAATGACAGCACAGCAGAAAGCGATCAACAGGTCCTGAATCGATTCTTACCGGCCACCATCAGGCCCCTCACTCATTGTAAGAGACTCAGACGACACTGGATTATTGCGGTTTCAGTTTTGAATGAGCACTTGTGAATATCACATTCCCTTCAAAAACTCAAAACAGAACATATAATGCATGGGAAGAGGAACAACACTTTCAGACATAAAAGATTAGGGGAGGGCCATGCGGAAAAATCTGTAGAAGGGAATGTTAAATGTGGTGAGGGGTAAAGATTGCTAGTAGACATGTATTCAGAACGTTAACGTAAGTCAGTAAAATGCATCCAACTTTCAAATTTCCATTCAGCGAAATGCTCTTCTCCAGAAATAAGATATCTTGTTTGGTTATCTACAAAGGTCAACAATTGAATCCAACATAAATTCTTTGTATTACTTTCAAAAATCTCTGTAGTTGTGTACCATCTTATCTTGATGAACTCTTGATTAGACGTAGTGCTTGTCTCACCTTGCGTTCACATTCTAATGGTTAAATTTAGTTACATCGACCCCTTGGTCGATTGCCACAATATGTAACGTGAAATAATGTTAATCTTCGCATCAATGCTGGTTCATACCTGGATACTACAATACATATTAGTCAAATTAATGGGGATGATAAGCAACTGATTGTATTATTCCGAGCGTCTGAAATATGTCTCAGAGATAGGACGATAACGCAATGTATGCACAGAAGTTTATTTTCTTGTACATATAAAACCTTAGAAAATATGAGAATGTAAGTGACGTGATATGTTTATTGAATAAATCGATAGGGAATGATTGAAAAAGTAAAATGAACATTTTTAGTCATAGCTGTTAAATAGAAAGATTAGATTACTCAGCTAATATAAATTAAGTAATATAATAAAATTGAGCAACTCCAGCTTGTTCTGTCTTCGTATTCTTGACATTCTTCACCTCATAATACTGACTTTTATATGTTTATGTTTGCAGAAATATTTCTAGCAAAAATTGTCGTCCTCTGAACAACTACAGCCCGACGACAATTACCTTTTCGTTTGAAAGACAACGATGGAGAGAAGAAGGGGAATATTCCCTTCTAAACAAGTTATAAAATCTCCAGCTTCCTTCGCCAATTTCGCAAATGCCCTTCAAGTTTCCCCTGTCCAGTTTTCGTCTTTTCTGCTCGTTAGAAATGGATTTATTCTCAATTACAATAATCGCATAGAAAATAAATCGGCGTTTCATAAAGTATTATTTACAATGGTAATGTAAGTCGGTTCTAGAAAGACAATCACTGCTCAAGATAAAGTCCATTAGACAACTTCCCTGTGGCGACAATTTTCATCTTGTAATGACGCCAATGCCCCATTGATGTTGATGAGGCCATTGGAAATTATTGCCTTTGTGCTTTGCGCGACCTCTTTAACAACAACTACACTAATGCAACGGTTAAATTGATCGTAAAAAAAGACCCCATAATGATTTGACTATTTTCTGCCCCAGAAAGATGTATCGAAAGCAACATTTTGATAAACTCAGTGATTTCTGCTATTCCAATATCTAGTTCAATCGGACTTTATATCACGACGGCGCCCAACTCAAACAATATAGTGGTAAAGAACATGCAGACATTATCACCTGCAATAAAAAAGAGCTAAAACATACTTTAATCAAAGTGTTTACATTTCCCGATTAGTGGATTTTCACTGGTTCGAAACTACGCCATTAGAGTGTCAACTCAAAAAATATAGCTTTTTCACTAAATTCTTTTGATGTTTTTGAAGGAAATTTGTCATTTGAACATTAATGGCACAAAACTTCAAACTGTTAGTTATTCAAGTGCCATGGCAAATTTCATAGGCAAATGTCTGTTTCGCATTGCTATGGTAACATACGTGAAATGTTTCTTGTTACTATTTCCGATCAGGTGAAAATGCCTGATTGGCCTTTGTGAGTTGAACGGTCAGAAACTCTAACCCTTTTTCCATAACGATAATTTCTACCGCTCTCTCAAACGACGTAGTCGTAATCACAGAGGAACATAGACAGAGTGGCAACAGGTATTGTTTAAGGCGTGAAGCGGTTACGTAACACATCCATGTTCGCCTTGCCTCAGGTTGCTCTCGCCTCTCTTTTCCGAAGAGTGCCGACCATGCATCCTTCGGTAATTTTCGGATTTTCGCCAATTGTTAAGCGAAAGTATGTTCGGCAAAGTTTGTGTTGTTGTTGTCGTGTGATGCTGAGCGGAATTGACGTGCTGGCGAAAACGGGAGTGTTTTGAGCTTCAGGAAAGTGAGTTTAACAGTTTTAAAAATCCCTCACATATTTTTATGAATATATAATGAGTGTGTTTGAACCAAATTTGAAAGTTTTTTATCGATACTGTCTGGTTTTACTCAATGGTTTACGGTCAGTCATACCGTCTTTTACACGTGCGTCAAGGAAGGACATGTTTATGAAACTGCTGGCGTGTTATGTTTTGATTGGCGTGAAGCAGTGTTTCTGGCCTGAGAGCTCACAAAGTAATATGGTTGCTACGCGACTGGCAGTACGATGCCATCTCGTCGTATTTTTCGCATAATCTCGTGTAATTATCAACCACAAACAAAGTCTCCAAAAAGTTTAACACCTTTGAAGCTCATTTTAATATGAAAAGCCAATAGTCTACCGAGACGACCATGGAACAAAAGGCATGCAAGCGTTGCCACTCTGTCTATGTTCCTCTGTGTCGTAATGTAATCCTTAATATAGCACGTACCTTGAAACCGAATGTTCTTAAATTTGATCAATGGTTTGCCTGGAAAAACTAACTTGACAAACAAACAATAGCAATGCTTGCATTACATCCATGGGCGTATATAGTTAGAGTGCAAATACCGGTTATTTCGACACACTTATTGAAGAAGACTGAAATGCTGAAGTTGATACACAGACAACTTGAAAAAAGGTCGAATATTTACTGGCACTTCAAGTTGATTTAAATGTCAGTGTAAAACCTATCTTAAATGGCGTGGTAAGCCTGAAATGTTCCAAAAGTGACGATCCAGTGGATGAGTCTCTGTTTATAGCTTGAATAGTAGCTTGTCTTCGTGTTATCGTAAATATTAATATGATGTTGGAAACGATTAACGGTAATTCGGTGAATTGTTCTTGAGAACCATTTGGGCTTTACATAATTGCCCACTCGACGTCGAATCCAACAAATTATGGCTGCATGGAACCTTTCATATCTCATTTAATATCATATTCAGTAGATTATAGCCAAGGCTACATTGAAATTTGATCTTCTCGACAGCTTCAGTGGCTGCCAGCGGAAATTAACTTGTCGGTCAATCTATGGATCAAGGCGGCTGCTTGTACTCCTCGTGTTTGATAAATACGTAGAAGTGAGCATTGAGGACGAAAGTGAACGACTTTTTCTGACTCCTTGTCGAATCGTGCTTCTTTGGGATCGCAGTCGACACCGAAAGAACATCGTGTTAAAGTCTGCCTGAAAGTAGTAAGTAGGTATGAAAGTAATAAGATATATAAGAAAATCTAGTAAGTGAGTCAATCAGTCAGTGAACGAATAAATGAATGGATAAATGAAAAATGAATGAATACAAATCAATGAACAAATATCTGATAAGTAATAGAGAAATAAACGATAGAAGTAAATAAATAAACAAATAAATAAATAAAATAAAATGAATTAGATCTATAAAGTAACGATAGGAGTGAGCAGAATTAATGACAGGGAGGCTGGGGAAAAACTAGTCGCAAGACTCACAACATTAGCCTGGGACGACGATATCTAAAAATTATGAACACATCAAAGTTAATCTCGACATTTGTTATTCTCACATGATAGGCAGATTATATTTTGTTGGCTGGTTAGTCATGCCATTGCATCGTTCTGATCGGACGAGACCTCATGCTGGTAAAACAGTGGTTTACCAGTGCTTAAACACACCTAGCTAATTACAGGAGTAGCGTAAACGTTTAAACTATTGCTTTTAGAGCTGCCTTATTGCTGCATTGTAAGGGCTTGCACTTTGTCAAATCAACTTTGTTACATTTTGTCGTCTGCGTCACTTCCACTACCATAGCCCTGGGTTCAATAGGCTCGCAGTTCGATGCCGCGTATGTGTGTACTTTGACACTACTATGGCCTCCCACACCGAGGCCATATAAACGTCACAGTACATTCAAGCGCGGCCTCGAACTCCGTGCCTATGGACCCAGGCCTAACAATACCATAGACAAGCACGCCTTCTAGTATCATGTTAACGACGATAGCTCAATTTTTGATTTCGCTTCCTCCTTTTTTGGTGCTAAATCTAGGAAGAAACACCTTTTAAACACCATTAACACAATTATTGATATGTTAAAAAAAAGCAATACCCCTTCGCACACTAGTATACCGTCGACTTGGGCACAATCACTGCCCCTCGAAAATAGCAATATTCACCTGATACTATTCTACAAGATATATGCGTGAAGATCAGGAGAAGAAATAAGGATATATATATATATATATATATATATATATATATATATATATATATATATATATATATATATATATATATATATATATATATAATCCCATGGTATTTTTCTCTGTTTGACGTCATCGTATACGAGTGTTTTTCGCGGAGCCGTACAACTTCGAGCCGAAGGCGAGAAGTTGTGCGGCCCGCGAAAAACACGAGTATACGATGACGTCAAACAGAGAAAAATTCCATGGGATTATATATTTATCACATGAACAGTCTTCTTATTTTTCTTTGATGTGGATGGATCAAAATTATTGTAACAAATTGCATGATTTTTATCGCGATTTTGTGTTTTATTTACGCGGATTACTTTCATTTATGAGTAAAGCGGCCCGTCACCCAGGAGATGTGCAAATGTTTACAGGTATACTTTCATTCATAAATCCGATTAAGCTGAACTTTTGATACATGAATGGTATCTCCACCAATCAGACATACGGATTCGGTCACGTGCGCGTGTCAATCATTGTCTCGCGCTGGACCGATGCCAAGGCAAGTCTGACCATCGGCGGACATGACTTTCACCGCGCAAGCGACGGATAACCATAGTATTTTGAGTTATTAGAATATTTACAATTATATTTATGAAGCTAATGCAACGACACGATCGAAACAGTAGTTATCATTCTTAGAGATGCTGTGGCTTTTAAAATATCACAAGTTTACGACCTTGGCGAGCCCGAAAGTTTCAGATCGATGACACACAGAGTGTACGCTTGTACACAGTGGGCACTGCCGTCACCGGTCTCCGCCGGTGGCCATCTCAGTCGTCAATGTTTTCGTCATACGGACTTTGATATTTGCTGTGACACATATATCGCCCGTAGGTACATCCCAATTTTGTTACTTGACGAACTCTGTTCTGTTGTGAGTGTTGTCCGAGTCAACTTTCGAAATGCATCGGATACTACAGCGCTGCACTGTAGGTCGACAGCTTATGTTTTCACTATTAGCTGCAGGTTTGATTCCGATCGAGAAACGACGGAATAATTTGTGTGATGAAGGAAATTTATCGTTGTTAGTCAAATGACTTTATGCTTGTGCCTTCTATGTCGCTTTCCCGAAGATTATACGGTACTCATTATTAAGTTGAACTTTCGTTGAGGTGTATCTTTCGGTTTATCGCCAAGCGCGATCGCCAGGTACGACGTCGCTTGGCGATCGCCAGGTACGACGACGTCCACATTTGAGCCTTACGACTGGAGCCGTGACGTTACTGAGCCATAAACGATCGACGGTATCCTCATTCGATTCTTGGGAATAGTTAAAGCTTTAGCGACTCGAAATTCGTTGGACATGCCTTCTATGGTTCCTCTGGATTTATGTCAAAATGTCATGAGAGCACGGCATCGATCACGACAAATCGGTCTGTGTGGCAACGTGCATGTACGAACGGTACCGTTGCAGAAAAAAGTTCCGGATGATGACGTACAACAGCGGTAATATGGATTTCTTATCTGTGCTGGTGTACGTCACACAGGTGGAGATACGAGCCAGTTCATGTGATAAATATATATATATATATATCTTATATAACTATAAGTTTTTGATAATTCGATAACTTTTATAACGTCAGTTTTTGTCATTGTGTATTGAAGGTTTAAGTATCACTTGAAGTATCACGTAAGATTTTGGTATCTCACAAATCTGTTGTAAAATTTTGGCACGTTATAATAGCACACAGGGCTAAAGAAGACATTTAGCAATCGAAAAGTTAGCACATTTGATGAAAAGAACGATATGCAGTACCTTTTATATGATTGGCATATACAAAATAATGTAAAAAATTTAATTGTGTCCAGTTTAGCGATGAATTCATTGCTTTGATAAAGTTTGTATCCGATGTATATTAGGGACTATATGTGTGTTGGTGCTTCATGACATATTATAGAGAACCTAGCGCGGTTGTTAAAAACCTCTTTTATAGTGTGTCGTTTTGGCCGAGCAATTTTGACCATGATGTCTTCGCCAGGTGACTTGTTACTGCACGCTGTGAGGTCGAATCCGATCGATAATTTACCTACTCGTCTGTAAAACCAAATGCCAAAGTAGTCACTTTGAAATGAAACCTTCTAAATGAACACAAAAGTTTAAGCCCCACTAGCTGTAACTCTTGAAATTTGTAGACCTAAAAAGGCTTCCTATTTTCTCTGGCTTTCTTTAAATTCTATCTAATTCAAGGGTGTAGTCTTTTACTCCTTTACAAAACCATTCTTTGGTGAAAAATTGGACGAGTAAATTTAAATTTGATCGTTATATTGATTTCCCCTCATTTTTTAAAAACCGGTAATATTACAAAGAAAACAAAGCATATGATGTCCCAGCTGAACACATTCAGCACTATGCATTACATTGGACTACTCTGTTGTTTCTGTTAAGATTCCAATGCATATATGCTATATTTGCACGGGGTGCCATTTTATGTGCGGGCACATATTCAGTATTTATCTTGTTCAAAATTGCACATGCAGTCCCGGTGGGCAGTTACCCCTCAATGAGAACATTCCCATGAGCTTGTTTTAGTTTGAAAGTAAAAATCACAACCACAATGCCAAAAGATACAGCTAGTGGGGCTTTACTATGTTAATGTCGGGTCAATCGGCTTTTAGACAGAAGTATTCAAGTCAACGATTTCTACAAAAGAACATGTAATAGGCCTCAAACTATTCATGAACAACGCTATAAATTCACGCACACACTTGTAGACGTGTACATGCATAACATTGGCAAAAAACACGATTAAGAACTAAATTGGGATAATTGGATTGGCAAAATTTCTGAGGAATTTTAGAAATTGTCTAATATTACACCGTATTTGCTTACATCTTTAAATTTTATTCAAAATTTACGATGCTGTTGAAATGTTATGGGTAAGAATCAGTGCATGATAGTATCTAATGCAATATTGTTCAAAAATATGAACAATATTTATATTTGAATGAAAATATGGTGAGCTTGTCTGTAGTTTCTTCATTACTGAAACACTAGTATAATCTCAGTTTTGTCACTTTCCTCGACCAAAATGATGCTTTTCGATTGATTTACAGTTAAGTCAGTCAGGGTCATTTAAAATGTGCCCTGACTCAATTTATTGTTTATGAAGCCTTAAATTCACAAAGAAGTCAGGGGATTTCAAAAGAGCCCCTGACTCAAACGTCGTCAATTAGAGACATTTTGTCTCATTTCTTTAGTACATTTACACAAAAATGAACTTTTTTTCATGAAAATGAATCCGATGAAACAGGTATGCAATAATGTTGTGTTTTCGTTGTTTTGTTCGATGAGTACAATATTTCAAATTTTACACTATTCTATCATTTTGTAAAATTTCAGCTGTAAAAATTTCGATTTCGTTACATTTTTCTAATAATTACTCTCATCCAATTTTCCCAAATTAGTTCCATCGTGTTAAATACAAATTATAAACATCTGTGGGATTTTAAAACAAAATTACGGATGGAATATTTTATAACACACGTCTGTCATTAATCCTGCTGGTTTCCTTATAAAAGATTAATACAATAATTGATATTATTACTTCATGTAAAGCACCTTTGGGACGCCCAGTCGCTTGTTACTGATGAAGTCATAGTAAAACACAATTAGAATGGCGATGCTTAGATGGAAGTTAAATGAAGGGTACTATCTCGTATTTAATAGGATATCTTCATGAATACCCAGCGTGAATACTTGAATTGTCTTATTTAAATGCAAACATGAACATGACGACATTTCGGTTGTGTTGTTTGCCTTTATCTTGCATCGACTTAAAACTTTCACCTCCAGGAGTGTTCTGTAAAGTCTTTGGAATAACCTTAGGTAATTTAGAAATAGAAACAACTCACCCGAAAGGCATCATTCAGAAAACTATAAATCACAGGGTTCATGAAGCTGTTTGACATAGCAATCCACAGCACAATCGAGTTGACTTTCCGCATCAGATCTTGGTGTCCATTGTCATCAAACATGTACGGAGCGAGTCGAGCCACAAATATAAATATGTGGAGAGGCAGATAACACAGGATAAAAAGCACGACTACTAATATCAACATTTTTATCACCTGGAAAGTGAAGATACAAAGATCTTATATCAAAATTGCATTTTGACCATTCTTTTTCTTTATGAGCGCAATTGTTTGAATGTCTGACAATGTTATTTTATTATTATTATTATTGTACTTGGGCCTCAGCCAAGTACATTTGTTTTCATTCCGTGGGAAAAAACTGTAAGGTATAACCATTTCTGGCTGAGACCAGGGAGGGCAAAATGTATTGGCTTCATCTTTCTTGGCATAATAAATGGCGTAATGATGTTAACTGAATGGAAGTGCTGCTCTCAGCCAGTCTTGAATAAGTGAGATGTGAATATAAATGCTTCTCTATCTGAGTTTTTGCCACAAAATCTTCTGAATATAATCAAAATGTGCATCGAAATGCAACAATTAATGCACCCTCCGTTTCCTAGGCGATGGCACGACCCTTGCTACACCCACTGGACGAGCCAAAGTGGGAGGGGTAATTTCGGTTTGGTCGAACAGGAGGGCTCGAGACCAGAATTTAACATTTAAACTTGAAACATGTTTAATCACTGACAAGATGTGGATTAGTGTTAATCAAAGAGAAAGTTTGAAAAGGAAAGGTTTTATATCCCGGACACAATGAAAAACATTACGACTGGAAACTGTACCCCCGGTTGAGAATAGTAATGCCCACAGCGATGGAGAACACTTATCCTTGAGCTGAGAAAACCAGACCATCATTTCGAAATAGAGCTGCAGATTCGAGAAGCTCGTTAAAAATAGCTAGGTACACCACATAAAGGGGTGGTTTCGAGTCTTGAGGGCAAATTTCGCCTCCTTCATTTAGAAATCGTACGTTTGTTTTTCCAGGGGAACACATCATTTGACACAAAATTTGCATGAAAAGGGGTCGCCAGTAAGCACGTGGTCAAATCTGGCATAAGAAACAATATGAAATGTTGGGTAAAGCCAGTCCAAAATAAACTGATTTGAACTTTTGTGTTTTGTAATTTATACCACTGCAGTAACATGACTTTTTTTTGACAACATCACACAATGTAATACGTTTTGAAACTGAATACTCCGACGTATTCTGTGTCCCCTTTGCTAAAAAATACGGTATGCCGATTACCATGTAAGGAGATGATGACGTCAAGACAGATTTGTAGTGCGTTTGGTCTTGGATGGTGCACGAAGTTTTGTCGAGGTAGCTTGTGTATTTATTTCCTAAATGGGAGATATTAGGGTCGATCTAAAAGAAGGCCGAAAAATGTTATGATACTCTAAGCGAGCTGAACTCCAATGCGAATGGTTGGATAATTTGGAGGATGTCTAGACTGATCTCGTCTCATTAAGATTATTTGGCGGTCAGTATTGAATTTCAACTGCGTCACAAGTTTGCGTCGAACGGTCAACGAACGATATTTTAGAAATCTGGAGACATGGCACATCGCAGTTTTATTTTAGTATTTTATATTTTACAAAAGATGTAAGAAGCAATGATTTTGTTGAAAATTCTGAAAAAAATATAGGAAGATTTGATCGCGAACACATTTTCACTTGGGGGTCAACTATTCCTGCGTACGATGCTGTGTGTTCCGCTACAGCTACACCGCCCCGCCACCACAGCCCTGCAAAGACCCATACGTTGGGTCGGTGACTTCAAATCCATTTGGGACTTGACGTAAAAAGCCAAATTACTGCCGAAATTCAGCGTTCTTGGGCCCAAGTCGTATCCCAGCCTACCTCAGCTACTCGATCGCTTCCAAAAATGACAGTCTTTTATTCACTTCTCGTAAATAACCGTCGATGTCGGCAACTCTCTCGCTGGCCCTGCGTACGATGCTGTGTGTTAGCTGTAGCACATAGCATCGTACGCAGGGCTAGGGGTCAACATGGGGTCGCAGCCATGTTGCCTCAAAACTTATTTCTGTCTGCACTCAAAACTCAAAAATGTCGCATATGAACCTGAAAAATCGATGTAATTTTGTCAAACTTCGGCGAAATTTCAGCCTATAGACAAAATTTCATCTAGGTAAGGTAAATTTACTGAAATTTGATCGACAAATAATCCTGAGCTTGAAATTTGATCGACAAATAATCCTGAGCTTGAACGTGACAGCTCGCCTTCTCCGGGAAGTCATGCATCCGGCCAGCTGCCCATATGGCCGGGTGCATGAGATTGTTTTCAAGCGACGGCGGCAGACCGTACGGGGCTCTGGATATGAACCTACCGCCGGTGTAGCTGTAATAACTGTTGCGTTGTTTTTAATCACCACGGACGAAGTCCGCGGGGACTTATAGGTTTGGTCATGTCCGTGCGTCCGTCCGTCCGTTCACGCCTAGTACCCAACCCCATACAGATGCACGTCGATTTGTTTCACAATGCTATCAAATTTGGCCGTGTTAGAGGACTTTTTAGTTTACACCTCCATAGACTCCCATGTATAAGGCAGTTCTCCATAGACTCGCATGTATGATGCCAAGAAAAATAAAAATTTAGTTTCTCATCGTATTCATATTGCCTAAAGGATGCAGTGACACAGTTTTTTTGTCCCCACGGATAAAGTCCAGGGGGCTTATAGATTGGCTCATATCCGTCCGTGAGTCCATCAGTGAGTCCATCGGTTCACGCAGATATCTCAGACATTTTGACAAAATATCATGTGACCTTGGTGACCTTTGACCTCAAATATACATTATTGTCCATAACTCAGTAACCACAATTGCTAAACCTTTCATATTTGGTATGATGGGACACCTTATGATGCCAAATATTGTTACCCCATTAATTATGTGCATATGTAATTATGAGCGAGCCAATAGAGCAAGAGGTCTGATTTCTGGTATATAGGGATAAGTTAACAATGTAATTTGTTTGACAAAACTTCACGTGACCTCAATGACCTTTGACCTCAAATATACATATTTGTCCACAACTCAGTAACCACAAGTGCTACACCCTTCATATTTGGTATGAAAGGACACCTTATGACACCATATATTGTACCTCATTAATTATGTGCATATCTTATTTTGAGCGAGCCAATAGAGCTAGAGGTCTGATTTTTGAAAGTCTCGGTCAGAAAAATGTAACAACTTAGCCGGCTATTGGACCACTCTTTTTGGGAGTGGAGATTTAGCCGACTGGTTCTGTCTCGGGCCTCTCAGCTAGGCGACTGATGCCGTATGTTGTGGGTTCGAATCCGATTGAAAAACTATCCGTATTGGTTATATAGGAATAAATTAGCAATACAATTATTTATGACAAAATGTGACGTGACCTCAATGACCTTTGACCTCAAATACATATATTGTCCACAACTCAGTAACCACAAGTGCTACATCCTTCATTAATGGTATGATGGGACACCTTATGATACGGATAGTTTTCAATCGGATTCGAGCCCACAACATACGGCATCAGTCGCCTAGCTGAGAGGCCTGAGACAGAACCAGTCGGCTAAATCTCCACTCCCAAAAAAGAGTGGTTCAATAACCGGCTAGGTTGTTACATTTTTCTGACTGAGACCTATCAACACGTTGTAGAGTTCGTGAAGCACTCACGCACGCATGCTCACTATCATACATCGCACATACACACTTTATCGAAGCGAAGAAACGAATTTCATCGCTTTTAACTGGAGGACACCACATATTGTACCTCATTAATTATGCGCATATATAATTTGAGCGCGCCAATAGAGCTGGAGGTCTGATTTTTGGTATATAGGAATAACTTAGCAATACAATTATTTTGACAAAATGTCACGTGACCTCGATGACCTTTGACCTCAAATATATATATTTGTCCACAACTCAGTAACCACAAGTGCTACATCCTTCATAAATGGTATGATGGGACACCTTATGACACCACATATTGTACCTCATTAATTATGCGCATATCTAATTCTGAGCAAGCCAATAGAGCTGGATGTCCGATTTTTGGTATATAGGGATAACTATAGGGTAGAAATCTAAATATGCCCATCTAAATATTAGACATCTACCATCGAGAACAAAAGAAATTTGCTGTAATTTGAATATTTAAGGAGTTTAAGCAATTCCCGCTATAAATGAGAACCCCTGCCTCAAACTCCACAAAAGTTGCTGGACATATTTTGCCGTTGTCATGCCATTGCTTCGTTTAATAACAAGTTAATCAAATGCCTAATTGACAGGAGAATTCAAGACCATATTTGAATAGTAGTATATATTGTCCTCAAAATTACCTATCACGGCCCAAGTACTCATTGCCTTCAGCAATACTGCCTTGTTATTATTATTATATTACTTATTATTATTATTATTATTATTAGTAGTAGTAGTAGTAGTGGTAGTAGTAGTAGTAGTTGTTGTTGTTGCTGCTGCTGCTGCTGCTGCTGCTACTGCTACTGTTGTTGTTGTTGTCGTCGTCGTTAACACGAAAGACACAAACGTATTCGGAACGTTATGTCATACAGGATTTTGATATCAAATATGGATCAAAGTGAGGCAGGCATCATCGAGACTCATGCTCATGAAAGTTGTAACCTTAAGAAGAACAGATCGCATTGAGTTCGATCTTTCAGGGCCTCTGGTCCAAAGGTGTACTCAGATACATCCAGTCAGAATACTGGATTCAGTTTTTAGTTCTGTGTCATGTATGTGCATTGCAGAGAAGTAATATCTCAATGACGATTGGCCGAGATAAGGGAAAACAATTTTATATGTGTGTCAAAAACAATAAATGTTATTCGTTGATTGTTAGCCTTACAATATAACATTAAACTGGTCCAATAATCATTTCCATTCAAGGTAATACATTACCAGGTCCAAGGACATTAATGATTTACAAATTTAAGTAGGACCTGATAGTTAGTGAGGTAACAGGTGTCGTATGGTAAGCGTACCCTGCTAGCATGCTACACCAGTCAGGATTGGTCCCAAAACTGTCTAAATATTGTATGAAGTGATGCAGTATATGAATCACTGTAATAAGTCAAAGCCGGGAATGCTGTCGCTAATCATTTGAGTGACCGAGGTGTCATATTCGGCCACAATGTCGTCATATCGACCGTAGAACTTTTTTAAAGCCCTCACGAGTCTTTTTGATGCGTATCCCTGTCTCACTAGTTTCGATGCCAATGAGCTATGTTTTATTTGAAAACTATGTCATGAAAGTGTCGTATATAAAAGGAACTTAAGAAAATAAGCTTTTTGACCGTCCAACATGCTCCGACCACGATTTAGGGCAATGTGATCCCATCATCTCCCGAATTTACAAGTGGAGCTACAGAATCAACACCCACTGTCTGTGAATATTTTCCTTTGCCCACACATGGTGCGAAGTTCTTACAGCTAATGTGTTTACAGAATGATACATTATGTACTCGTACAACATTAGCACGATTGGAATTAATTTGGGATAATTGGATTTTCATATTTTTCAATTTTCCAAAAATTTAGGTTCCCTATAGCTGAATGTTGCAATATTACAAATTACTCATAAAAACAAGTGTGTAATTTAAAAAGAAAAGCAGATGAGCTTACATTTGCAGATCAAATAGACATTACTTCACCATAAAATTATCCAAAATTAGTTCCAATCGTGTTCATTGTATCGTGTGTCCATAGATTAAGCGACATGGTAGTGAACTGTTCGTCATTCAATTGGATTTAACTTCAACTGAACTTTATGTAATCTGAATGACAATAAGTACTTTCCGTTCGCAAGATTCACAAGATTTCTCTGATAAAATTTCCCTTTGTCGTATATAGAGCGTATCGAGCGCTGGCGCAATGGCTATTCAAACGAAAATCTGCCTGTGAGTAATACTTCAGCCAGGGGGCAAATTTTAAGTTTGTCGGAAGAAGATAATTGGCAATGTCGAAAAACGAATATTAGGACGGTAACAATGATTCGGGAAAAACAATTTTGGCAGTAGCATTTATGATGAACTTTCCCTCAGTTGAAGGGATTTCTAAAAATGCAATGCTTTAATAACTTACACTAAGTTGCAAGACAGCTTTTTTCAAGTATTAACCTTTTGGGAAGCAACACCATTCAAAAAGGACCGTAACGAAATTCTCGCGGCAGTAAATTTCTGTTTGAAACGGGGTTTTGGAAATTTGAAGACAAAGCTGACATGGCTTCAGGTAGATATAAGGCAGTGTATGAAGCCATGATCGCCCTCAGTTATGTTCAGCGAGAATCTTGTGGGAGAACGATAACGGGCGACTCAAACCTTTCATTTCGATGAATTCATACCGTCATCGTTGAAACACAGTACCTGTGGATGGAGTTGTGTCAATAAATGTTTAGTAGTTTTTGTGATGAATAACATCGTTTGCTTCTTCCTTATTTGTAGTAGTTAAACTATTTTCCGATCCTTACATTGTTGTAGTCCTTCTAGGTTTTCCAAACTATCGATTTTTTAGTCTGGCGAAGAGTTACCTTTCAAAACATATGTTATATTTAGGTAGACAAGTCTTTGTAAAAGTATCTTGCATCAAACAAAATTCATGAAAAATGGCCGACTGTGTCCCTTAATGAAATGGTCTATATTTTACTGTATCTGTCGTAAAGTTCACATCTTCAAATAATCCTTTTCCTGTTATATTTATTTCCTGCAAGTCCAGATACAGCTGATCAGGATGCCGAGCACCATTGCAAATTACAAACATAATTTCCCATAATTCGACATGCTAGCCGAAAGGAAAACTTCTCATTGTAATGTCGTTGCTCCTGACTGTACTTCCTTCTTTGAGAAAGCTCGAAAAGGACTTTTCGGAGAAAAAGATAAAGACCCGCAAGTCAACGGCAAGAGGCCTTTTACGAGGGTCACCAATGGCAAACAGGCATGCCAATCAAAGTAATGGATATGAGTCTCCAACGACAACGACGTTTCCAGTAGACTTGAATTTTCCCTCGAATCCAGTCTTGATAACGAGAACAGTGCCTACCTTTGACATAAGCCAAAAAGCCTTCGTTGAAAAGGCAGTATATTCATTGTTTCAAACCTACACATTGACTTTACGATGTTGTTGGGATATCTGTACAATACATACATACATACATACATACATACATACATACATACATACATACATACATACATACATACATACATACATACAGAGAGAGAGAGAGAGAGAGAGAGAGAGAGAGAGAGAGAGAGAGAGAGAGAGAGAGAGAGAGAGAGGGGGGGGATTTTCAATATGTTTTAAATCCTCCCCTATCACCCTTAATTTCAAGTTCGGTTACACCATTTCTGGTGGTTGGTGTCGAAGAGGGTAATCAGGCACGAGGAAAGCGCACCTGATGATGAATGTTGATGCTGCACAAAAGTCCAACTGTTAACACCAGGGAGCTTGCCAATCCAAAGGCGTTATCTACGAAGCCAATGTTACATTTGCTGTAAATGATGAGAAACTTGACTTCATCCAAACCATCCACAAGTAATGGTATTACCCTACTTTAAATATAGGAGCGCTCATATGAAGATTTGAAGCAAATATAAAAAAACAGAATCTACATATCTGACGATAGTCTAGATCTGTGAAGCCAAATGAATAGTTACCAAATATCACATATGTGTTCTCATTTCATATGATTACATTGCTCTGTGATCTTGCATCGAGAAATGTACTACACCGAGATGGTACGTGCAAATTCTTTAAGAACAGCTTTACATTTCTTCTTATGTGAGTTGTGTGTCCGTATTTTGAAGAGTTGCTCATATACGGGTTCATATCAACACTCACCGAACAACGGGAGAACGACAATAGCTTGTCTGATA
Source organism: Ptychodera flava (assembly GCF_041260155.1). Classification (NCBI taxonomy): domain Eukaryota; kingdom Metazoa; phylum Hemichordata; class Enteropneusta; family Ptychoderidae; genus Ptychodera; species Ptychodera flava. The sequence goes on along the minus strand of NC_091949.1, from coordinate 11,327,687 downwards.
AACCAAATTATAACACCACATGCTCATTCGTCTAGTCCCCACCGGATCGACAAAAGTGACGTCAGAGGGTATTTTTTGAAACATCTATTGAAATAGTTTTGACCAAATTTGGAAAAGTATCCGGTCACGTGACCGTAGTGTCGTCTGCAGCTTTGCAACAATGGCGGGTGACTAGAACGTGATGTGCGTCCGGGATAAGCGACGACACTCTCTCTAAAATAGATTTTCCAACATTTTCACAGCGTAGGAACTTGAACAGCTCATCGACGGAAAAGATTAAAGTGCAACTAAGGATGTCGCTAGGTATGCTTAGAATATTTTTTGAAAGAAAGTGGTACCACGTACAACTGAAACAGCTGTGGAAACATCACCTAGTAAACTTGTCACAATGGATTGTTGCGGTGCAAAATATCAAAACACAATAAAAACTGCACAACAATACAACATGAGCATGTGGTGTGTTATAAAACACCTATAGCCTGGTCTTTATTCGGGCTATAGCGCCCGTTTATTACCCTTCGTCAGCCTCGTGGCCGTGTGTTACCAGAAACACATCACTATACCCCTAGGCCTATACAGCTTCGGGGAATAGCGATGTGTTTCTGGTAACACACGGCCCCTCGGGGGTAATAAACGGGTGCATATAGCCCTCATGACCAGGCAATAGATGTTTTATTATTGTTCTTTGTCTTAGTGTTCTAGGTTACAAACGCTTATATCTGTTATATTTGAATAATTATACCACGGCTTAATCATCATACAGTAAAAAAAATGGCACCAGTTTTGCTTCCGGTCACAACTGCCGAGCGATGTAGAATGTTTTATACGGGGAGAAAAAGTGGCAAATTACTGACATACGGTTCTGGGCTTGTTTATGAAGCGACAGCTCGAATATCATTTGCCAGTCGTAAACTTCTAGAACTATGTTGTAAATTATTCATTTGTCTAAAACGTGGTTGTATTGCGTTCAATTAATTGATATTGCTGTCCACGATTTACACTGAAGCGCGCTGACGGCAAATTCTGGTATTTCAAATAGTGAGTAACTTGTTCCAAGCAAGTTATATATGCATAAAAAATCGGGGTATTGTCTTCAGAAATTGGCAATTGTGATTGCCTGAGTTTCTCGTGCCCATTGTTATATAAAAGTTTTTTTCAGTCGACGTTCATCTTGAAGGTTATTTGTACCTCGAAAAAGAAAATTTTCATTTGATGGTCAATGTTAGACACATAAAACTTTTCCTTCGCACACAAAAATAAAAATCGGTGGCCACTGTGCAAACGTTTGAGCTAATAAATAACAAACAAGCAAACATTTGAAATTCGACATCACCTCTGTGTGTTTACTTTAGGGGATCGGGGAAATAATGTCATTTCGACAGCTTTGTGAATTGCTCACAAGCTGCACACGGTAGTCTTAGCGAAGGTTAAAGTTATACTGTTTCGTTCGCAGACACGCGAATACAAAGCTTTCGAAAAAAAAAAGAGGAAAGAAAAGTGTGAAAGACAAATTAAATTGCATGTTCATATCGTCATTGAATTCAGACTAGTTTAATATGTTCTATCTACCACTGAAACCCTACCCTTGATCAGTATACAGTAGATATTTGTAATATGATCACTCTAATCTGTAAAAGTCGACAATCATAACTGTAAGTTTGATTGAACTTTCAAGATCGATAAACTACAATTTTTTGGTCGGGGGAGCGCTAAAACTAGAGAATTTCTTCTAAATTATTCAATGCCTAATTCCCTCAAAGTATCTGTACATTATACTATTTATGCGAAAACTTGGACGTGCGACATCCCTCACAAGTCGATATCCCTTCATGGAAACGATTATTACCCTACAAAATGCTTTTCTTTCCTTTATATTGAACATAGGATTATTGGAGGAACATTATTGGCGATTTTATCATACATTCGACCAATTCTAATGACCATTTTTGTCGATTACCTTTCATGTTGCTTGATTTTGACTAATTTGTTTTAAATCACAACGTTTTTGGTTATTTACTAGACGATGATTTGATCAAAATTAAGGGTAATTTTTTAAAGAAATTTTCAATAAGTCAAGACGTGTCCGTCAAGCGCGACCCATACAATATTGGGCAATAACACAACCAAATATTTACATCACTCATTTACATATAAGCTCGCAGAAGATATTTGCAACAAAAATGCTTACGCTGATCAAGTTAATATGAGAGAATTATTATTACTGTTCTTAATCTCCAAGAGGAAGAACATATGGTTCAATTCGGCCGGTGACAATGAGACGTGCGTCGTTGGAGTTGTTCTCAAATTGATAGTTACATGGTAACACAAGGTAATCACCTGGCTGTCTGAAAAGATGAAAGACTGACGTCTGTAAGTCTTAACTCACTGATGAAGTCATCACGTACTTTGAAAGACTTTGCAGGGATTTTGTAAGACAAAGTGATATCTGGAAAAACTATATCATATACTGCTACAGGAACGATAGTAAACAAATATCATAATTTTATTATTGTGATGCCTAATGACTGAAACTTCTACTAAGCAACGGTTGCCTTTGAATGTACCTTGGGTTTAATAAAGTATATTTTTGGAATTGCATACGAATTATTGGAATTAGATTTAAGGCGTAATTGCGAAGGGACACTTGATCGCTGGCAATAAATCAGGTGATATCGCAAAAGAAAATTAAATATTAAATGCGCATGCTGCAGCGACTTCAAATTCAACCGAGAATATATTGCGCGTAAGGAGTTAAAATGGATGTAATCCTCCATATCTCAGCAGCAAGCATTAATGTGGCACGCACCTCGAAATTGAAAGACTTTTGCTCAAACATTTCGAAAGGTAACTTTCAACCATTCCCTTGCGAAATCAGGAATAAAACACAGAGGTCATCGCACAAAGTTGAGTACTAGCGAAAAAAATATTCAATATTTCCCGAGTCTTGATATTCAAAATCGAAGCCTTAAAAGTGCAGAGACCGTAAAAAAAAGAAACGTCATGCACTAATACTTGTGATATAATAATCTGTTTCGTATTTCGTGTTTCTATTTGCTTAGCTCTTTTTGTGTTGTTTTTCTCCGGTGCAGACTTTACCCCTTATCGTGATCATATCATTCGGGCAAAACCAGTGTCGATAAAACAACTCTTTTGTCAATGGACACTGGAACAGACTGGGGATATCATGCTGATATTTTAATGTAGATTACTTCAATCTAGGCCTTGCCTTTCAAACGTACCTAGGTGCACGTTTCGAGATCCTGCGAAACAAGGTTGATCATCACTAATTATGAGTAGTCTGAAAAAAATCGATCACTCCACAGGAAAACACCTGAGGACGCTTCGAAGTTCACTTAAACGAGAAAAGGAATGTTTACTTAATCTGCTAGTACTTCTTGTTTGACAAGTTCGAGGGCAGTGTAATTTATATTGTGTTGTTCTTCTGCGACTCATTTCCGCATACCCTCGAACGTTTCACATTTTTTTGAATAAATAAATAAGAAATGCAACATAAGGCTCATCCGACAAGACATGTGGCGTCTCCGACTTGTTTTAAAACAGCTTTTGTGAATCATTCTTTGATCAATAGTCAAGGCTCGAGTGCCATCTCTCAGCAAGCCCTATATACTAGAGACGCCTTTCCTGTTGACAGAGAAGCGGCCGTGTGACTGCCGGCTAGACCGGCATGTCTCCTTGGAAACCATTAGTGTAAATGGCGAATTGGTTACAGAAAATCTTGTCAATTTTATCGTTTCATCTGAATTGTATAGGATGCTTAAGGATAAAACAAAATGAAGGAAATAACATTCTTAAATTGTATCGAAACGAAAATTATTGTGTAAACAATGTCACAAAACAAAACCGTCGCTGCATTGGCTAATATACGGTTATATCCGCGCATTTGTTCATAGATTCCTTGACCGTGTAGAACACACTGTAATTTTCGTCCTTTTTTCCATTGTGCTTGTGTAGCCTCTAATGAAGGTCGCCCTTGTAAGGAAGAATCAACATGTGTACTACGGTAGCAGATGGGTCTTGTCGACCGTTTTTCACAGTCACCCAATGTCACAGGCTTAACAAGAAATCTAAACCTTGAATTCAATGTAGCTCCAGCTTTTTATCTATTTGGGAAATACAAACGTAAACGATCTCTACGCTTTTCGAACTTCCGAGACAGTAAAACGATTTTGCAGTCTTCTTGTCGACTTTAAAGAGGCGAGGACAACCCGGAGGAATTCATAACTGCTATTTTCAGTGACTGGCGTTTTGAAGACATCTTAATAAACCTTTGACTCTGTATATTTCAGCCGTGCTTGAAATCCTTGGATATGTAGCGATCGAAACGCCACAAAATAATAAAAATTATGTTACCTTCTCTGAATTTAGCATTTATCCAATTCTTTATCTCAAGATATCAGTTTGTGAAGTACGCTGATGAGTCGTTCTGATCGAACGAGAACTCTCACCGACCGTGTTGTAAATATCACTGTACACATGCTAAAACTGGGCCATCAGCTGGCATAAAAGGTTAATATATAAAATCTTAGGACGTTTAGATAATAGTGAAAATTCTGTGCCAGGAAAAAGTATCTGAATAAAAATGTGAGGGATTATTTAAAAAGCAGAGTAGTCTTTTCAAAGTGAGTTTTCTTCGTATAAACGGACTGGAACATTTCGCACGCCTTTAGCTATTCTGAAGTCATCACTTTTCGTCGCCTGCTTTATTTGCACCGTCATAGTATGCATGCAACGTATACCCACTGTTTACGATGATCGGTGCTCTGAATTTTCGCCCGATTTCAAAATCTGCATTCTCCCTTTCTTGGTGCTCAAGCTATGGAGTAAACAACTTTAAAATGCAAGAAAAAACGTGTAAGGTACATAGGATAGCAATAACTATCAAAGAAGGAGGGTAAACATTCGATTTCGGTAAAATTTATTTCATAAATTGCACTCGTCGCACGACTCAATAAGCTGCACCCAACTCGCGGCGGGCGGAGGGGGGTCATTGCTTAATTATTTTAGGCAACGGTTTTTTTTCAAAGATGCGAAACAGCAATCAAGAAGACCTACCTTGAGCCCCACATGCAGGCAAAGTAGGTACTGAAGTGTGTTAACCTAATTTCTGGCTCTATTTAGAAATATACCATTAATATTCAGTTGACCATCATATTATTAATTTGCTCTGGATTAAAATATGTTAAAAAATAATTTAATTCATCAATTATTCATTAGTGTCCTGATTGTAGTTGGAAAGAACCGTATCTTCTCTTCTATCAAATTAAAAAAGCGACTCCAATAGATCTAACTCCATTAGGTATTTCGAATTAATTTATAAATCTACCCATTATTCAGTGAGAAATATTTAACACTGAAATTCAAGTACAAACAAATCTAACTGATCAACGTTGGTTCTCGATGGTTACACAATATGGTAACGATGGAAACATGTTTGTGAGCAACCATCAGTTAGCAAAGAATGGAGATCATCACCAGGACGACTGTTTTAGGAATTCAAAAAACGATACTGTCAGGTGACTTTGCTCCCCAAGCATTTACCAAAACATCGTACCATCGAGTTCCAAAACACCATCAGTGATTTGTAGTCCGAGTTTATTCATGATGTCCTTTGTTCTATAGAAATATTTAATGGCTCGCCATCGCTTTGAAGAACTTCTTTATCAATTTATATTGTTCTCCGTCCTTGAACTTCATTTTCTTATAAAGGTCAGCAGCTTCAGGAATATAATGTTCCTTTTGAAGAGTTGCAAAAACGAATAAATCAAGATAAATAATAGCATAAAGATGTACGGGGAGATTCGCACTGTGGAAACCAACAATCGTCACGCTTATCGAATGGCCCATAGACAATATTGCGAAAGTGAAAGACATAAACTTTTGCTCAAACTTTCCTAAATGAAATTTTCGACCATTTTCTCACTAAATCAACGATAAGAATCAGGGGTTAGCGTGCAAAGTTTGGAATTAGCTAAAAGAATTGCACAACATTTTGCGATATTTGAAATTCAAAATGGCCATTATCCCTTTCTTTACTCTTTTGGGAAAATGAAATGTTGGATTTTTGAAAAACTAAGACGGTGAAAGTTTTTCTTACTCCAAGAGCTTTAAAATAAGCCCTCATAAGATGTATATCAGAAAAGAATTGTGGAAATTCGAGTCTCAATATCTGTCCCTGAGGCGCGTTCTACCTTTAACAAATAAAACAAGAATCATGGAAATACATGAACATTAGCCACTTACAGAGCTTTAAACGAGTGAGCTTAAATGTTCAATGTATTTAACCGTTTCAAGATTATCTATCATTAAACTGGCAGGTGTTCTAGATAATTACAAACATTTGCATTCAGTGAAAATAGGTCAACTCATCTTATTATCATTCATGGTTGATTGAATTAAAGACTGATTTTCGGTAGGTATTCCGAGTTTTCTCGATACAAAAAAGACAAAACAGCAAGAATTTGCGAATTGTCCCTTTAAATTAATTAATGCAAAAAAAAAAATCAACAAATTTAACTTGTTCATTTGTTCTTAACATAAACGTAACAATATTATTATACACAAAGGTGACAGCATAACAACTACACAAACAAACAAACAAACAGTCTATCAAATAAGTATCAGCGAACACAAATAAGAAAGCGTTGTGAAAATAGCGAACAGCCATGAAGCCTGACCTTATATTTCCGTATCGTAGTATTGCACTACCATAAGGCGCCATCATTAGCATTATTATTCAGGTCTTTTGATTTTGAATGTCAAAAGGTGATCGAGTCAACCTTAATATCATCAGCGGTAAACATTCTAATAAAGGTTCATTTGTGTACATTGGCCTACACGTCAAATCTACCCAGTACTTTTTATTTACTGGGAACCATGAAGCACCGAGTGATTACACGATACTTATTGAATAAAGATTTAAGTTGCATTCCTGCCTTGAGTAACAAAATGGACTCAAAATGGACTCGAAAGAAAGAAAAAGGGAAGTAATGTTGATTGATATTTGGTGTTGTATCTCATAGTACCTTCCTCTTGCTGTAATGGTTTGTTGTATGCCAATTAGACCCACCAGGGGGGAAAAGGGATGATGGATATCCAAGGTAAAGAACCTTTTTTATCTAACCTGCATGTCATGCCCTATGTCCTGTACAATATTGTCTCCTCCCTTCATATAGACACGGGTGGCGGCTCCCACTTTAGAGTAAGCTTATGCTCTATGCAACACCAATATACATGTAAAGTATTGATATTAGAGTAGAAAGTTCCTCGGGAGAGATATTGGGACTTTTCCATTTTACAACTCTTTTCTGATCTACCACCTGTTGTGGCTCATTTTAAAGCTCTTGGACAAGGAAATATTTTCACCGTCTTAGTTTTTCTAAAACCGAAAGTGACATGTTCCCCATACGGTTAACACATGGATGGAGGCCATTTTGAATTTCAAATATCAGGGAGGCATCATGGGGCAGTGGTTAGGGTACCGGTCTCAATATCAGTTGATGATGAGTTAGTGGCCCTGTTAGTCCAGAGTCATGGACTCACTGTCGGAGTATGGTGAGTTCGAGACTATAGCACGGTGTTGTGCCCTTGAGAAAGGCACTTTACTCCTCATCGCTCTATTGAGTAGGGGTTATGAGTACGTCATCCTGTAATTTGGCGTTCGCCTATTGGATGATGGATTGAATCAATAAATAAAATAAGTATTGAAATGCTAGAGCATTGAAATGCTTGGTTACTCCTGATCGCTATTCTTGATTAGGTAAGGATATGGTTGACAGTTTCGTTGTGGAAAGGTTGAGCAAAAATCTTTCACTTTCGAGGCATATTCTACCTTTGTGACAGTATTAGTCTGTGTAAGAACGAGAATGTGATTTACATTATTAGTTAAATGACGGAACCAGCTCGCTTATTGGATATCTATCCGCCAAATAGCAGTAAAATAGCGACTGCAATTGCAATTTGCCACACTGCACACACCATTGATGACGTAACAAATGGAAAGCAGGGGAGAACTTTCGGCGGGAAATACTATTATAGCCTACGAGAATATTTGACTATGTATCGTAATCTTTTGCTTGTTCCTCTGAAATCCTTGTGATTTTTTGGGACATGTTGTAGCGACAAATCGAGGTATTGCGAATCACCGTGAAGTCCAATGGCAGTGTGCGCTTACTTTTACATTGTGACCAAGGCCGTTGCGAATAACGAAGTTGGCACTTTCCATAGAATCGAACTTGATAGACATCAACATGCAGGTATGTAAGCGGTCTGAAATCACCAAAGTGCGCCGGCAATCTGCGCCGGCGCATTTCAAACTGCGCCCCCATTTTGCGCCGGTATATTGCGCCGCCCAAACTGCGCCCTTAGGCCTACTCTGCGCCAAAACACTTCCGAGTGTCACAACATCGAGTAGTCGCACTTGCGTAGCAGGACGCTTTGGCAGTGCAGACTGTAGATATTGCCCTAAAAAATGCAGCTCGAAAAATGATATGACATGTTTTCACGGAGTCTCGGAGGTACGAGACCATGTTATGTTTGTATGGGACGGATTACACTCACTTGGCGGTATCGTGGCTTGGCCTCAGCAGCAGTCAAAATTTGTGAATTTTGCATCTCCATAAAGGCCAGGGACTTGATACCCGGGATCAAGTTAATCCCGTTCACCTTTGACATCCACGGACGGGATCGAATGTTTATGTCTGTGTAAATTACGGTCACGATTAGTGTGCACAGGAGGTTGTACACAGGCCAATGTGTTGACATGCAAACAACAGATTATACGACACTGAATATAACGGCAAGACCAGTAGGCCTATACATGTACAGAGAAACAACGTTTCATGAAGCCCACAATTCTTGTAGCAATAATAGGTGTACTTCAACAGAAATGACAAAGGTACAGTCAATCCACGACGCCGCTGCAACTGGCGTTATTACGTTCCGAATTCGGCTTACCCGGGGCTCTGGCTGCAACTGTACAATTATTGCAGCTAAACGATAGCGTAGATGTCGTGCCATTGCCAAGATACTCTGCTGTTTCCGATCGTTTTGTCTACAGAACTACTAAAAACTCTCTCAATTCGACAAGAAAAAATAATTACGGTTTGAAATCGGTGCATTAATTTATATTTATAAAAATAATAAAATGTGACATCACCGATCATAAGAAACGTGGTGTTGAAGAACATATATTTTTTGAACAGAAGACTACGGCGTCCATTTTCTGTAAGTATACATGTAATCTAACTTTAGCAAACTTGCAAGTCAAACATCCGAAGAGTAACGTCAATAATTTTGGTTTTGTTCTACTCATGTTATAAAATAAGTCAAATTTCGGGAAAGTATCTGTACATTTTCGATATCTGTGCAGCGCAAATGTGTAAACCGACCCTGCATTTATCCATCCTAAAGACCATGATCAGTTCGCGACTGCAGAAACCCCCCCCTCTCTCTCTCTCTCTCTCTCTCTCTCTCTCTCTCTCTCTCTCTCTCTCTCTCTCTCTCCCTCTCTCTCTCCCCCAAAGTTTAGCCATTTGATGTTTTATTTTGCCGACATTTATTTACGGTTCACGATCACCGCTCAATGTTGATGTCGATTTTGATTTACGAAGTTTCTTCGTGACTAGAGACATGTCACGGCCTGGAGCTAGTTTTCACTATAAAAACATTCTGTGTAAACGTTTTTGCTTCCGAATGGAGGTGACAGGTGACTTCGTGTGTAAAATATTGAATGGCAATATGAATTTCACCTATAGAAAGTCTATGACTTTCAAACTAGTCGCACAAACAACAATAAACATGGCGGAGCAACGATACCGACATATTTATTTTCCTCGACCTCTGATGAGAGCGACTCGCTGAAATTTTCCAACCTGGTATTGGTAAGTATTTGGCTTTTCCCCGTGCGCTGGGTTATGTACACGTAAACTAATTATACAAAAGTTGTATTCACTGTAAATCAATAAGCCTTTCGAACACGAAAGATATTCGGATATCTGAACCTCAACATCGGTACGCAGCTCGAAAGTTATCCTCCGAAACAGGACAGGAACATTGGTCAAAGCCGGATTTTGTATGGTATATAGATATGGAAACACGCAGCTCTTTGTTAGAAAGCATGCAATGCATGATGCTCCCTAGCTTGGTCCTTGGATTGTTTCTTTCCGTCTCGCCCCTACACACCATCAATTGTCTAACAATCACAGGATTTAGTCACATGTGTCTTCAAATTTTGATACATTAATTCTACCGATCATCAAGCACGGAACACATCAAAAAACAATGGTCGCGGCTACGGGTTCAAGGACGTTCACGGGGAGAAACACCACGGATTTGTCGCAGAAGTGTTATGACTAGCTTTATCTGTTTATGGAGAATATGGGCGATCAGCGTATGGTTGCACATCGAATCGACGCCAAGATAAAAATATGATGTCCGAAAAGTTTAGTTTTGTTTTATGCAACTGAGTCATCGCCTTTGTTATCGCCTAAACATCCTCGGGTTTTGTTTTCGGGCAGACTGCAACATGAATATCTTTCCAATGCATAGAGTACGGCCGTTCACGCAATCATAGACCCATGTGCTTTGGCAAACGGGCCAATTTTTTTGTACGTTGGTTAGAAACTAATGACAATATATAGGTGAAGATGTTACATCTGTCAAAGAGTATTGAAGATTAAATTACTTTCATCGATCGACAAAGAAGAGAAAGAATGAGTCAGTGAATATCGAATCATAGACGGAGAATCGAGGGTTTATGATCAATTGGGAACAAAAATATTTCGATTAATTGACTAACACAACCAAAAAGGAATTTTATTCAACTTTGAAAAAAGTCACCACCTTTCGTTGGCATAGGATTCCATGGCAATGGACCAACACATGATGTCGTTTAGGTCCTCACAAATCTTCTAAAACGGCACGACGATAGTAACTAAAATGAATGAACGATTAAAAGCCCGTATTTAAATGACACGATATCAGTTGTCGTTTCAATTTTTTTTCCTTTCTGTTAGAAACTCCACGATGATGTTTTGGAAATCAAACGGGAAATGCAATATTCTCGGTGCTCCGATTGATCCATCCATTGAGGTAAATTTCACTGCCATGATCCGCCCATGGATGTAAAAAAATCGATGATCCGCCTCAGTAAATATCTGAAGTTTCTACAGGAAACTCTCGTCCGTTCACGGATCTTTTTTCGTCTTTCATTTTAGTTTCAAGTTGTTTATAGGGTAAGGAAGCTAGAAATCCATCAAAACATCGCTCCAGGGTCTATGATCAAAAGTATGAGCGTGTTTTGTCATCAGCTGTCAGCAGGTCGTTTTCCAAACCGCGACAGGGACTCGGAAACCCGCCATAGTGTCACAGGACGCTAGACCTAGATTGTATGTAATTGTGTGCTATCGTTTGGTCCGTTTCAAGGTTAATTGACTCTGAATAATCCAATCACGGTTGTGACTCCCGTTTTTGACATAACTATATAAATACCCATCGGGATTGAGTGTTCACGGCGTTCCCTTTCACTTTGACCAGCACTTTGAATCAGTCTGTGAATCGTACGTCCCAGCCCGATCAATCTCTCGCTGATTTTTAAACCTGGTAAATAAAGTTCTTCGTAGTCAGATATAATATTCTATTCTCCATTATGTAAAGATGAATGTCTCATTCATATTTTTATTTAGACGAATATATCAACTTCTTGGTGTTTGGAAATAAGAGTGTTGCAATACTTTCCATCGGGGACTCCAATGATGAATTCACTCAGCTGTTCGCTCATGATACACAGCACTGTACTTCCATGGAGATCGTATCGCTGTTTTCAGCAATGACTTTGATCGTAAGTTTTCATTCGACCAAAGTGATGAAATAAATGCTGACAAGCACTAACTATGTACAGTCCGAGTTCACTTCACATTCTCACTATCGCTCGCACTTTCAAAGTGAGCACGTACACTTCAAGCCCTCACATTCGCTCTCGTAACTTTAGCCTCGCACTTGTCGATTTCCGGTACCCTTTATACCTTACGTCAGGAAGTCAGTCGTAAGGACGGTCGCATTTGCTGTTTGCACGTTAAATGAGAGTCTCAGACCCGGTCTCAAATTCACTCGCAAATGTACATCACAAAGCGAAATGGGAGTCTCAAGTTCAGTCGCAAACGTGATCGCACTTTGACTCTTCTATGAACTGAGAGTCTCAGAATCAGTCGCATTCCTTATCATTTGGGGTCGTCATGAATTGGAAGTAGCAATTATTGGACGATTCAAAGGTCGCAGAATTAGAGCAAGAATTACGGTCCACGAGGTTCCGATGGGACACTGAGACAGCTAGGACACTCTCGCCATATACTGAGTATAGAGTAACCCTACGAAACTTATAATGGCAGAGATATTTGGCCATCGAATAGTTTGAGAGTAAAATTTAGCGTCTTTTTTTACTTTGAAAGTATTTACCGTCAAGGTTCGGGTAGAAACTACAAACAGATTCAAAGGTCGATTTAAGATGCAAATGACACTCGACTGGCTCGGAGTTACCTTCCCTCTCGGGTGATGTTATTACATACTTCACATACGTGTCGGAAAAAAATTACTCCCATCCTCCGCATTTTAGTGACACATTTCACCATATTTCCCACGAAAAACATGAATGTTTCTTTGAAATCGCCTGACTAAACCAAAATAGACTATTAATACCGTGCTTGACATTTAACTTCGCAATGGCGCAGAGTAAGGGCGCAGTTTGGGCGGCGCAATATACCGGCGCAAAATGGGGGCGCAGTTTGAAATGCGCCGGCGCAGTTTGCAGGCGCACTTTGGTGATTTCAGACCGCTCACATAGCTCTATATATATATGGGGCCATATCCTTTTTTACATATTTAATTTTATCTGATATTTCAACCATCAAATTGAAGAAAATGCAAAAAGATACAGCTAAATGAAGAAATATTGTAATATGATTGGCCAACCAATCGGTCTGTCTCGTTAAATGTTTTTATCCCCTGGGTATGGACGGCAAGAAACTGAATACACGCGATGTGCATTGTGTTACTGCCATTGCTACGTCGTACGTATATTGTTACCAATAAAGGTCTTACACAATATTTTCACATAGTTTGAACAAACCCCAAAAATGAACATTGGGTCTCTCGTCTAAATTCCTGCCATTTCTGTATGATAAATTGATAATCACCCGATATCACTTGTTGCTCATATCATATGAATAAACCTTAAATCGCTGTTTTATGGCGTTCCAAAATTAGTCAGCATTATTGATGTTTATTTGGCAATCCTGTAGCACATACCCACCATCGTCGGTGAATTGTCTATTAACAATATGTAAGATCAAAAGTTAAGACAGAATAGGTATAACACTGAATAGAGACGTTTAAAATGGTTTGTTTTATGAACAGGTGAAAAGGCTGCTTTTATTAGTTAATACATACCCATTTGTAAGGAAATAAGCAGAAATTACAGGGGGAAGGGAGAGAGAGAGAGAAGAGAGAGAAGAGAAGAGAAGAGAAAGATGTAAAAATGTATTTGATTAGAATAGGGTAATTGAAAGTGTAGATATGGACAACAATTATTATATGGAAATTTAAATTTCACCAAAAATGTCAGTTCATTTAATACGGGAGTCCAGTGGTAAACTAGTAAACTATTAACAGTCCCCCTTAAACTTGCTATATCTGTGCATTAATATTTGACTTTAAAGCTGTAATAAATTTCTTGTCAAACAATAATACTCCTGTCTGAACAATTACAAGCCAAAATGAAAGTTAGTAAAACAACTATTGTCCCTTTAGATAGCCTATTGTACTTCAAGTAGTTGCTAGCATTACTCATTATGAAATGCGATCTCTTTTTTCATCCAAGCAATTTAACCTTGCATTATTTGTAAAGGTAATAGGTTAAAGTATTCTTTGAAAAGTCAAAGGTCAAATGAGAAATTATAAACCAATAAAGGTATTATTGATATGGACTGTGACACACAGGGAAAGGGTCAATTGTTTTTGCAAAGGAAATCGGGGAGGGTCACTATGTTTCAAGCAAACGCTTTTTAAAGAGTCGCCATTTTTTCGTGCAGGGTCGTTAAAAAAACACCGCCCCCTGTTATTTCTGCCTGTCCCTTAGTTACGTCTCGCAACACTGCTTGATACAAGTTCGATCGAGAGGACTCTTACCTTTTTCTTCGATGCAGAGCATGTGTTATCTCTCTGCCTATCAGCGTTACCGGGCAAGTTCCGTCTCCAGAGCCGTCTACCAATTCCAATATAGCAGAACATCAACGTTATCACGGGGATGATGTACGTCAGCAAGATCATAAATATCTCATACACTATCGCTGCTGAGTCGTAAGGCCACCACTCGGTGCAGAAGTACCACATCTTTTCACCGTAGTAGACTTTGCGTGCCCGCGCGAAGACGGTCTGGACAATAGCAAGGAGAACTGATACAAGCCATATCAAACCAAACAATATCTTTGATCGGTTTGTTGTCACCCTCACTTTCAGAGGGTACAACACCGCATAATAACGATCGATGCCGATCGCAGTCAAGGTGTACACGCTGACCATTACTGATACCTGAAATTGAAAATGAAGAACAAAAAAACTACAATAAATATGATCATCGATACATACCGTGTTTGTCAAAATTTTAAATTATAGCCGCGGATCGATATAGTTCCCTTTAAAGGTATACAGTCACCTGTAATCTAGATATGCCCATATATGGTCAAAGGGGCGTTCCTTGATATACAAAATGCCCATGTGAGGGCGCTGTTTTAAGAAGCGGCCACCCACATAAAATCTGTGATTGATTAGATTTTCTCTTTCCACGGTAACTGTGGCAAAATTGGAACAGGTGACAGTATACCTTTAAAGACAATGGGTATTCTGTTCCTCATGGCTTTTTGTGTTGAAAGTGGACCATTTATTTCATATGCCATTTTCTACGTTCCAGAATATCCTATTTTGATCTTTTGGCATCGCCCTTTGTCATTTCCGATCGTGACATCTGTTATTCCTCATAGAATTCTCGCCTTCGTGCACACGGATCTGTCGACTCTGAGAGAGCGGGAAATGGTAAAATGTGATCACTGATATTATGGCCGTCGGCTTGGCAACCGAGGCAGCTCACTTACTCATAAAGAAACCATAGTGTGTTTTTGTTAGCACGGATATCGTACTGAACTAATAATTGCATAAATTTTACAGGAATAAATTTATATCTTCTGATAAGTCTTAGGTGCTGTGCGCAAAATAATTGTTGTCTTGTAATTGGCGCACATGACGTAATTGTCAAAGTTTCAAATCACGCCTGTCGGCTTCAGAATGTAATGCAACACGCTGATTGATACAAAATAAGCAACCTCGCAAAACTCACATTCTACATTGTCATGCTCAATGTTTCTGGGATTTCGTCTGAGATGCATGATGAGGTAAGATTCCACACAAAATATGACTGCTGATTTAATTGTCAAATTATTACCGTCAGACAATTTACCCTCGATGTTTTCTCTCTCCAATGCCAGCCAAACAATAGACCTTCACCGAAAAATAACATATCTGATGAAATTTTACACAAGATGGTGTGTCGATGAAAGTAGACTTTTACTGATGTACTCTTTGAAGTTGATCTTAACAGAAGTCGCTCAGTATGGATTCTCGCTGTAATGGCAGCGTTAACCATGACTAAAAATAATTCATTGAAAAACAAGTTTTTGCCTCTTACTGTCTAAATATTCACACTATAGTCTTTCGGCTGTAAATCGATTGTTGCCCGCCGATTCACAAATACGCCGACCAGCCATGCTGGTGACTTGGCAAGAAGGATAGCGCGTAGCAGGTAATGTTCTTAGTAGCTGCACAGCAGGAAAAGAACTTGTTATTTGGGTAACCTTGAACAATAGGAACAATTTATTACAGAAGGCTATGGAAACATTGTGCACAGCACGTACTACAGCAGAACAGTAACGCTGTTACCCTTTTGCGATAGAAAGATGGACTAATCCATGCCAATAAACATCATACATGGCTGTCTTATCTAAGTAATATCATTTGAAACCTTGGTTCTTATCTGTGCTCAAAATGGCCGCCAGCCCTGTGTTAACAATCTGAGAACAATTCAAATTTCCATTCTTCACAAAAATAAGACAATGAAGATTTAATTTACAGCAGAAGCTTCAAATTGAGTCCTCAAAAGCGATAGATCAGAAAAGTATTGTGAAAATTTGAGAGTCGAAGATCTGTCCCGGGGCGCGATGTTTCTCAACAGTAAAAATCGTTTTAATTGAACTATTGAAAATGCATTTTCTTCGCTGAACGCAGCAAAGAATTTGCAAAGAATGCTGAAATACAATTAGCCTTGCGAGCACCAGCAACGTGTTTTGAACATGCAATGTTATTGTGAATCACAAATAATTCCAATCTAGACGTATCAGTTGTCTACAATTTATACACATATACAAATACAGGATATTTCACAAGTTAAACACTTAAACATTAGATCCTAATTTTCGGAAAAGAACCGGAAAAATTGTGTTTTACCTACAGAGTGAAAATCGTTGAAAATGAATCAAAAGTCACATCTTAAGCCTTTACAAAAGAAATACGAGGTGATCTAAATTGTGTGAGCGTCACGACTTGAACTTCACCGTGCGTCCTTCCAAATCTCAAAAGAAGTCTGCTAAAATGAGATAGTGTAAAGTTTTCACGTCGATGTTAACGAGAGATAGTTGAAAATTAAAATGATTACCAACCCAATATGAAGTATATTAAATTTTCTGAAACCCTTATGACCTAAACTGCAGATTCCTATTTTTGTTGATTAAACCTTTTAATTCATAATTCCTTTTCCTGCGGGTGTGATATAAACCGTGTTTTGGATGATCAGACAACATTGCATTATCAATTCGTCTGAATTTTACGAGGTAAGATTTTCAAAATGATCATGTCATTTTCTCGAGAGTACACCCTTCAATTTACAATCTGCTTTATTAATGAACGGTCTGTTGTGGTGCTTAGATTCAACGGCTACATGAAATATTTCTGGTTTGGGTCTTCAATGACAGCGCTTCCGTAACTTTGGAACAAGCGTTTGAACAGTAATAAGTTATAACGGTAATCATCAAAGTTAAGTATTATGCCAAAAAATATCTTTCGCATTTCAATTAAAATTTAGGGACTGGACAGAAATTACAGGGGGGGAGGGCCGGTGTTTTACAAAGTGACGCTGCATGAAAAATAGTGACCCTTCAAAAGTATTTGCTCGAAAAAGATTTACCCTACCCAACTTTTTTTCATGCGCAAAAAACAGTGATTCCCCCAGCGTGTCACAGTCCGTATCAATACTATCTTAATTGACATTTCTCATTTGACCTTTGAACTTAAACAAATACTTTTTTAACCTTTACAAATAATCACTTGAATGAAATTCCAATATCATGTTGGTTGTTCACATCTGTTTTTTCAAACAATCCATTCTCATCACGTACATTTATATCAATTGTCAAACATTTATAAAAGCGCAGCTATATCTAATTTTGTAAAAAAAAATATTTATAGTTTCCTCATAGACTACAATGTATAGTGAATCAACATTTCTATAAAATTTCCTAAATCAAATTTCTCACACACATGCACTTTTAAAGCACCCTAGTCTAATCAAGTACATAATATCAATTATCAAGTGTCTATAAATATACAACTTTAGCTAGTTTTGTATTGGAAAAAATATTCATAGTTTCCTCCTAGACTACCATATATAGTGAATCAACATTACGGTGAAATTTCAATTCAAATTTCTTGCACACACATGTATTTGAAAGCAACTAGTCTCATCAAGTACATTAATATCAATAATCAAACGTCTATAAATGTACAGATTTAGCTAGTTTTATCTTGGAAAAAATATTCATAGTTTCTCATAGCCTTACATGTATAGCGAATCGACATTTTTGATGAATTCGAAATGTAAATTTCTTGAACACCCATATGTACTTTTAACCACCCTATTCTTACCAAGTACATCTATATCAATTATCAAACTTTCAAACTTTTATAAATGCACAGATATTGATAGTTTTACATTGGAAAAAAGTGTTCACAGTTTTCTCATGCTCTACCATGTATAGTGAATCAACATTTTTTATGGAATCCAGAAATCAAATTTCGTGTAAACACGTACTTTTTACCTCCTACTTCAAGCAAAGTACATTTACATAAATTATCAAACATATGTAAATGTACAGATATAACTTTTTTTGTAGGGGAAATTGTTAATAGTTTGCCTAATTGATTCCAATGTATTATGATTTGATTTTTTTGGAGAAGCACTGTATCGGCCATATTTTGCCTTCTTATATTGCGATAGTTGGACAAAAAACGTTGAACCTCCCCCTAAGGCATTCGTGAAATTTCATGACCCTTCAAAATGCTTGCGCAAAAAAAAAGCGACCATCCTAAAAAAACACCGGCCCACCCCCTGTAATGTCTGTCCAATCCCTTGATATCAAAGGCCGATGGATCACATTTAAATGCGTGTTTAGTATGATTTTGCCTGATGGAAGGTTCATGGATAAATCAAAACACAAGATGGCACTTGTACAAATGGCAATATTAGGGATTATCACACTTTTTGTAAACGAATACAAAATCTGTTCTGCTTCGAGCATTAGATACAGTCTCTGAATATCTCTGTGTCACATGTGTCATTTGTATCGTAGTGATGAGATTTGTAGCCAGATTTTAGTTTGATACCATCAAAGTAGGCCGCCTGATCGTATCATTATCACATCATATGTTGTTTTCTTCCCATTTTAGTCGTTTTGGTGCAGAGAAAAATTCGCAGCACGCATGATAAACTTACAATGTGTTCTGACTTCATCAATAAAAGCGTGTTGCTTGGATGGTGTTGACATCAGTAATACAGTAACTTTATGCGGTGACCAAAACCCAAGTATTGTAAGCCTTTAACGAACATAAGCGAGTAAGTGGTGGCCCGGAAAGTAATTGAATGGCAATGTCACTATAAGAATGATAGTCACGATTGGCTGAAGTAATCTGTTACTGGCGAACTATTGCGTTGAGGATACAGAACAGAAAACAGTGTGTAAGCATGTTGACGCCATATCAATTATATAATTTTTGTTTTTGCCGAGACTACGGACAACTTTGGTAAGCAAAACAAAGGGATTACAGTAGAAACGCAATACTGGCTTTGGAAGTTTTAGAAGTAAAAAACACCACTGCACTCATTCAAATCAGAGCATTACAATTTCAGTGACGTGAATAGGATTCATCTGATGACAATGTAGATTAAACCATAGGGCATTATTGCTGGCATGGATATCGCGTTGAACTAACAATTTCATAAATTTTACAGAACATAACTCTGAGATGTAATAAGGTGTTACGAACAAAATGATGGCTGTATTGTACGTTGCGCATCTGACGCAACTGTAAAAGTTTCAAACAACGTCTGTCGGCTTCAGAATGTATGCAACACGCTGATTGATACAAAATAACCAAAGCTCACATTCTGCACTCGCTGTCATGCCCAGTGTATCTGAGATTTCATCTGAGATGCAAGATGAGATAAAATGCTACACAATATATGACTGCTAATGTAATTGTTAAATTGTCTAAATTATCCGCGTCAGAACACCACCCTCGATGTGTTCTCGCTCAAATATCAGCCATATTGAAACTTTACTGAAAATAACATTTCTGATGAAAGTAGACGTTTACTCATGTGCTCTTTGAAGATTAGCATCACGTCTCCGACAGCACGCTGTTCGTGATAAAATTCGCTCAGAATGAATTCTCGCAGTCATGGAAGCGTTTCTGAGCTAAACATGATACAACAATAAGTTTTCTCCTGTTACTGTCCAAACATTCACACTATAATCTGTCGACTTTAGATCGACTGTAGTCCATTCATGAATTCGCCGACCGACCTGGCTTGCAACCTGACTTTTAGGAACCACGCGTAGCAGATAATCATCTTAATAGCTGCACGGCGGGAAAACAACGTGTTATTTGGAGTAACCTTTGAGACTAGGAACATTTTATTATAGAGGGTTGTGGAAACATTGTGCATAGCATGTACTACCATAGATTTGTAATGTTGTTATCCTTTTTGCGATAGAAAGATGGACTAATCCAATAAACGTCATACAAGTAATCTTCTTTGAAACCTAGGTTCTTATCTGTGCTCAAACGAAATGATGTTCCTTTTCCTCGTCGATGTCAGAGGAGGCCATGCTAGGTGACGTTACCTCTGGTATAAGTAAATCATTTATTAGCTTTCCTGTCGTTTTAAATAACTAAAGGAAGTATGCGCCTTGACATTGAAAGACTTAAAATTTTGTTCAGACTTTCCTCGAAGAAACTTTCAACCATTCTCTTTCAAAATCAAAACTTAAATTCAGGGGACACATTGCAAATTTCTTTACCAAAGAAACAAATTACCCTAAAGTAACCGATATTTACAAGTCAAAATGGCCGCCAACCTTGTGCTAACTATATGAGAAAAATAATAAGATAATGAAAATTTCATTAACATCAAGGGATTCAAAATTGAGCCAACGCAAGTAGTGGATCAGAAAACAATTGTAAAAATTTGAGACTCCGAATATCTGTCCCCTAAGCGCTATCTCTCTCTTTTTTACTGTTATATGTAAAATTCGTTTTAGTTGAACCTGCAGAAAGTTTCTGCGCTGCAAACAGCCCTTCTTGTAACAGGGTACTATCATGGTATGTAGTTGGGAAATCACGAGATTAAGAATTGAGCATGCGTATAGTGACTTGGTCCGATATCGAACTGGCTATAGATTTTAGGGCGTGTAAGATCGATGTTTCTCTTAAACAACGTCACCTGATCGACGCTTCATCATTACATTTTTAAATTTGTTTTTAAATGGACATCAGTTGTAACTTTTCATATTATTTTCACTACTTTTGCTCCAGGAAATAAGTACAATTTTCGTCCTCGCAAAGTGCTGAAATACAATAGCCTCGCGAACACCAGCATCGTGTTTAACAAGCAGTGTAATTGTTCACAAACAACAATCTATTCCGAACATATTTTCAGTTGTCTACAGTAACACAGACATTACACAGATACAAATACAGGCTATTTTGACGAGTTAAACACTTAACATTAGACCTAATATTAGGAAAAGAGCTTGAAAAGTTGTGTTTAACCTACAGAGTAAAAATAATAGAAAATGCATCAAGAGTCACATGTAACGGAGTCTTTAGCCTTTACAAAAGAAATACGGGTCGAAATTTAACAATCGCTAGAGCTTGACGACTTCAGAGTAAGTTCTTCTATATTTTCCTAGATATCTATTAAAATCAGATAATGTTGAATATTTCAAGTCGATATCAACGAAAGATCATTGAATATTAAAATGACTACCAATCACTATGAAGTAGATTTAAATTTTCTGAAAGCCTAATGACCTGAACTGTAGATGCTTTTGTTGATGAAAACCTTCAGTACAGAATTCCTTTCCCCGCGGATGTGTAATAAAATTAGTTCTGGAAAAATGTACCTTTCAAGACAATATTACATAATCCCTAGGTCTGAATTTTACTAGATCAGATTCTCAAAATGATCATGTCGCTTTATCGAGAGTACGCCGTCAAAATTTACAATTTGCTTTGTTAATGAACGGTTTGTGTTGTTGTTAAATTCATCAAAGGTCGGAGAATCATGGGTCGACGAATCACATCTGAATGCGTGTTTACATCTATGTGATTTTGCCTGATGGAAGATTCCGTTGTTAAATGAAAATACAAGATGGTGCTTGTACAAATGGCAATATTAGGGATTATCACACTTTGTATAAATGAATACAAAATCTGTTCTGCTTCGAGCATTAGATACAGTCTCTGAATATCTCTATGTCATTTGTATCGCAGTGATGAGATTTGTAGCCAATTTTTTTGTTTGATACTATCAAAGCAGGCCGCCTGATCGTATCGCTATCAGATCATATGTTGTTTTCTTTCTGTTTTAGTAGTTTTGTTGCAGAGAAAACATTCACATCACGCATGATAAACTTACAATATGCCCGGACTTCATCAATAAAAGCGTGTTGTATACCTTTCACACCGGTATTATAGTTACGTTATGCGTTGACCATAACCTGGATACGTTAAGCCTTAGTTTGACGAACATCAACGAGTGAGTCTTGGACCAGAAGGTAATTTAAGTGGTAATACCACTATAAAAATAATATTAATGTTCACAGTTTGCTGTTGTAATCCGTTAACGTTACCAGCGAAATATTGTGTTAAGGATACAGAATATTACTCAGCGTGTATGTATGTCATGAAAATGAAATTTGTTTTTGCCGAGGCTATGGACAACTTAGGTAAGCAAAACAACGGGATTACAGTAAAAATTTACTGATGGTTTTGGCAGTTTTCGAATAAAAGAACACTGCACTCATACAAATAGCAGCATTACGAATTCAGTGACGTAAATAGGATTAAATTGATATTGTTTATATCGATTTTCTTTTTACGCAAATGGCAGACAAGTTATAAACTTGCGCATGTGCATTCTCCAAACCGTAAAAATCTACTTGATAAAAATGCGTGACGGTTTACTTGTTAGTCTAAATTTGTTTTAAATCCCCTGGGTTTTGTTTTCATTTTTAACTCCCTCCCAAGATAATTGTGAACCTGCATAATTTCAGAGATTTTATTTTCGGGCCGAACACAATTCTGATCTGTACATTTTAATTGCAAATTTACGCGATAAGGTGAAGTACACTATGCTCTAGTGACCTTCACCAAAGTTTACATGTAAGCGTTTCAGCAAAAAAGCATGATTGTATTTCGCATGAAGTGGTTGAATATTGTTGAGTAACTGCTGCGATGAGCAGTTTTCCTAGATTGCTTAAGGCGATCTACAAAAAACGTTTCGGTGAGATAGACCCCCTGGGATTTCCCGGAGGCGATGGTTACTGGTGAAGCGAGCGATGGGAGTGAAACATGATATGCAGCGTGGGCCGCTCTGCAAAAGAAATCTCTAGATTGCACCGCTTGAAGATGGTAAGACGAATGATATGGAGCTCATCCCACCATGGGAGTTTATCATATGATGGAGAGACCTTACCCAGAACTGTTTCACTCATTACCTCAGCGAACGTCTCAAAGTCTATACGAAAGAACAGTCTCTAAGTCTTTACGAAAGAACAGTACTTCAAGTACTGCATTATGTAGACTCTGTGGATCGCTCAAAGCGATTTGGCCGTTCTGACAAATGATTTTTTTTCAGATATTATCTCCCATCCACCAATACATCACTTGTTAGTAATTTTGCTGAATGCCACAATCTGTAATCGCGCTGTCCTTTAACAAAGCCTTTCAACTTTTATTCTCAGTGATTGTTCTTGACAACATTGCGTTTTCAAGGAGCAATTAACACGCTCACCTCGAACTAGCAGAGAGAAGACTAACTTACCTCTTTCTTCCTTTTTGTATTTTTTTTCAAAAAATGACTTTTGTTCTTACTTCATCGAAAGGCATTTCCCAAAGCTATGCAAAGTTGAAATGTCATCTACAGCTGATTGCTCACAAATCTCAATAATTCTCTGAAGGATACAGTTCTTGCTTCCTTTCACACACAGAACACGAAAATTTACCTGCTCTTCAGTAAATTAACGTAATAGTTACTTAGGTCAAGAGGAGCAAGTCATACCACGCCGTAAAGTTATCTGGTTTTCCATTGCCAAGTTTAATAACAGTGCAGTCAGAGGTAGCTGTTACTTAAGGTAGCAGAAAGGCAATATTCAAGAAGTACGATAGCCACAAACTAATGACGTTGAAGGTGTATGCACTTATAGAAATGAGCCTCAAGTCAAAGATTCATTATGTTCTGAAAGGGACGACAAATCATTTGGGGAAAGTTTTGTGAATGTAATGATTTTAAACTGGTCTTTGCAACTGGGAATGATGATCAGAACAACAATTTTTGACAAGTGAGAAAAATAGACCACAAAATCGTGGCAATATATAATGAGAATAAAGCACAGACCAGTACAACATTGCATATCAACAGATTTTACGTTCGCTCTGTTCTGACGATGTTGTCAGCTAACCCAATTCCTGGACCCTGCTGTGCTTCACCGACGGCAAAATCTAAGCAGTCGGAGATTCTGAAAGTGATTTAAAGAAATTTATTCTGTATATTTCAACTGTATTACTTGGTCACTATCGCTCTCACTTGGCGTCTCTGTTTAGCATACGGTGATTGTGACGTCATCAGTTTGTAGCTACACAATTCCTCGAATGATGCCGACAGAGTAAAATTGAACTAATTATACTCCTCATAGTTGATCTGTCAGTTCATTAACACCCCCTAGCAACAGTAACTTCTCAGATCGTTTCTTCGATTCTGTTACTCTATAATACAGTTTCTGCAGCGTCTCTGAGTTACTAAATGTTTAGTATAGTTCCTACAGATTCCCTGGGCCACCTATGATCAAGGGCGGGCTCTATGGACTCCCTAGATTACTAGTGATTAATACGAAATGCTGAGTCAACCATCTTCATTTAAGGTAGCACGCACCCTGAAAGCAAAATACTTAAATTTTGACTAAAGTGTCTTCAATTAAACTTTCAACCATTCGCTTTCATTGTCGTATTCCCTATAACATTTACCAATATTTGAAATTCAAAATGGTCGCCATCAGTGTGTTTACTCCATGGATGAAAGTAGAATTATCAATTTCCTAAAAGCTAAGACGTTGAATATTGTTCTCACTCCAAGATTTTTAAAATGAGTAGCCAGCCACAAGCGGTAGACCTGAAAAGTATTGTAAAAATTTGAGAGTCCAATGTCTGTCCCCGAGGCATATTCTGTCTTTAATGCCTGACAGTCTGTGTTACAAAGTCAATCGAGTAACCAATCACATTGCATTCTTCATTCAACTAAGTGAATCATGGACATACGCGAGCTTTAGGTCTAAATGTCCTATGCGAATATATAGCAGTTTTGTATAACAAGGAAGTTAAAACAAATTGTTGTGCATATGTTAGTTTGTTTAGTTCTTCTCAAATATTGTTGAGAAAAGACCACTTAAATCACTCTATCATCTACTTTAGACTAAAAACAGTGTTTTGCTTCTCGTCATCGCGCGCATCATGTGAAAACATGTGGGTCACAACTTTTTCTTTAGTTTTGAAAACAGAAAGATCATAAAAATATACTATCTGCACTACATTAAATTGAGAAAATGAAACTAGCAGAAACATAACATCTACAAACGAACCCATTCTATAGATCAGTTGATATGTCCAATAAATGTTCTGAAATGTTCCTCAGGTTTCTTTCTTTCAGTGGCAAAAATTTTACTTAATGGCGGCTATGTTTGAATTCCCCCAAAAAGGGGGTTGGCCATTTTTTAATTCAAAAAGAGAGAAAATAAAAAAATTCATATGACGGCATCATTTTTTGAACCTACCCAAGGACAAGAAACATTTTATTTTTTGGCCTTACAATGAAGTTGTAAATAAAGATATTTCGATTGGCAGAAAAAATCTTTCCGAGGCATAGGAATTCAAGCAAAATCAACCCTGTACCTTTTCAACACGGAACGCTTTCCCCGTATTACCTACACATTGAAAAATCAAGCTAATACAAAAACAGAACTTACCGTATGTCAGCAGTCCTTAATACCCCTTATTAATAACATTTAAAGTCTGACAGATGGCGAAATGTGAATAGTTTGGCCTGTTTTATCACAAAATAATATTTCAACCGCATTAGGCCTGCAGGTAACAAAATCAGCCGACTTAACAGTATGCTGTTTCCATAAAACGAAACATGTCACATGTCGAAGTCCCCTTTTTCCAGTATTGAAAATTGCTATAGCATTGTATTCATGCAATTATCCCTCACCTAAAAAACTACCTTTAATTTACTGTTTTGACTTACTGGCTATATGTAGACTCGCCCTCCAAGAATATATCAAACCGTTGTTCTAAGTTTTACTATTCATGATCTTTTTGTGCTAGGAGTGCAATTGTTAACAGTAGTGAATTGTTGTAGTGCTTTTCATAAAGGCACAGTTCTCATTTATCAGAAATTTGTGGTACTAAACATTTTAAAAGTTTTCAACAACGTATCTGTAGATTATCTATCTCCAGTGCAATTTCGTACTCGAGGTATTAACGCTATTTTATAATAGCAAACACACAGCAAACGATGGTCTCCTAATTTATCATTATTTTTGTATGGATTAATCGTTTTGCTATAAATAGATATCTATAGTTTTTTTTCTTGTTTCACCAAAATTACATCAAAATGAAGATTCGTCACCTTAGTAGCTGCAACATACAATATTCCATGGAATTAGCAAGGAGATTCCCAAAGTGAACTCCTCGCGCAAAGTTTAGTTTATGCACTTTATGTTTGTTGCTTATCAGAGCCTAATTTTCAGCAGCTGTTGAAATAAAAGTTTTATCGAATCTTAATAGGTTATTGATTTGTGCAATAGAAGACATTGCAAAGAGCTGATCAAGCGAGACGATTTCTAACACAATGCTTGTACCCACTGTCTCCAAGCAATGTGAACATGTGGCTCTGACGGACCAAACTGGCCATATTGCGTCATCTGGCGTATAGTTATTTTTCGGTGCCAGGCTTAAAGTGACCTTTTCAGGTCTGGAAAAGCTATTCTGACATATGGAAGAGACGTATTTACGACAATTAGACAAAATGCTTCGTCCAATCAGCTCCTCTCAGCTTGATTGGCATGGTACAGTCTCGCTAACGAATGTGTTTGTGAGAGTTCTTGCTCGACGAAACGCTGTTTGACTAATGACGAGCGAAAATATAATACAGATTAAAGCTATGAGTTGTGAAGTTGACATGCAACAATAGTATACGTGACGACACTGAGAAGGCGATAACAGCGCCCAACTCTCCGGCCGTACTGAAAATATCGGCCGTTATATTTTACGGTAAACACCAGAGACATGATAAATGGATATATTATAAGTCGGTCATTACCCAACATCGTCTGTTCCTTGTGTTAATTCGAGCATTTGTGTCCTTTGTACCGCGTCAGACACTCGACTTCGTCTCGTGAGATCTAACGCAGTACAAATGACACTCATGCTGATATCACACATGAATAGGTGATAACCGATTTTATTATCATATACCTATGCATACCATGCCCGGAATCATATACATGATCGGAAAATGCTGAATTTTTGGTGGTTTTACCTGCCATGCGGATAAATATGGAAATATTTCTGTAAACAGTCATTCGAAATCTGTAAGACGTTATCACAGAAGTCAACACCACGTGCGACAAATCCTCCACATCTTACATCATGAGAAACGATATCATACAGATAAAAGTTTTATGCCATGGTACAATATAGTATTGCAATCGTTACCTATCTAAAACGCTCTCCCATGATTAAAAATCTCTTGAATTCGAGTGCGTATTATCGTCGCATGGAGCAGAGAGAGGCGACGATATCACGCAGGCAACATCGTCGTCACGCTACGCGCTCACTTCCTGTATTTTCAGATGTAGCTCATATTGTATGAACGGTACAATTTGTGATATAGCTTATCCAAACGATTACAAGAACTTCAATGTAATACCCACAGGATAACATCACAAGATTCAACTTATTAGTCCCGCATTTCGCTACCTCAAATATCTTATTCCTCAAAGCCCTTCAATTTATATATATTCACAACATCGCATCGTAGGCGGAGAGTGGTAGCTATTTTGTTCGTTTACTTTGTTTACCTTCAGGTTGCAAATGTAGTTCGGAAACATTGAAAAACTGATGACGTTTATCGCGCATATCTCGACGTTTACCGTAGAATTTAACGGTTGATATATTAACGTACGGTAAACATCAAGGGGATGGAGCAATTTGGGCATGGGCATATGAAAATGGGTTTAAATAACATCCGATTATTCACTATTTAAAAAATGCCATCGAAGTTACACTGAAATAAAATAAAGGCGCAAGCAAATGAATATAGCCCTTCTAATCTACATTTTCCTCCAAAGCCATAAGTATTTTCCAGGCGTTTGATATTTAACTATCATTGATTGTGTTATAGTACAGTACATGTAGGGCGAATACGAGCAGACTTTATTACTGTTACAACGTTTTTGGCGAGAATTGTTTGACTGTACATTATTTTAGCCATTAGGTTTTGTTGTTTTCCATTAATGCTCACACCAGTGCCATTTAAAAGGTTCCTTCGTAAAGCATGATCGTACAAAATATGAGTCTGAACCTATAGTGTATGCAACTGCACAAATCATACCTGCGGGTTTTTAAATCTAAAATAAACTATTCTCAGCGAATTTATCGTGGCTACGGACCACTATCTTCTTCTGATTGTATGAGCTCAATGCCTGGTAAACTAAGTCAAAGCTTCCACAGAATTAGGCGATTTTCAATCGTTTGAACCACTAGGTAACAGACTGTGTCCACCATGGTAAGCAGACGATGAACATATTTATTTGACATAATCTTGAAATCGTTCATTTTCAGGCGAATTTGATATACCTTCCACCATCGGTGAAGAAATTCAACACGTTTTCACGAATAAAGGTCACAACATGCCACTTACCTGCTGCATGAAGATAACCGTTGGGCACATCCCGGTGCTAAATATCCAGTAACCGTACATGATGGTTGTGAACGTGAACGGCATGCAAAATATAGCCATTGTGAGGTCGGCCAGGGCTAGGTTGATCAGAAAAACGTTCAGTTCTGTTTTAGGTCGCTTACTGAACATTAAGACTATCAGAACGATGACGTTACCGACAATTGACAGTGTGATGTTTAAACTGAAAGCAGTAATCAGTATTATTCTCCAGTTCAGTGAAAGTTCGAAGTCTTCTTTGGACGCCAGTGATTCATTATACACTGCAGCATCTTCAGCCATGGAACTCTCTCCTCTTAGGTAAGGCTGCATTGATACGTACTCCCGTATCTTAGCTTCGAGGATTGCGAGCTCTTCTGCGGTCCAATTGTAAGAATTCTCCATCGTGGAAAGAGCAGTTTCTAGATTGCCTCACTCAGTGTACCATATCGCAAACATCAAGGCTGAGGTCTGACGAGTACGGAAAGGAATATTGACCCAACGACGGAGCTTGGCCTGAAATTGCTCAGCGTGTTTGAGAACTCACCTTTAGCGACTACAGACGCGATGCTCATCTAAACACGGGTTCCCCGCCTTTCTAACAACTCCGATCAGACTCTTGCGTAGCTTTATAAAGTATATTAATTTTCTGATCACGTGATTTCACGGCGCAACGTGCGAGCTAGCAGCGTTGGGCGATCTTTCAATGAAAATTCTGCCCGGGGTTGGCACTCGGCTCTGATTGTCTACGTCATCTAGATGTATCCATGTATATTTCTAACTACCAACTGTGCAATATTTTTTTCTATAAATAGGAGTCGGAATTCTGATGTAAAAATTATTCCTTTTCCATAAATTATGGATCAACTGGGTCAATTTAGGGCCTTAGGTCTTGCTAAGGTAGAAAAAGGGGGTTCAAAAGTTTATATGGCTCATTAGACATTCCTTAGTCAAAGTATACACGAGGCGATAAAAACTACCGCAAGTATTCCCCTTCTTAGTGTGAGCGAGCGTCCACTGTACAAAGGGTTGAGCAGACCGAATTTACCGAGCGCATATATTACATGTTTCACAGGTCCCAGTCACTTACGCCTCATCAATAATGTCACAGAACATCCAATAGGGGGCTGAGGCGTTCCGTTCACCATGCCATTAAAGTTTAAATTTGCATTTTTTGAAGAAAATGATGGCTGTATTTGTTAAGTGGTCAGTGAAGGGTCATTTAATAGTTCTCGTTAAAGTTATTAGAATAGAGCTCCGTCATTTCAAACTAGGTTATATACAGTATATATAACCATTTCAGTTGAAATTTGCTGGCATCGAACGACGTTGTTTTCGGTGAGCCCGGGTTAAGATGAATACAGCCCTATGTCGCGCCATAGTAATAATGGAGTTGTGATTCTGAGACCTTGCTGACTTTTAGGTTAGATTTGCATAACGATATCTAATCTGCTCGTTATACAAATGCAGGAGCTACGATCATGCGATATCTTCCAGGACACACATTATGTCATAACTGATTTTGAAGTTATTTCGGAGCTCGGACCAACTTCATCAACAAAAAATATACGCAAATATGATAAGTTTCAGAGAGGTTGTATGTTTGTCTCGAATGATTATTTATTTGTTTACTTATTCGTGAACCTTTTCCTAGATCCGGTTAGTATCCTCATACATCAATACTCTAATAGAAGACCCTTCTCCTTCTTTTGGTGTCTAGCTGGGCAGCTAACCCACCTACGAACTTATCTGAAGTCAGGATTGATAATTTTGTCTCGTTTTACAAAAGAACCGATAATTCTACTTTGTACGAAACCATTTTAAGGCCAAGATATCGTCGTCATTTTAAAGTTCATTATTCCAGACATAGCGTTGATGTACACCCCTTGTTATAATTTAAATAAAGAAATCAAAAACGAATTGATCAAGAAATTTTAATGTCTAAATCATCGCCAGCGACATGCAGTCTCCGAACTAGAGCTCCGTCAAAAGGTATGCAAATTCGTTGAGATAAAGAAAGTGTTATGTCATAACATGACTTGTCGAATTCAGCAATATACTCACCGATAAAAATGTTGGTTTTACAAAGATGCCATTAAATAACAGCATGGTATCTGTGATGACACGTTTGAAAATTGGCGCTGAAACTCTGAGTTTGCTCGAAGCTTACTCTCATGCTACACCGGCCACTGACTGCATCATTGGCTATTTACAGAAGATTTCACAAGGCTGAAAAAGCTCTTATTGCTTGAAAGACGAAGCAGAGACAAGGAGGAATATTTGTGAACGAATGTTCACGGTGCCTGAGGCTGGCTTTAATCATCATTATAATGACTTATGATGAATGTACATCTGTTTCAGACAAAGGTTACACCATGTCATTGCACCCACTGTAAGCTGAAGACTTGTGTAAGGATAAAATGATTTATTCGCTATTGAAGGTAGATGTTCTATGTCTAATCTTTCCTTCCATGTTCGTCTTAGTTTTGAAAGAAAAGAGGTCGCAACATGACCCATAGGCAAAATTGTTTACTTTAAGTTGCATTATGCGACAGCATCTTTTGCGATACTTCTCTAACGAGACGCATGATAAGATGAGCTGTTCAAGAAAAAACCCTTTGAACAGTTTACAATAAAGCAGCTTTCTTGTTGTCCCCGCGCGTAGCCTCGTGGATCGTGATTTGCACGAACCAGATGCCTTTTGCTCACTAACAAGTACGACTTAATCGAGGCATAATTATATATATAAACATTTCACTCCGCTGTTGGCCATTTAAGGACCCTTATATCACCATAACTTTACACAAAATGGGCTATCCAATGAGTTTGATTGCAATTCTGCGACTGCCGACAAGTTTTACCAAAGTCTCTTCTCTGAATTGCTACTATTACTCATTTCAAAGAAATTCCATTTTTACGACTCAAAACATCATTTAAACAGCACAAAATGGTCCCCATTTATCATAAAAACGATCTAGGATTCGATTAATCACATCATTATGTATTCATTTCTCGGCATTAGACAATTCAAGATATTTCCTGCTTTAGAAAATTCAATACCGCTTTATATGATGTTAAAACATGGCGTCACATTGTTACAATAAGATGACTTTTGTTACCAATCGCTGAAAACACGAAACCTATTATGAAGTGCGTGCATGTTATGTGTGTTTATCGACGATAGTTTATTCACAAATCGAACGGTGACAAATGTTGCACACACATCAACTCCAGTGACTGTTTCATAAACGCTTTGATACTATAATATTTATATAGCATGCCAACGAAGACCAGATATGAACTGAAAATGCTCACGTATTTCTTTATATATTGCAGTTGTGTGTAAATTTGAACCTTTGCCACATGTTTGCAGCTTCATTGAAAGTATTGTGATCAACATAATGAACAATAATCACCGCCGATTAATTCTAAAAGGTCATGAAGTATACAAATATGTAATTAGCTGAAATAAAAATATTCAAGTTCTTTGACTGCTGCCATAGTATCACCATTTTATATAGCAAGTGTAATTACCGTTGGCCAAGTCATTCAAGCCATATATGCCAAGCTGTGAAAGCTCATTAGATATGGAAATTATAAATTAGCTGACATGAAAATGTGAAATGACTTTCGATATTGTTTTAACCAGGTATAATCATCAATGTACAGAGCATGTTTTGCCAACTTTGATCAAGTAAATCCCAGTATATATCCCTAATAAGCAAAATTCATTAAATATGTAAATTAGGAATTGACTTAAGTAAAAATGCTTAATAATTGTCAATAATGTTGTATCATGGCATCTGCAATATATGTAGCAAGTTTCGTCAACTTTAGTCGAGTCAATTCAGATATATAACTCCAATTAGGAAAGTTCATTAAATATGCAAATTAGGAATTAGCTGAAGAGAAAATGCTTAATGACTTTCAAATAACATTGTATTTTAGTGTCTTTAATGTACATAGCAAGTTTCATCAATTTTGATCAAGTCAATTCAGATAAATATCCCTAATTATGAAAATTCATTTAATATGCAAATTAGGAACTGGCTGCAGTAAAAATGTCTTTTGACTTTCAATAATGTTATATCACAGTATCTTTGATGTATATAGCAAGTTTCAACAACTACAATTAAGTTAATTCAGATATATATCCCAAATTGGGAAATTTTATTAAATATGCAAATTCGGAATTGGCTGAAGTAAAATGCTCAAAGACTTTCAAAAATGTTGTATCATAGTAGCTCCAAATACATGTAGCAAGTTTCATCGACGTCGGTCCAGTCAATTCAAATATATATACCTAATTAGCAAAATTCATTAAATGTGCAAATTAGGAATTGGCTGAAGTTAAAACGCTTAATGACTTTCAATAATGTTAAATAATAGTATCTTTAATATACATACCAAGTTTGGTCAATTTTGATCGAGTCAAATCAGACATATATCCCTAATTAGGAAAGTTCATTAAATATGCAAATTAGAAATTATCTTTCATGTAACCCCTTAATGGTCCCCCTGCTGATATATCTTGGTGTGATCAACATTTGTAGCAAATCTCATCAAATTGTGTGTAGTCGTTTTTAATGTATATCCGTTTTTTCTAAAATCATTAATTATGCAAATGAGTAGAAAGTATGCAAGCCACACCAACCAAAAACTAATCAGAGTTTGCCATTTGCTAACTGAATATATGTACCAGATTTGATTCTGATCTGACGAGCCGTTTTTGAGATATCGGACCAACAGACAGACAGACAGACAGACAGACAGACAGACAGACAGACAGACAGACAGACAGACAGACAGACGGACACACAGACAGACACACAGACAGACAGACAGACATCGCTGCGACATTTGCTCGCGTGTGTAAACACGTGAGCAAAAAATGGACTGGTTGGTACATATAAACTAAGATAGGTCTCAGCCCATGACCGTATACTGAAAAAAAAATTCGTTTTAAATGGCAAACATCTATTTCAATACACAAGTCCTCTTTTGTGTTCACCCCATCTCTTCATATGGAATGTATTGAAGAGAAAGCACTGTGACAATTTGTAGTGAAATCGACTTCATCATTTTGGTCAACTCAGTGAACCAGCCAATTCCCAGAATTAAAGTATATATCTCACCTATTTTTTCTATGTCTGCGCATAAAACAATATTCATTCTTTCCAAAATTCCAAAATGTTGTAGTGGTCACTACTTCTAAAGTTGTGTATTTCACTGTCAACGTTTTGAGTTTATATATGTTTGATAATTTATGTAACTATAGGCCTACTTTGCTTGAAGTGGAAGGTAAAAAGTACATGTGCGTATAAGAAATTTGATCATTTGATTCCATCAAAAACGTTGATTCACTATACATGGCAGAGTATGAAAAAAACTCTGAACATTTTTCCAAATAGAAAACCAGCAATATATGTGCATTTATAGACGTTTGAAAATTGATGTGAATGTACTTGGTAACAATAGGGTGGCTATAAGTACATATGGGTACAAGATTTTTGAATTTGGAATTTCATCAAAAATATTGATACACTATACATGTAAGCCTAAGAGAAAACTATGAATATTTTTTCCAATACAAAACTAGCTGAATCTATTATATTCATAGATGCTTTATTATTGCTATTAATGTATTTGATTACTCTAGGGTGGTTACAAATGTGCATGTGTGTGCAAAATTTGATTTTGGAAATTCACCTAAATGTTGATTCACTATACATTGTAGTCGATGAGGAAACTATATGTTTTACATACAAAATTATCTAAATCTGTGTTTTTATGAATGTTTGGCAATTGATATAAATGAATGTGATGAGAATGGGGCGTTTGAAAGAGAAGCTATGAACAACAAACATGATATTGGAATTTCACCCAAGTGATTATTTGTAATAACGTTAAAAAGTATTCATTGAAAGTTCAAAGGTCAAATAAGAAAATTAGATATTAATGATACGGACTGTGACACGCATAGGGAAGGGTCAGTGTTTTTTGCGCATGAAGATTGAGGAGGGTCACTATTTTCTTGCAAACGCCTTTGAAGGTTGACTATTTTTCGCGCAGCGTCATTTTGAAAAACACCGGCCTCCCCTTTCCTGTAATTTCTGTCCAGTCCCTTATTATCGACAAATCAAAACACGGGCCATATTGGCTTCTAATATTTCCGTGCGTCAGTGTATGACTGGACTTGCCTCAAGCCCGAGGGCATACAAATATCAAAACAGAATAAATTGAAGGAATTTCAATAAAATAAACCTACTGTCACATTTGTGGTAAGGTTACATTAAAGCAATGTTCTGGCAGGCTCATGTGTTGATCGGGTTGTGGGGTGTTAACTAGAGGGCCTTGACCACCTGTAAGTGGTGGCGCGCGCCGGGAATTAAAAGCCGAGCGACCAGGGTCAGCCTTGCATCTCAGGTGTTTTTATTTATGTAATCCAGGAGAGCACAGGATCAATTCCACGGGTGGTAAGGCCTGATAAAAGTAGCACGCTGTTCTAAAAACGTTTGTAAAGAACAGGGCAGGTAGATCGAAAATTTTATAGATATCTTGTGAAGCTGTTTGGCCTACTCGACCAGCGGCAGGCTGGTCCAAAGAAACATTTCACGCTGAGTGAACTAAGCACAAATCTACGCTCACAATATTTTCCACGGAATCATTTTCAACAGTAACACCAGACTTTCCATCATATGGTTTTCTTCGTCAAGCCATAAACATTTTTCATCCTCACATTTATTTATCAAAGGGGAAAAAGGGAAAAACACCACCATTTAGCGTATAAATAGTATTATTATTTATTGACAAAAAAATTTAAAAAATGTCTTCTATGTGAGATATACCCTTTAAGCGTGTAATAGCTTGTATTCATTGTTCTCACATTTTAAATATAGAAAATTTCAGGCCAAACGTTCGTTTATAACCATAAAATATATACACATGTATGGCATATTTACACATTTATGCAATGTTTTAACACTGTAAGTTCATCATACATTGTTGCATATAGCTGTCGTAAAAACTATAACTCAAGACACTTTTATGATCCATCGTCCGACATAGAAACCTACTTAGGCCAAGAAAAATAAAATGTTTGTTTCTCATCCTCGCGCGCATCAATTCAGACCCGCCGCGTCAACCTTTTTTCTGCTCATGAGGAAATGAAAATGAAAAAGACCGAAAAAATACGCGACGATAGTTCATAACACAGTGCTGTATAAAACAGAACTGTAAACAAAATAACTGACACAAACATTCCATTCAGAACTGTACACATATGTCACTGTTATATTAAGCTGTCAAAACTACGCATTGCTGCACTAAAAGTCAAACCACAGAACTGTTGCAATACAAAATTATAAAAACAACACTGCTGTGCATTTATCTCTGAGTGCATTCCTATGTTGTTTTCATGGTTTTTTTTTTTCGGGGCTCTTGTTAGTTGAAGAATAAAGAAAAATTGAGAAGAAAAATAAAAACCGCGTCACCGCATCGTTTTTGCAATATATCTAGGATGAGAAACAAACTTTTTATTTTCCTTGGCCTTATGCAAAAATTACGAAGTTGCCTGTATAGATTCCTGTGCCTATAAAATTGTAATAGATTTAACAAATATTGGATAGAAATTCGACTAAAATTCAAAAATAGGAAAAGTAGTTTCCTCTCAGAGAACAATTTACGAATTGCATTAATCATCTATAGTGCAGTCACAGTGTCAAGTAAAGCCAAGTTTAGTCCTCGATAAACGATTGATGGTTAAAGTTGCCATTTTCATGACCTGATATTTATATCAAAGTCCGAGTGTCGTTCAAAGAATTAGTCCAACATCTTCACTGCGGAATTCTTTACTGTCATTGTGACTCACTCTCAAGCAAAAACTTTCACGGTTTAACAAACGAGATGTTTCAGTGTAGTTGGATGAAAGGTCACGCAAGGGTCATGAAACAGTCTACTGTACTGATTAAGATTAGTTGACCCACATCTATTTAATGTTGGGTTTCAACAACTAGCATACGCGCCATTTAAAAAGTTGTACAATCATGCTTCTAGAAGGGCTATAATCGCCCCCTTCGTGTGACAGCTAGTTTTGTGAGTTTTTCATAATGTGCACTGGTCGGTTATACAGCTTTATTGGTCAAAACCTTGAAGGATGATCAAAGACTTGTCGGCAAACATATCTATAGCCTCGGTTACATGTAGCCTCGGTATATGAAAACAACGATTTCACAATTCCATATGTCTGTCTGAAATGCATGCCCATGAGGCTAAACGGCTGATATTACAAACTGGTGAACCGGGCCTATATTATAGTATGATAGGTCAAAATTGACACTCACGCGACAATATACGCGTGATCAGTCATAGTTGAATTCATAGATGGATTTTCATAGTTGGAAAGTATTTTATTCCAATAGAAGAAACATCACACTGAAGATTTTATTCTTCACGTACATCAGATCCTCTAGTATAATAGCCACTAAGTTCTGCTTTCATCGTTTATTTTTTGTCGCCGCCCTCCTGCCCGTGAGCGCGAGTAGCATTGCAAAACCAACCGGTAAACATACAATGGCTGTACCAGTCTAAATGGAACCCTTACAATGAACTGTTCAGCGCAAAAGGTCACATTAGATGCCGTTAGCCATCATGTTTTGCTGCAAATTGTTTGGACTTTGCTTTGAAGCTGTATTTCAAGTATTCGATTTCATAAAATGAAACCTAGCGTTCTCAAGGATGCTACACAGTGAAAAAAGACATTAGAATGTTCTTAAAGCAGGATTCATGTCGTTTAAGGAAGGAAGATACATCAAAGGATTCATCTTCTTCCTTCATAGACCGTATCTTCAATCGATGTTCTTTTAGTATCTCTAAATAACTGCATCACCAGTCTCGAAATTATATTCTTAGTTGTTTTTGTGTGGGTTCTTATGTTTGTGTGTGTGTGTGTGTGTGTGTGTGTGTGTGTGTGTGTGTGTGTATATATATATATATATATATATATATACATATATATATATTTATATATCTATATATATGTGTGTGTGTGTGTGTGTGTGTGTGTGAGAGAGAGAGAGAGAGAGAGAGAGAGAGAGAGAGAGAGAGAGAGAGAGAGGGGGAGAGAGAGAGGGGGGGGACTAAAATTAACGCAAAACATGGTTGAGATGTCAAATTTATTGGATGTTAAAGCCCGAGTGATTTAGAGATTTCATTTCGTTGAACCAAGTTAATCAACGGATGGCACAGATTCGAAATATTATATGTTAAATATAACATTCCAGTTGTGTTCAATAATACAGAAAGTTTTCTTTGGCGGGTAACAGATAACGTATACGCACTGAGCATACCGGTTAAAATGGAATCCACTTTGGCACTTACCTGCTTTGTTAACGTGATTGGTTAGTGACGCTCACGGATTAGCCTATAACTGGTTGTTTATTAGGTTTATCAGGCTATCTTTCACAGTGGATTAACTGCCGGGTAGGGTATTGACACACAACAAGATAAGGGAGTATGAAAGTATTGAATAGACTGGTGGGAAAAACGAGAGGTGGGATTTTTGCGGAGATCTATAGAGAAATATCACCAACTCGCTGTGGAGAGAATAGTGATTGGAGGTACAGATATGGACCTTGAACTTTTTCCGCAGTAGTAGTTTATTCGAAATGTTCTAAACGCTAGCCCTGCAAGCGATACAGCTGGGCAGAATCACTACACGCACTATTTGCCGGCCTAATTACAATGACTTTGTCAGTTGACATTTGTAAAATAGAGTAACTTCTGATTAAAATTGGATTTACCGAAATTATAGCAGGTGCATCTATTTCAAGCCCCTCAGTTTCCGTTAAAGTTTTCCCACAACGCATAAAACTGTCATTTTTTCAATATTTTGTTGGCACTCAGATGTCGGAGGCCTGAAAGAACTAACTCCTCGGCCTAAACAATTAATCTGCATATCAGGATATTAACGAACGCTCCTGGCTGCGGATGGTATAAGCGGAAGTGTGACGAGAACATTTTTCTGTCTCTTTGGTAATTCGCCGGTAGACTTCGAAAGTTTTGAGCACGAGAGCTCGAACCTTTTAACTATCAACGACGATACACCCGTTGCTGTGTTCGTTTCACAATTTGACATAGATTTCTGAGCCTATTTCGTACATTTCATAGACCAAAATTGAGTTCTAATATAAAGTTCCTCTTGAGAGAGCCTTCATAGATTTGAGGTAGAATGAGCTTCGTGTAAATTTTCACAGAAACTTAATACATGAAGTGGTCCCTTTGCGCTGCAAATTTCAATTTTAAGTTTTCCACCTCCTCTCATACACATGTTGTAATTTTGAGTGAGTAATTACAAAAAGACAAAATTCCAGCTGTCGATAATCCCCAATTTAGCAATGTTCGACGCATTAGCTTTAAACCCCCATAGACCGGACATGTGGTTTTTCTCTCATGGTTAAAGGCTACCGTTGTCAGATTTCAAACAGCTGCGAATGTCTCCAAAAATAAGTAAATCAGATAGCATAACGGATGACAAATTAACTGAACGAACGTCTGGCAGTCAAAGCGAAGACGATAGTAGTATCCACCCTGTGGACTCACATATATACGATCTTAAGGGATTTAACCCGTATAGAAAGTGATAGCAACGTCGTAGATTATGTGGTCATGGACTAGGATATGTTACACAACCAATCATGCCGAATTTAATAGGAATTATTACATATCACTTTTAGGTCAAGGCTGTTGTTTTGTTTATTAAATTATCTATTTATGTAGCTATATTCATTATTTATGTACGGTTATGATTTATTTATTCATTCGTATATCGATTCGAAGTGGCCTGTTGACTACATCAGAGATTAGTCAAACATGATGAAATTTACATATTTTCTCCTTTAAGGTAGATCGTGCCTCGGGGACAGATATTCGGGCTTTCAAACTTTATCAATTCTCTTCTGATATACCCCTTAATCGGGGTTCATTTTAAAGCTCTTGGTTAAAGAAAACTTTTCACCGTCTTACACTTAACACAGGGATGGCGGCCATTTTGAATTTCAAATATCTGTAAATCTTAGGTAATTTGTTGCCCTAGTATCCAAATTTGCGCGGTGATACCCAAGTTTTATTCTCGATTTTGAAAGATTCATCGAGGAAAATTTGAGCAAAAAGTCTCCTTTTCGAAGCGCACAATACCTTAAAGGAAGAAAAAAATCCTTATGAGCATATGACGGAACAGTCTATATGCTGAAATTTATATAGAATGTGAAGTTTGACAATTTGATGATCAGTGAAGCGCTTGACATTATTTCCCATGGTGAGGCCATTCTTCACAGAGGAATTGTCTTCCAGGTTATACATCGTTACAGGTTTACTCGGAATGAGTTGTGATGTTGGTACATGTTGTATATGTACGAAATGATAACGAATAAACGCAGAAAAGAATCTATACTTATCGTTCAGAATACCATGTAGCGGACGCAAAATGTATTTGAAAGATAATGAAAGCGTTCCCTTGCATGCATATTTTAAGGCTGAAATACTTTCCTCGGCATTTCAATCCTGCTTGCCTCATTCACTGGTCCGCAAATTCAATTCCAATATGCCTGCAGGTTGTCAGAGTCCAGGCCTTTGATTTGCTAAAGCCATTTTGTTATATACTGATCTAGTAGACTCAGGATAATAGCATTTTGTAATTTACTAAATGTTACAAATTAAGCATTGGAGTTGTTATGACCTGAGGATATTGTGATCTGTCCAGTGAGTGTAAACACTTTTAGATGTTGACATACTTGGAGTTCAACCTTCGCGGCCTCAAGGGAATTTAGATCGATTTACCCTGCATTGAGGAAACTGCGAAGGAAAAAAGCTGTTAAGGGATAGATTTGCGACAGGACAGTCCGTTCGTTGATAGAACGACATACCTACAGTAAGAGCAGCGGTCAATGCCTTAACGAGCACAAATAAATACCTTTGCTCGGCGATAATTACTAGCCAAATATGCTCATTTTCACCCAGAGTGGCATTTTATCTGCTATCATATAACCTCGCTTTCAGTTTATAACCTCGTATTTGGCGCTGTTGATAATCTTGCAAAAGGTTAACTTTCCCTATTATGTCAGACTTTCTGAAACAATTCTTGCTAAATCAACGCATGCAGGGAATAAAATTAATAACGTTTAACGAGCACGATTAACACTGAACTATTTGTGTAGGCAGTGAGAATGAATAAATGAATCAATCAATCAATCAATGAATGAATGAATCAATCAATGAATATGAATGAATGAATGAATGAATGAATGAATGAATGAATGAATGAATGAATGAATGGTTGAGATTGATTCATGTTTGACTACATTGCAGTCGATTCATTATATACAACCGGGAATAATTTACAAAAAAAACCCCGAAAACAAGAGAAACCTTAAATTTTAGAGTCTTTCCGAATATGTCACTACATAAATACGTTTGGCATTTGCAAAGACGCATGCCCTATTTATCACAACACTTTACCGAACA
Source organism: Ptychodera flava (assembly GCF_041260155.1). NCBI lineage: Eukaryota > Metazoa > Hemichordata > Enteropneusta > Ptychoderidae > Ptychodera > Ptychodera flava. The sequence goes on along the minus strand of NC_091949.1, from coordinate 11,286,499 downwards.
CAGTGAATAAAGATAACGTGATTCAAGTGACCGAGCAAGGAAAGATTTAAATACAACTTAACAGGACGGTACAACATTTATTAATCCAAACTTTCAAGTGTTCCATAACCGCCTTTTATACGCGCCCCGCTTAAACAGGTGACACTCGCCCGTTGCCACTGCAATTCCGCGCTCTCACCAGCAACTTTTCGCATGTATGCACTCGTTTGCTAACTTCAATTTTTCGTTTGAGCTGGTAACAACAACTACAAGGGTTTCGATAAAACCAGAATGTGAAAATAATGCAAGATTCAACTTGTGATCATAGTATTTAGCCACTCAATATATCCATCTCTGTTACATGTGAAAAACCCAACTTTATAATGTTGGCGTCTAGAATATCGTGTTAGGAAGGAATTGTGTCCATTTGACTGGTTACTTTGCACCTTACCAGTGTTATTCGGGTAATACCCCAAAACCTATGATCTTTTAAGATGGTGCATCTTGATCTTTACGATTAAATATCAATCTGATGTTTTACGGCAAACGCCACTTCGCTGGAGGAATATGGGCATGAGTATACGGTAATGTTTAAATACTGCATAAAATTTGACCACGCACTTTCATGTTAAACAAGAAGGCTATTTTAATGAACGGAGAGTGTGCACAAGGCTGTGAACCATACAGTTCTAGTACTGATTAGCCAATTTATCAAGACTCCACAGCGGAAGAAAACGAGAAATGCATTAAAATCGGCAGACCATAATATAAAGTATCCGTTACCGGCCTGCTTTATTGCGAAACACCGATGCCCTTTATATGTTGATCAACAGTGTGTTATGTCCCGCACCCGATACACACAGCATGCTGTGAAACATTTTTATGGCTGCTGCGTTGTGAGATGTGCGTCACCCGCTCCATACCTCAGGGCCAATAAAAATAATGTTCCAAACTTTTACACTTAGAGGTTTGCCTCGAGCTCTGTGTTTTTAATTTTCGGTAACCCCAACCTTAACGATGAGTACGTCATAACGCACTTGTAAAGGACGTTAACATGTAAATGGAAATACTGTGACGTTGCTATCGGGTTTCAGTTTAACCGAAGCCTGTCAGGGCAGTATCAGGGAGTTCTGAATACATGATACTTGTTGTGCTAATGTGACCCGAAATTGCTGTGCGCTTTTTGTAGAAATAATCCGACGATACATGTTGTGTTAGTAAAACATAGCTTTTAGTGCCATACATCACAAGGGAGATCATGATATTAATAGCAAATACATATGTATACCCCGCTGTTTCTTGTCATTTAGAGCTGAATGAGTTGTATATCAACTGCAAATTGTCTCCGCCAAGATTCGTTTTTTTTTTCATTTGCAACACCTATATGCATTTGCTACGTATAGTTTTTTGAATTGCCAAGTGAAATTTTTATTCACTTTGGGACTGTTCGCTTTTGAAATTAGCTTCAGTGACGAACGAATGTGAAGGAATGATTTTTTCGAAGTCAGGGTGAATCTTATGAAATAAACATGAAAGTACGAATTAAAAATGGAAACATAAACGAAATAAAAATGCAAACAAAATGAGAGAATGGGATTAAAAAATAGGATTGTAATGAGAATATAGGACAATTAACTAAGAATGTAAACACAATGAAAAAAGTACATCAAAATGAAACAAGTGCTTTGCCGCAAATACAGTTATGGCATAAATGGTGTGCCACTTTACATGAAAGGGATCTTCAGATCAGTAGAAGCAAATCCGCTGTTTCTAGGCTTCTCTCAGCATAGAGATTAATACATTAATGTCGTATAAAGTGGGCATCCTGGCGTCTCATTGGTGTAAAATTTTCATCTCATTATCCAATGATTTCTCCGATAACAAACTTTCACATCACTACATTTTTCACGGACTCGCTGGCCTAAGATGCTGGCGGTACGGTCAACCTCAGCTTAAAAACAATATCCTTTATTTTCCATTCACGATGAATAATTTTCAAAGTGCATTTTGTTCAAGGAAAACCAGCCTCCACGCCTTGTAGCGCTTTTCGCTGAAGGGAATAAATTCGCTGAGATGAACTGTGCATATTCTTTCTTGTAATGTCGCCTGACAACTCCGCTGTCCTAAAGTTGTAGTCATTAACTCACAAAGAGAAATCGATGACACGACGGTGCAAGTGGGTGCATTGTCTGCGACTCCGTGGCGTCATTATCGCGCCAGTAAAGCGTATCAAACAACAAGGTTCGTATCAGGTCACAGAATTTAAGCTAAAACATCGTGTAGTTATGAATCCGCATTGCTTGAAGCAATACTTTGCTTACATCTAAGCCAATTACACCATAACCAATTAGCTTATAACAAGCGATCTCGTGTTCTACCCACAGCAGTCACATGAAACTTTAGAACAAAGGAAATAACTTAATGAGACACAAGGGTTACTGTCCCTAGGTGGTTTCAACTTTAGCTACGCTAAGAATGTGATGTTATTGAATCAATGAACAAGTTTTGGGCATCCCCTTCATAGTTAAACTTTCATCTAACTGGTAAGTACATATTCTCAAGAGGGAGAGTTATCGTGCTCAAGGGTGCATCCAATTTGTCTACAACATGAAGATGAATTGAAAAAAGGAATCTTGCTGAGCTTACGGTTTCCACTGACAAGACTTGCATACAATGTTCCGAAAATCTCTTGCGTCTAGCTATTACTTTGAGATTTGATACCATACCCTTTTAAGGAGGAAGCTTTGCAACCTGTTTCATCATTAGGAGCTACGGTGACGAAATATTACTTGTACAAACATTCACCACTCTATCAGCATAACCCTTTAAATGTTTTAGAAAAGCATAAAATGAGCATAAAAATTAATTATTTTATAAATCTATCTTAAGTCATTTCAGGAAGGGCAAAGGCCTCGCCCGAATTTCGCTTCGTGCTATTTAAAGTAGCCCCTGTGTTCGGGGTCTTAACACACGTGCCTCGAAATTGAAAGACTGAAACTTTGCGCAAATTTTCCGTAAGAGAACTTTAAATCATTCACTTTCGAAATAAACAATAAAAATCGAAGATTATCTCGCAAAATTTGGTAATAGAGAATCAAAAATTAACCCGTGAAAACCTTATTAACCCCATGGACCTAAAAATGAACCCCCATCAGTGGCAGACAAAAAACAGTATCGTGAAAATTTGATTGTCGAAATATCTGTCCCTGAGGAGCATTTATACCTTGAGCGACGACGAGTTACTTTAGACAAATCTGGTTCTATAGCTCACTATGGCGTGTAATCCATGCAGAAATTAGCACTTACATTTTCTGATGCGGGCCCATCGTTTTGGTATCCGTTATTATCGTTTTATAATACCGGACCAACGTTTTCTGATGTATGAATATAATTTTGTGGTACTTGATCAATTTTGCTGATGTTAGGCCAATATTTCCCGGTGCGTGTCCTCATCCTTTTTGGTGTATCGTCCATTTTCTAATGCTGACTCGTATATTTTTTCGGAATTAAACGTGTCTGTCGATATTATACTATTCCGTTGGTGGATATGAAAGGATCACTGATTTTTTTTTCGGGCGTATTAAACCTGTCCTATGGCTTATGTGTTTGTTTTTTTTTTTAATTTTGAACGAGCGCTTTCACATGCAACCCCCTAGCTGTCCATAAATGGTATTGAAAAAACTATGTTACATCGCATATACTTAAGTCACATGACGCCACTGTAATGGTTCTCTCATATATTTAAATGATAGGGAAACTAGAGAAAAGATTGCACTAATTTTAAAGATTATATCAAACTCATCACTGAATAATGGCTACGCTAATTTGGGAAAGTACTGCACTACTCCAGTGCTAGCCTGTTCGACGTAGCAAGATATTTCACTATCATGGATAGCCTCGGAGCGTATGGCTTCATTGAAACCGCTTCAAAATGCTGAAGACCACCAATAAGAGTACTTATTTTGGCATCGATTAACGAACCATAAAATCGCACTCATCATCGCGTGACTTGTCCATTTTCGCAGACATGGCAAGCTATAACAAGATAATCAAACAACGAAGAAGAAACGATGTAAGCTTATTTTTTCGACAATTGAGGTATTTTGTCCTGAAACATCAAGGCCGGAAAAAGGTCAAATTGCCGAACCTTGAATTTAGTCCCAACCATTGACTTCGTAATTTAAGTCAGGATACAGCTCTCCGGTGCTCTGTGTTTTCTAATGATGACTTTGGGGATTCGGGATCGAAAACCCATCGCTGTGTTACCATGAACTCAAAGTCATTAAATTGCACTTAAACGTATCCTAGCAAGCATCTTCCTCGAAACTATTCGTCAATCATTATTAAAGCCAACAATCCATTTCAAAATCCAATCGCAACGTGACTTGCATTCATTCAATATTAAGCAATAAACCACACCCTGGGGGACAACAACATCAATAACATTTAAATAAATGAAAACCTGACACCAACGATGGAGCGTTTATTTCAACCAAGTAAATAAAAGGAGAAAGCGACTGAAATGGAGGTTTATTTGGACGAGCAATGGCAAGATATTCACTCGGAAAGATAAAACATCAGAAGTTATCACTGTCTCGTTAGCAAAAGCCATGAACCGCATAAACTATTACTTTTCGAGGATAGTAGTCCCCCCTTATGATGGACCTTGATTCACAAGAGAGACTTACGAAATCTTGCTTTACATCCTCTTCTATTGATGGTTTCAATCAAGGTAAATCTAAAAATGGTGAAATCACACCATTCTTAGTTTATCATTTTAATATAAGGTCAATCAGTAAACATTTTATGATCTCCATGCTTTGCTAAATGTACTTGATCACAGTTTCCCAATAATTGCTTTTTCTGAAACATGTTACATAACAGTATTGATCATTCTCCTTTTGAATCACCGCCATACAATTTACACATAAGTAAAAGAAGGTAACGATGTAGCAATGTATGTGCATTCCACATTGCAAAAGGCGCAACTTACTAGTTTGCATATTGCAAACTCTGAGTCACTATGACCGAGATTGCCATTGCAAAGACAAAAATGGTTGTTGAAGTAGTTTATAGACAGCCGAAAAGACCTCTTTTAGATTTTTAGATAATTTCGAAAATTTCCTGGACCTTATGTCATCAAAAACAAAATGTGTATTAGCTGGCGATTTCAACATCGATGTTATGTCGAATTCAAAGACCGTCCCATCTTACTTAGATCTGTTGAAGTCGTATTATTATTAATACTCCCACTCGTGTAAATGACTTTTCAAGTACTACAATAGATCATGTGATCACAAACATCACAGACCACTTTTTAGATTGTGTCTGCACTGACACAGATATTACTGATCACTTGTCAACTTTTGTAATTGTGAATAACTTGAGATATGTTTTAGACTGTTATATGATTTAAGAGAAATTTTTGAAACACTTGTAAATAAGCAGCGTGTCTCTTTCTTTGAAAAACATACCATTCTCTCACAAACTCAATATGGCTTTAGAAACGAAGAAATATAGCACCAACTTGCCCTGGCAGATATTATTGCAGAATTAACAGATCAGATGGATAATGGTCGCACTACTGTTGGTATTTTTGTCGAACTTAAAAAGGCACTTGACACTATCAACCATGATATACTTTTTCAGAAACCGCAAGCATTCAGTTGTAATAGATTGGAAAGTGTCGAAACCACGTCAAATTAAATGTGGAGTTCCATAGGGTTCCGCTCTAGGGCCAACTCTGTGTTTGATATATATCAACGATATTAATTACTCTATTAGTTACTTTAATTTCAAACTTTTCGCTGATGACACTAATGTTTTTAAATCTTTAGACTCTCAAACACTACTTCTCGACCACATTAATAGTGAATTTCATGAAATCAACGATTGGTGCAAGGCGAATAAATTAAATGTTAATGCAGGAAAATCTAATTACATGGTTAAAATACGTCAAAAACGTGTAACTTTACACGGTAATTTATACATTGCAAATCAACTGCTTGAGGAAGTTTCATCAGCTAGTTATCTAGGTGTAACAATTGGCAATTTTCTTTACTGGAAACCACACATAAAGAATGTGATAAACAAATAATCCCCAAAGTTGGAATTATCTCACGTCTTCGACATTTCGTTCCAAAGTTTATCCTCATCAAACTCTACAATGCCTTCATTCTATCACCACTACTGCTTAGAAATATGGGAAATGCGTACACTACTCTACTTGAATCCATTTATCGCCCACAAAAGAAAATTGTCCGATTAATTACTTTTTCTTATTTTCATGCGCACGTCTCAAATCCCCTTTTTCGTCAACTAAACATCCTATATATTTTCAGACTTAGTAAATGCTGCTCATGCCTTTTTGTTTTTGACTTAAAAAATAACGTTCTTCCAATCACTATTAACACTTGTTTCTGTACTTCCTCGCAACAGGTACTCTGGACGTTCAGTCGAGCATTGCAATTACAGTATTCCAAGAGCGAGGCTTACACTTACTCTATATACAGCAATCAATCCTTGGAATTCTCTACCTTCTTCATTTTAGAAAATAACATTTTTTTTAAGTTTTTTTTTGCCGATGGAATTTTACGGAAATATCGACTTCAAAAACATTAATTGCACTTCCTAAGATTCACATATTCACCTGAATCGCAAGTCGTGAATTATTGAGAATGGGAAATGTAATTTATTTTTATTTACGCCATCGTTTGGAGAGCGAAAGCCTATTTACAGGAAGCCCGTACCTAAAACCATTTACCAAAATAAAGCAATGAGGTGAAAGGTGCCTGGCTAAAGGGCGCAACGCCGAGTATGCCACTCCAGCCACACTCTTGTGATTAGTCCATACCCTGGTGTCTTGAATAATAATAATAATAATTTTATTGTCATATATATACGCTATTGCACATACAATGAAATACATCTTGGTTTTTGCGACATCAAAAGGACAGACAGTGAGATCAAAAAACAAGGAATAAAAGAGCAATACACAAAATATAACAAATAGAATAAAGGAAAAAACATGTTAAAAAAGCGCCGACTTTAGACGTACAAGTGTAGGAACTATGAGAGACGAGATGTGTGAGCTGTCACAGTACTCGATTTACATTCATTTAACATGCGAACTGCTGTAGGGTAAAAACTGTTTAGGGACCGATTAGAACTTGACTTGATGGAAAGGTAACGTTCGCCAGAACGCATAAGTTGAAACAAATTGTGTGCAGGTCGGTACTGATCATTGACAATGGAGACAGACTTTTTGAGAACACGATCCTTGTAAAGACTGTCTAACGAGGAAGATTACAACCAATAATTTTGCTAGCGGTACTGACGATCCGGTTGAGTCGTTTCCGGCCATTCATTGTGATATTACCATACCAGACAGTGATTGCGAATGTCAAGACACTCTCAATCACTCCGCTATAGAACCTAATCAACAAGTTCTGACTGACACGAAAACTCTTCAACCTCCTCAGAAAGAACAAGCGTTGCTGGCTTTTCTTAACTATGAAATCAGTATTGGTTTCCCATTTCAAGTCAGCAGATAAGTAGACGCCAAGAAATTTGAAAAAATTCCACTTCGGTACCATTTATAGTAAGAGGCGCAATTCCTGATCTATTTTTACGAAAGTCCACTATTATTTCCTTTGTTTTCTTGACATTCAGTTCCAAGTTGTTATTGGAACATCATTTAACTGTATCGTCCACTTGTTTCCTATATGGTGATTTATCATATTCAATGAAACCGCCAAGGGTGGTGTCATCGGCGAATTTTACTATGAAATTGTTCTCCTCAGAACTCACAGCACAATCATGTGTAAACAAAGAATAGAGTATCGGTGACAGGTTATTACCCTGGGCTGAACTGGTGTTCAGGACGATAGAGTTTGAAAAGTTACTGCGATTCAACAAGAACTCAAGTATCCATTTACAAATCGAGGGATTGAAATTTAATTTAGTGAGCTTATCATATAATTTAAAAGGTGATATAGTATTAAACTCACCATTCTGTCACTTTGAAGGACTTCTATATACCCACTGGGCCATAATGACTACTCCAAACGGGGTCCAGACACTTCGCACCAAACCAGTTCGCCCCACACAACTTCGTCCCAAAACCATTTCGTACCAAAACCACCTCGTCCCAAGTACTACTTCGCCCAACCCCACTTCGCCCCAAGTACCACGTACTAAGGTACCGTTCAGTTTTTACGGCCGGGGGGGGGCCGGCAAAATCCAGGGGGGGGGTCATCATAATTTTGGAATCCGCAAAGGGGGGGTCATCGCTTTTTCACTGGTAGGAAAGGGGGGGTCACCACATTTTCAAAAACATAATACCAACAATAAAGTTCACTTATGCCATGCCCATGATCGACCCTCTTTACCGGCGGGCCGCCTTCGGCGGCCCACTACAATAAATATACATTATGTATTACCCATGACCCTCTTAACGGGCAGACGCCTTTGGCGGCCCACTTCAATTAGGTTTACTTCATGCAATGGCCATGATTGACCCTCTTTACCGGCGGGCCGCCTTTGGCGGCCCACTACAATAAATATACATTATGTATTACACATGACCCTCTTAACGGCAGACGCCTTTGGCGGCCCACTCCAATTACCGTAGGTTTACTTCATGCAATGGCCATGATTAACCCTCTTTAATCAACCATAATTGACTTTATGTAATACCCCACGGCAATCTTACCGTAAAATTCCCAATTGAAGCCGCGGCTTGTATTAGAAACATTTTTGAGGGACCCCTGTGATCACGCACTGAATAATGGTAATGGCCGCGCGCCTTCAGCGGCCCTGTCAAGTAAAGTCTACTTTATGCAATAGCCATGATCGACCCTCTTTACCGGCGTGCCACCTTTGGTGGCCCACTAGAATAAAGTTGACTTTACGTAATGGCCCATGACCCTCTTAACCGGAGAACTGCCTTTGGCGAACCACTCCAATAAAGTTTACTTTATACAATGTCCATGGACATGAGTTGTCTATGGAAATGAAGTTTAAAATTGCCTTACAGTCGTCCTAATTAACAGACGTTTCAATGGATGTGGCTGAGAAGTTTGTGCACTGGCATCGAATAAAGTGTGCTGCGTACCGGAGTTCAAATCCAAACCATGCGGGTAAATTTGACATATGGGTTTTGGTTATTTTTCAGGGGGGGGGGGGGTCATCATTTTTTTCGTCTGACAAAGGGGGGGTCATCTTTTTTCACAAAAAATTCAGGGGGTCTATATTTTTTTGAACACCGAAGACAAGATTTGCCGCCCCCCCCCCCAGGCCGTAAAACTGAACGCTCCCTAAAACCACTTCGCCCAAAGTATAGTACCGTCAACTCGTCCTGAAACAACGATGTTATGACGTAACATAAGGTTGTTTTTACCTACAACTTGGAAGCATTAATGTGTTAGGACATTTTGGCTACCACGAACCATTTATTGTTGCATGAAACCATAAACGATAGAATAAGAAAAAGAAACACACAAATGCTACAACTCATGTGCCGTGCGCGGAATTGCACAATGTCAATTTCGCGAAATGCGTACACTTTCAAGATTTCAGTCCCAGGTGACAGGAAGGTGGTTATTTTCAGCTTTACCAGTTAGCGATAAGTTTCGGGCAAAGTGGTTTGGGGGACATGACTTTTGGGGCGAAGTGGTTTTGGTACGAGGTTGTTTTGGTGCGAAGTGGTTTTGGTGCGAAATGGTATGGGACGAGATGGTATGGTGCGAAGTGGTTTTGGTGCGAAGTGTCTGGGAACTCTCCAAACTTTGGAATAATGGCTCATTTGCGGGGGCTCCGAGCTCATTTGCGCATGTACCAAGTCCATTCTTACATTTGTCCTAGTTCGTCCCCTAATGTTGGATATAATTTTTTACAATCACACTGTTGTTATGTAGGTCATTTTCCCCCACTCATGACCTGAGTTTAATTCGTCAAGAACATTCTTGAGGTCATTCTCCTCCATGACCTTGAATTCAATTAGTCATCTTTAGTACTTTCTGGAAATTCAATTAGTCGTGTTTACTACAAGTGAAGATATTTTTAGAAAGGTAATTAACATACCAGTAAAAGTTCAAGATTGCTCTTATACTCTGTAGATTGAATCATAGAGTATAAATAGGGGACGGCACAATTTTTCAGTCAGACATTTGAGATATCGTGTCTCTGGCGTGTTTACTCCGAGACTTTGGAATCACTTCAGCAGTGTTAATTTCAAGACTTGTCAAGACCTTCACAGCCACGCTGGATTTATACTGTGGACTTTGCACGGACCAACCTCAAACCTGCAAGCCAAGGACTGCTCACTCATCGGTCTCTCTTACTGTCTGACTCAACTCTGGAGCTTTGTGCCGTCCAAGCTGAGATAAGTAGCCTGTAAACGTTTACAGTTTGCACTTAACCCCTTGATGTAGTGATGAATTTTATTTTTTGTAATAAATTTTATTTTCAAGAAAATCGCTGACGTCACCGTTTTTTTTCTAAAGTAACACTGTACAAGTATAATAGTCCCTTTTTAAGGAAGAAAACTGCAATGTTACACGATTATCTTGCTCAAAATAATTACATGCGTTACAGGTTACAATGAAAAGAATTTACTTTTTAAGATGACATGCATACCAGTCTTTGGTAGATTCATTGATTACAGTCTTGAAAAGAAGGAGGAGAGGATTCAATAAGACAATAACATAACATGATCGTGACTACAAATGACGTCAGCTGGCGAATTATGATATGTACACGTATGATGGTTTAGAAACAGCCTGCGTAGCACGGTAGCGTCGGACCAAATGGCATATTCCTTATGACACCATAGTTCCATTATTAATATGCAAAATTTGTTTGTTGGAAAATTTTGACTTTATACGGAGGTTACTCTAACCGTAGTCTTTCCCTTTATTGTGTATGCTCTGACAGATATAGTTGTTGCATTTGTGACCACCTATGTCTGATTGGAACTCTCTGCACGCCAGCCGACTTTGTTACAAACACACCTTCCATGTCACCGCAGAAATCGTATGTAACGTGACAGGCCGCTTTTGAATGCAACACTGCAATATAGAACTGTGGTTGTTAGCCATCCTCGAATCTTCTTGCGGTATAGATTTTAAAAACATTCTTTCCACTGCTAGGCAAATGCACTATCTATTGACACAGTCACGTGGATTGCTGAGCGAGCAGTGAAAATGGACAAGGATAGATTTTCCCCAGCACTATTAGAAAAGCTTTGCTTTTCCACAGAATAGTCTTGTCATCTGCTTTAAAAATAGGCTTGAAGACACTATTTTAAAATATTTCAATAAAGCTTATTTTACCGAGTCTTTTGTGAAAGTTTCAAGTGACATAAATCATTGATATTTCCTATGAATTCATAGAAGTTACGATTTTAACCTCGCTGTATTACTTTTATTTTCTTTTATTTACTTTACGAAGCTGTGAATTAGGTCGAGCATTAATGTATAGAGAAAGTCGTGCGCAAACAATACCGACGTGTATGGTCGCTAGGATAAACGCTGTATCGTATTAATTTTGCCTAGTGTTACTTTTGTGGAACAATACAATTCAGAATGAACCATAAACTGCAATTCAGAATGAACCGTAAACTTACAGCCATTCCTATTCGAAAAAGTTTTGTCTTTGAGAAATCACGATTGCTTCAAAAGTTGAAGGCAAAACTGCGGTGGCCTACAGGTGCCTCTTAATGTTTCGGAACGAAAAATGTCACAGATAATATATTCTAATCCCGACAGAAACAATACACCTTTATAAACTTTGGTCATATTTCTGGAACACTCGCTTCAATTGAATACATGGCAAATCTTAAGGCGATTTCGATTTACTGTTGAAGTATCGAAATGGCAAGTACGTTTAAAACTGTCATAAATTTCAGGAGAGATGGGAGGGAGCGAGGGGGGGGGACAGACAGAGACAGATAATACAATCTTGTTTAGAATGACTCATGTGATGATTAGTTTCTCCTATATACAATCTCTGAATCAACATCGGTATAACTGAGAAAAAGTTCGGCACATTCAAGCTATAGTGTACGGACAATCAATCACGTTTCCACGTGAGTAGTTTTGCCAATACTGACGCAAACAGTTATCCGCAGTGAGCCTCAATCTATAGATTGAATTTTCTTGTTATCCATCATTCTCAAGATAACAACACGCACTTCAAGTCGCTGTTTGCTGAAAGGAAACCAGTTTTGCATCTTGGGGTGTCTTTTTTTACTGAAGCATGGTTGGCGGAAACAAATTCGAAAAACGAACTGTACATTCTTTTAAAACTCGCAACATACAGTACTTCGATGTCCCCAAGCTGCAGTCATTTACTAACAGGGAATCGATGATACGATGGGTTTTTTCCTCTGCGACACGATGGCGTCGGTATCTCGCATACTGAGTCAGACGTCAATAGACGTCCATAGGTAATAATTAAAGAGTAAAATGCCAGAATCATAGTGTGCTTACATAAAAACCAATTATATCACGACCAATTAGTGTCGGACAAAGTATCTCCTGTTCTGAACTCAAAAGTTCAGCTGAACTTACGACCAGACAAATTTGTTTTGTCCCGCATGGTTCTAATTTCATTAAACTGAAATTTTAAGTGATTTAAATCATCACGTACATTGCATACACTTACTTCGGTGAAATTTCAATGTGAACAGGGTAGCTACATAAATTAATGAGCTATAGTTATGCAAGCATCTCGTACTTGATTGGTTAAGTGTCTGTGTCAGCAATTATTATATGAAATGCAATCTAGGATTTGGTAGAACACCATGATGTGGGTGTGAAAATTAATCATAGTACTTTTTACATCGAGAATCCCCTTTTGTTTCTATCTTCTTCTGCTGGTGGACATTTTGCACTTTCACTGATGAAGAAGTCTTTGAAAGCTTATACTCCAGTAACATTCAGTTGATCATAGCGTGCTATCAAGACCTAAATTATATTGTATTCAAGAGGAACACGGCTACATTGTCTTTTTAACAGTATGTGAACAAATTGAAAATATACCTTGTCGAGATTATAGTTTTTAGTAACTCTTGTTAAAAAACTTCACTTCCAAACATATAGTGGACTATAACATCTCTTGCGTCATGCAATGTAAGTGTTATAATAATGTTCGAAGTTCGGGCACATTAGAAGAACACTGAGCCATACCCTCCTTATGGTTGAAATGGTGCTTGTCTGGGGGTGCTTTAATACGTGACAGACCCCTAAGATGGAGTTTAATTGTACTAAAACTCTGGCACTCCTACAGTCGTATGGCCTAATCCAATAGCACAGACAGTGACGGTAGAAGTTAATAAAAAATACAGTCACAATTAAAGAGCACTATCCTGTGAATACAAGGCATCTTGTTGCGTTGCAGCGATTTTGAAACGAAGGGAAAGTATTGCCTTGAACTTGAACTCGGTCGAGAAGTTACATATGGCTACACCTGGAAAGTATCTGCATGGCAACCGAATGCCAACCGTTACTCTAACCCCTTGTCAATTACCCATCAGGCACTAACCAGTACATGAGTAGCCTGTCCCCAACCAAAGCCAAACTGACGGGGTAGTAAATGTCCGGGGTCGCCGTCCACATACAGTATGATCGATTTGGGCCACTTAATTGCATTTTAGGATGGTTGCCCCCTGGATATTTGCTCACCGTACACTAATTCTAACCGTATCCGTTGCCAAACTGGTTTGTAGGAGATGTTCAGATGGTGAAATTGTGAGGGCATTTGTCCTAATGCCGCAATTTCTTTTTCCGATTGTGTCGAGATTTTGTTTATTAAATGACCAAAAATGATATCAGTTGTTGATGTCATCGTTTAATAAGTTATGTAATATTTTTGTTGTTGTTTGATAATGTTACATTTTCAATCTTGATTCTTTTCCGGTAAATTTTCCTAAAACGTGGCTATCTTTCACGTCTTTCACAACAAAGTCCCTGGTCATCTAGGGTACCATATATATCGTCAATAAAGCATTATATATACAACAGTCCATATACTTAAACGGACAATAAATCACAACAATATCTGAAATTGTATTTCTAATTAAATATTAAAACCCATAAAGCAACGTGGACATGCCTAGCACCAACAGCTCAACATAATGGGCTCTCTTATCCATTATTTAGGCGCTTGTTTTATGCATAACTTTCAAACGACTGTGGATTGATGATGAAGACGTGTCCCTAATGTCACGTCGTAGTCGCGCAACAGATGGCGAGGAACTGGGATTATAAAATATCAGCGATATGAAACCGATTCTGAAAATATTTCTATAGCGCTATACCTGTCACATTTGCTACTCTTATTACTAATACTCCAATATTTATTAATGCCATGGCATTAATGCAATTATCATTGTCATTTTAAGGTGAATGTTACATGTCTAATAGTGTTACACTCAGAACATAACCTTTAAATGGTGCTTTGAGCTACCATCATCAGTTTGACAAATCCAACAGATTTTTTTGTTCAAATGACACACAGCGTTTTTATGGCATTTATGTGAATTAAGGTTGTGTAATTGCTGTTAATTTCAAAACTTAAGTAATAACACCTATTCTAAAAACAGCTTCACCAAATTTTGACAAGCTTAGCGGCACGTTTGATCAATATTAACTCAAAGTACTAAAAGTGTTTAAAAATACAAAATTGTGCCAAATCATGCTAGTTTTATTGCCAAGTACCCAATTAAAACTCCACTACTTTAATCTTGATTCGTATTTGTCAAGCATCACTCAATTTAATCTTATTTTCAATCACAACATTCCAGCAATATAAAATGTAATCCCCTTAGTAACGAATTAATTCAGAAAACACGGGGAAATGTAACATTCAACTGCTGTTTACGGAACAAAATCGTCACAGCTACAATTATTGCTACATTAATTATCTTTTAAAATGACAAACTTTACTGCAGAGTAGAATGACTAGGTTCTCGATAGCACATACGACATTTGCGTTATTTCAACTGACCTTGCGTAGAACGCCCAAAATTCTATGACGCCTTATATTGGTGGCCATTTTAGAAACAGCAAAGATTTTATTAAAGCAGAATTTTCTCTGCATATTGCTTGTACAATTGAAATAAAGAGTAGATTCACAGCTTCCACTTAACATATTGTGACGCAGACTTGGTTTGAAACTAAATTCATGAACACAATGTGCAGAAAGGAAGCTAACAGATTAGATGAAAATGATATGGCCCCTCAAAATTTAGTAGCATATAATTTTCCTAGGTGAGAGAGAGAACAAAATAAGTTAAGTTTCCTGACGCCATAATAAATAAACCAATGAAGAACAATCATAAAGCGCGAAAGCAACACACACGGAGCTGTAAATCAATCACACATTCACTTGTCAGACAATTTGCTGTAATTTTGAACTTCCAGACGTTTTTCTAGATGTGTGACGCGGACGTCAAAGCTTTGGTCGGTGCAAGGAAGTGGTCTCGCATTACCGCCTTCTTCGAGGATGTCACTTTTGTTGTGTTTAGAAAACACAGGGTGCTTTCAGCGTTTAGAAGGACCTCATTTATATCGATCTCCAAATGCCCCTGTATCCGTGGTGAACCCAAAAAACGAGAAGTCGAAGGCTATTTAAAAGGTGAAACAAAGAAATCCATCAACAACTGGTTACCCGTCCCCAGAAAATGTCGAATCTCCGCAAAGGTACATTCAACTGCCAAATTCCGTTTTCAGGTTTAAGGTCACTCCATACTCCCAACAAATTTACCGGGGAAAGTGTCTATGATAGCTCACACGAGTTAATGGTTGTTACAGTCTGTGAAGGAATTGTCTACGATAGCGGGATATTGGCAATTATCAGCACGACGTCTTATATACTGCCAGCCATAATATCCCCCTCTGATTGGGTACAAAATGTTATGCCATATACAATCACATACAATACGTTATCTTCGTGACAACATGAAATTAAAATAGAAAAAACGACGCTTCGAGCATTTTTCAGTCTGTGAGTTTCGATATGCGTGTCTTCTTTGTTTCTGTTCAAAGAATGCTGCCCTACTTGGAATAACAACCTCGTAAACTTTACCCGAGTTTAACTGCAAGTAACCCTATGACTTCCTGAAGCGCTATACATGATCTTCAAAACATCATTGTACCCTTTTGCCTTTAGATGATCACACTTTTATTGTAAATCCATCTACTCCTTACTGTACACGTACCCCATGGGTCTTTATAAAAGTGCATCCCAGACCGATAATATCCTACAAGGATAAAATTCACACAGTCATATGTCTTCAGTAATACCTACATGAAATGAAACAAATGGTCAATTCGTGGAAATGTTGGAGTATGCCTGTCTGTCCATCTATCTGACTGCTTGTTTGCTTGTCTGTCTAGCTGCCTGATTATATGTCTGGTAGGTAGGTAGGTAGGTAGGTAGGTAGGTAGGTGGGTGGGTAGGTAGGTAGGCAGGCACGGAGCGAGCAGGCAGGTAGGTAAGTATGTATGTAGACGTTTTCTCATAGCTTTTTCATATATTTTATCTGTCTGTGTGTATTTTTAGAACACACAGTAGATGTAAGGACTTACGTGGTTTCTTATTTTATAAGCTAATAATTATCAGTGAAATTTTCATGATTTTTGGCAAAACTGTTGATTATTCGATAGGCTAAAGGAAAGCAGCAAGTCAGCTAAACTATACTGTTTGTAAAGCCTCAATTGCTATGTTGTAAGTGTATTGGAGATGTAGTTAGGTAACAAATATCTGTAGCATTCCGTTATTTGATCATATTTCACAAGTTTGTAAACAGATAATTTTATGGAACGATGCGAATCTACACCTATTTGTAAAGTAATTATTAATACATGTTTCACTGAAATGCCCCTCTTTATTATAAGATGTATCTTACATTGTTACGTGCAGAGAAAACGAACAAAAGGGTGAACTCAGCAGTTAACGTTAAAACAAAATTTATTACGAAAATAAAACTAATTGCTAAGTCAGGGATAGAGTACAAGCTTTAAAAGTGTACAGACTACTTATCTCAGCTGGGACGGCAAAGCTCCAGTCTCAGAGTTGTAACAGTCAGTCGGATGAATGAACAGTCCTTTGGCTTGCAGGCTTGGAGCTGCACAAAGTCCACAGTATAAATCCAGCGTTGGCAGTGAAGGTCTTGAAAAGTCTTGAGAATGACTACTGCTGGAGTTTAGTAACACACAAGAGACACGATCCCAAAAGTCTGACTGGAAGCTGTGCATGTCCCTTTTTATACACATGTGCTTACATAAGGGCATATAAGAACAATCTAGAACTTTTATTGACATGCTAATTACTGTTCTAAAATTATCTCTCTTACACAACTAATCAACTTTCCAGAACATTCCAAACATGACTAATTGAATTCAAGGTTGTGAGGTCATTAAGGGCAGTGACCTTGAGAATGTTCTAGACTAATTGAACTCAGGTCATGATGAGTGTGGGGGAAATGACCTACATAACACACCCCCTCTTCAAAAAAGAAAATTTTTCAAAGAAAAATCTTTCTTTTACAAATGTAATCTTAAAAGTGTGAACAACAATAAGCTCTAAATACGAGAGAGACAGTCTGCAATTAAATTATCTCTGCCTTTGATATGTCTAATGTCAAGATTAAACCCCTGTAACATTAAACTCCATCTTAGCAATCTCTGATTTTGCCTTTAAATTTCTGCAGGAAAACAAGAGGGTTGTGATCAATATAAACCACTATTGGCAGATTTGAAGAAGTAACATAAACTTCAAAATGCTGTAAAGCTAGTATCAAAGATAAACACTCTTTTTCAATTGTAGAGTAGTTTCTCTGGGATTTGTTAAATTTGCGTGAAAAATAGCAAACAGGATGATCTATACCATGACTATCCTCTTGCAATAAAACAGCACCAGCAGCCGTATCACTAGCATCTACAGCTAATTTGAATGGCAAAGTGAAATCTGGTGCAGACAACACTGGAGCACTTTGCAGTATGGCTTTAAGTGTATCAAATGCCTGTTGGCATTGCTCTGACCAAACAAACTTTACTTTCTTTTTAAGTAAGTTAGTCAAAGGCTCAGTAATTGTGGAGAAATTTGGACAGAATTTTCTGTAGTAACCAGCCATACCGAGAAAGCGCATCAGTTGTCGTTTGCAGTTTGGTATGGGAAAACTTGAAATGGCACTGATTTTGGCATCAACAGGTTTTACCTCACCCTGTCCTACAGTATGTCCGAGGTAAGTCACCCTCGCCCAACCAAACTCAGATTTGGCAAGGTTAATAGTCAACATTGCTTTGCTCAGTCTCTCAAAGAACTTCCGCATGAGCTTGATGTGTTCCTCCCAGGTGTCACTATACAGGACGACGTCGTCAACGTAAGCTGCACATCCGTCTAGCCCGGATATGACGTCGTTGATCATCCGTTGGAACGTTGCTGGAGAGTTCTTCATTCCGAATGGCATCACCTTGTACTGGAACAATCCGTCTGGTGTAACAAAGGCGGATATTTCACGAGCACGATCCGTCAGAGGGACTTGCCAAAATCCCTTCAGTAGGTCAAATTTCGTCACATACTTGGCTTTTCCTACTCGATCGATGCAATCATCAATCCGCGGGATTGGGAAAGTGTCTGTCTTTGTTAAAGAGTTGACCTTCCTAAAGTCCGTGCACATACGATAACTGTGATCTGATTTGGGAACAAGTATGCACGGCGAACTCCAGTTACTTTTACTGGGTTCAATAAAGTCATTGTCCAGCAGGTATTTGACTTCTTCCTGGAGATATTTCGCTTTTGTTGGATTCAGTCTGTATGGATGTTGTTTTACGGCTTACTGTCCCCAACATCAACGTCGTGATAGATGACGTTTGTCCTCGTTGGAACATCTTGAAACAGGTGTTTATATTCACGGAGCAGTTCTTTCACCTGTTGTTGTTGTTCTGGCTGGAGGTGTGCCAACTTTGTAGACTCCAGCTTCTCCAGGATTTCTGAGTTCTGAAGCTTTACCGAGCCCAGCTTTGAGTTTAGAGTATTTTCACTCAAGTCAGTTTCAGTATCACTATCTTCATAATGGCCAGAACTGACGGTACTGACAGGCTGAGTTATAGTAGGATTATCCCTATCCAAATATGGCTTAAGCATATTTATGTGACATAGCTGTTTTTGTTTTCGCCTGTCAGGTGTTATTATGATGTAATTTAAATCACTCAATTTCTAATCAATTAGGTATGGCCCAAAGTAACGAGCATGGAGTGGTTTGCCAGGAATTGGAAGTAGAACAAGAACTTTTTGACCTGGTTCAAACTTCCGTTTTGAGGTGCTTTTATCATATTTGATTTTCATTGACTGCTGAGATGACTCAAGATTTTCTCTGGCTAATTCACATGCTTTAGAGAGTTTTGTACGAAAATCTGACACATATTGCAAAATATTCAGACAATCATCATCGTCTGATAGGAATTTCTCTTTAACAGCTTAAGTGGGCCACGGACTGTATGTACAAATACAAGCTCAATGGGCTAAAACCAAGAGACTCTTGAATTGACTCTCTAACAGCAAAGAGCAAAAAATGAATTCCTTCATCCCACTGCTTCTCTGTGTCAAAACAGTAGGTCCTAACCATGTTTTTCAAAGTTTGATGAAATCGCTCAAGAGCACCCTGACTTTCTGGATGATAGGCGGATGACCTATACTGTTTAATGCCTAGCTGATCCATTACTTGTTGAAAAATACCAGACATAAAGTTAGAGCCTTGATCGGACTGGACACATTTAGGGAGGCCGAAATAAAGTGAAAAATTTGACTAAAGCTCTCACTATAGTCTTTGTCTTTATGTTTCTCAGTGGTATGGCTTCTGGGAACCGAGTAGATGTACACATAATTGTCAACATGTACTCATTTCCTGATCTTGTTTTTGGTAGGGGCCCAACACAGTCTATTAGTATCCTACTAAATGGTTCTTGAAATGCAGGAATTGGCTGTAAAGGGGCCTTTGGAATGGTCTGATTTGGCTTTCCTACCATTTGACATGTGTGACAAGTTTTACAGAAATGTGTTACATCCTGCCTGAGATTAGGCCAATAAAAGTGACTTAGAATTTTATAATAAGTTTTCCTGACTCCTAAGTGACCAGCCCAGGGGGTTTCATGGGCCAGGTGCAATATTTCAGCACAGTAGGACTTTGGAACCACAATTTGATGTTTTATAGCCCAATCGTCATCAACCAAAACATCTGGAAGTCTCCATTTACGCATTAGAATACCAGATTTTGTGTAATAGGAAACAGAGCTATCTGAAGTTTTATCTTCATCATCTACCCTGTCAAACAAAGACAAAATATCTGGGTCTTTGTGTTGTTCTGCAATGAGATTTGATCTAGAAAATGTCTGACTTTGGTCAGCAGAAGTTTTACTGGAAGTTTCAAATCCTCGAGGGATAACGGAATGATCCGTGTCAAACACCTGACTGAGAAAGGTGTCATTTAAGTCAACGTCTGTGACATTATTTTTGAGAGTATTTTGATTCTCAGAAGTTTTCTTTGACATGGCTCGAGTAATAGCACATGACGGAAATAAATCGGGTATCTCTTGTTCAATTGGCTCTGGATCCTGATCTAAACTAGGATTATCAGTCACAAGTGGATTAGTAATGACCTTGTCCCCAGCAAGGTCGTTTCCAAGAAGAAGGTGAATCCCTTCAAAAGGCAAAAAAGGCCTAATACCTAAAGTCACAGGTCCAGAAACAAAGTCCGAAGACAAATAGACATTATGGAGAGGAACAGGAATGAAGACAATGCAATCTACCCCTTAATAAGAACTTTAGAACCTGAAAATTACTTTCAAGAAAACGGCAGGGTATCTACCAACAAAAGAGACTTGGAAGCCCCTGTATCTCTTAAAATTTTGACAGGGGTAGCGGAAGAGAAATCACTAGAAAGTGATATAAAACCATCATGAATAAATGGTTCGAAAATACCCATAATGCTATCTTGAGAAGAATTGACCTTGACCTCATTAATTGGGGATGAGAGGGGTTTAACCTCAGAAAATGTGTTGCACACATTATTAGACTCTAATTGAGTTGATGAAGAAATAAAGCCGGTGGGCTTAGATCCACTTTGACCACTTTGACCTTCACGTTTTCTTTTCAATTTGAACTTGAACACTCTGACATCAAATGGCCGTCTTTCTTACAATAATTACAAGAAAGTGTACCGAACTGTTTTTCAGAAGGAGATTGAGACTTGGGATCTGATGATGTGGGAGTGTTACTTGAACTCTGTGAACTGTTGTCATTTGATTTCCTACTGTCCTTTGAAAAATTCTTGGATGAAAAGGAGGAGTTAAATTTACCTGCATTGTTTCTGTAGGAAACGGACTGGGATGGTTTGCTGAGAAATGAAGATTTGTGGGTCAATGAATAATCATCGGCCAAACGTGCAGCAACCTCTAATGTATCTGCCTTTTGTTCATTGATAAACGTCTTGATGTCACTCCGGATGCACCTTTTAAATTCCTCAATCAAACAAGCTGTCGTAATTTGTCATAATTCTGACTGACCTTTTCCGAAGAACACCAACGATCAAACAGTTGTTCTTTTGTTCGAGCAAATTCAACATAAGTTTGATCCTTCACCTTCTCACAATCCCTAAATTTCTGACGGTAAGCTTCAGGCACCAACTCATAGCCCTTGAGAATTAATTCCTTCACAGAATCATAATTTGAAGTCTGCTCTACTGACAACTGAATGTAACTTTTTTTGGCTTTACCCACCAAAGCACTCTGCAAAAGCATAGACCAGGACTCCTTAGGCCAATTCAGACTCTGAGCAATTTTCTCAAAATGAAGGAAATATTTATCAACATCCTTCTCTTGGAAAGGGGGAACTAACCTGAAATGCTAAGTGATGTCAAACTGGCTGAAGGGAAGAATTTTCCTGACTGTCCAAGCTCTAAACGTCTCATTTCTGATCTTTCTTTCATTTCCAATTCTCTTTCTTTCTGTCTTTCTTCCATTTCTAATCTTTCCTGCTCATCTTTCTCTCTCTGTCTTTCTTCCATTTGCAACTTTTCACGCGCCAAATCTGCCTGTATTTCTAATTCTAATTTTTGAGTTCGAAGGAAGACTCAGGCTCATAGTCTTTTAAGGCAGACTCCTCAAAATGGCCAGAATTAACTAAATGTTTTGCAATGTGGTACTGTATTTCCCGCTTGCGCATAGATCTTTTGACATCTACTTTAAGGAAATTTGCCAGTGCTATGAGGTTGTCTTTTCTGAGGGAATAAATGTGTCCTGATCAAGGTCTTCCATAAATTCGTTTGGCTTGAATTCCGCCATGATTGAATTTCGCTGAGTTAATTCACAGTATACAGTAGTTTTGAAAAAGGCAGGTAAAATGTTGTCAAACGGCTCAAAATATTCGTTCCCGGACAAGCCCCCAATTTTGTTACGTGCAGAGAAAACGAACAAAAGGGTGAACTCAGCAGTTAACGTTTAAACAAATTTATTACGAAAATAAAACTAATTGCTAAGTCAGGGATAGAGTACAAGCTTTAAAAGTGTACAGACTACTTATCTCAGCTGGGACGGCAAAGCTCCAGTCTCAGAGCTGTAACAGTCAGTCGGATGAATGAACAGTCCTTTGGCTTGCAGGCTTGGAGCTGCACAAAGTCCACAGTATAAATCCAGCGTTGGCAGTGAAGGTCTTGGAAAGTCTTGAGAATGACTACTGCTGGAGTTTAGTAACACACAGGAGACACGATCCCAAAAGTCTGACTGGAAGCTGTGTATGTCCCTTTTTTACAAATGTTTACATAAGGGCATATAGGAACAATCTAGAACTTTTATTGACATGCTAATTACTGTTCTAAAATTATCTCTCTTACACAACTAATCAACTTTCCAGAACATTCCAAACATGACTAATTGAATTCAAGGTTGTGAGGTCATTAAGGGCAGTGACCTTGAGAATGCTCTAGACTAATTGAACTCAGGTCATGATGAGTGTGGGGGAAATGACCTACATAACAACATACATGCAAATTCTTTCGTTGACAAAAATCTCAATCAGAACAAGTAATTGACAAATTGTTCACAAGCATTTCACAAATCCACAAATGCGAGATCCAGGGATTAAGAAGGAGAGATTCTTATGTACAAAGAGTAGTGATGTGGGATGAACGGTGGTTATATAGATTCCGATATTTAAATCATTTATTTGGATATTTTAGAGTCCGGCTCTCGTAAGAAGCAATACTCAAGTATGATTTGCTAAAATCATGCAAGCACGATATATTATAATATCACAAAAGTATGCATACGTGTGTGATTCATAACCACATCTTATTTTAAAGGGACATAAGAAACAGTAACTTGTGGCAAGTTTTTCAGTATTCTTCGTCTGTATATCAACTACCGTGTCTGACCCTAATCCGTTTGTCATGCTGAAATTTCGAGTATTCTTTTTGTCAACACAGCTTGTATGTGTGTAGTGATCATTGTTTATTGTTTACAAATGAATTCTAGTCCGGACTTGAATACAATTTTAACAGTAACAATGTAGATTATACTCATATAGGTTGTGTTGATATGCTAAATACTTGGCATTAAATTACAGTTTAGGTATTCAATGCAGAAAGTGTAGGGAAACCACAAAACAAAAGTTCTGAAAAAATAGCCAAAAGATACAGTTTATGGAGCTTTAACTGGAGTTCCAGAGCTGTTTTATTGTTCCTCAGTATTTTACTGTCTTACCCATGTGTATTGTACGGACAGTTGTCGTTTTACAATAATAAATGCCAACTGAACTCGTCACTGCCGCAACCGTCTATAAATCTCTAGACATCATATTGACAGGAAATGTGTTTCAGAGAAATTATTGCTCCGTTTGAGCGTACAGCAAAACGAGCAACCAGAGACCATAAATCGAGCTCGTGAGTGCGTTCAACTAGTCAAACACTGACCTATATTGTCACCGTTTATTCCAAAGGGAATTCATACTGACATCAGCAATATTAATGAATTAGAAAAAATATGCATTTTCTTGGTCGAATTTTACGTCATAGTTAAACCCTTCATTGTGGCAATAAATGTCACGCTCACTTTGAAATCCACTTTCCCAAAGAAAACTCCTGAATCCCTAAAGAGATTAAATTTAATTGTAATTTCAGATTTCATGATTTTTTCTCACAGTAAGAACATAAGTGATAACTGTATTCACGTCACGTCACAATGAAGCATCGTTTTAGATGGTAAGCGAATCGTTCAGTGATTTTTTACGAACGAGTTGGCCGATGTGCGATTGTCGATGTAGCCATGGAGGGCGCTGTTTAGAAATGTCAAGTCTATTGCGGTCTGGCGACAACTATAAGTTTTGTATTTGACATGGACATGAAATGAACCTGCCTCATGATCTATCCTGTCTAAAAGGTAAATCCATTTTGTTCAGAGGTCACAAACAATATCATTCGTTTGCATTCAGTAAAGGGGTAATTTTTGACACTTTTGCAGTTATGTACCATCGTCATTTTGTATACTGAGTGACTTTATGCAAGTATTCCAAGTTTTCTTGACATAACAAAATGGTCTAAAAAGAGCATCTTTGTCCCTTGAAGCGCAGCAGAAATTTTCTGCATACAGCCAAACCCACTGTGAAAATACCAGGGTCATGCTAGGGAGCTTATCAAGGTCTTTAGGGTGTCAAAAGTAAGACAAGTCGATAAAATTCAGTGTCAACATGATCATTGTTTTATTATAAAATTATAATAAACTATTTATGAAAATATTGAAATGGGGATTACTTTCACAAATGCAAGATTAACCATAAGAAATGATGTGTTCAAAATGAACGCTAGTGAAATTGTAAAAACTGATTCAGCTGCAGAAATATTTCAGCTTTCATGAAATTCTTTAAAACAATCTGTCCAGATTAAAAAACTGTACAAGACTGACACTTGTTCTTTTTATTGTGATTCTACAAACTTGATCTGCATGAATTGACAGTGATCTACACTGGCTGCCAGTTGAAGCTAGAATTAAATTCAAAATCTTGTTGACAACCTTTAAAATAGTTCATCGTGTTGCTCCACTTTATCTCATGGATCTGATCGAGATATACACTCCTGCCAGAGATCTCAGATCGAGTGATTCGTTACGCTTAGTGCCACCGCGGGGAATGTTCAACAAGGCATATGGGCAGAGAGCTTTCTCTGTCTGCGCACCGTCTCTGTGGAACTCATTGCCTCCAGAAATCCGTAATGCTAGCTCCGTTGACTGTTTTAAGCGCATTTTAAAGACCCATCTTTTTGTAAAGCACTATTACTAATGTTTCGGAAGGGTCACCATTTTTTTCCGTAACCGCTGATGCTTGTTTTATTTTATTTATTTTATTTTAACGTTTTCTGCTACTTACTCTGTAGAATTTTAATAATTTTCTTTTTTTTGTATTTTGACTTTTTTTACTCTGCAGAAATTTTCATTATTTTTAACCATGTACGTTTTTAGCATAATTTTTTAGCATAATTTGATTGTTTTTACATTTTAAGTTTGTCATGTTTTGCTGGTATTTTTATCAATTTTAAATGTGTAAAGCGCACTGAGACGTATGTGTAGTGCGCTTTAAAGAAATAAATATTATTATTATTATTATTATTAGGTTAGGCTAATAATCTCACATGATCATTGAAAATATCATTCTGACCAGTGTCCCAAATATCAAAGCGTTCTGACCTGCGGTTTTGAAGATTTTCAAAGATTTTTTGACCAAAAGTGACAAACACTACCTTACAAATAAAAATGTGCAAATTTCACCATGATTTG
Source organism: Ptychodera flava (assembly GCF_041260155.1). Lineage (NCBI taxonomy): Eukaryota > Metazoa > Hemichordata > Enteropneusta > Ptychoderidae > Ptychodera > Ptychodera flava. The sequence continues at coordinate 11,260,694 of NC_091949.1, read as the reverse complement.
AACAAACCTAACTGAGGTCAAGAGAAACTGCTCTGAGATTAAGACAGCACCTGCTGGGGATTCCAGAAAGAATCATTCACAATAATACAATTGAAAACAAAATAATTATTGATGCTCAGAGAGAGCAACGGAAAAAGATTTAGATTCATATCCTTTCCATCACCCACGGTCAATTCATAAGTCACAGAGAGACAAGAACATTTAGTTTCTCTTTCACTTACCTTGATAAATATATTGAAACAGCTGATACAGTAAAAAAGCAATTGGCATTTGAATTAAAGATAAGTACATGATTAAATATTTAATTTCATTTTTAATTTAAAGAGCTAATACAATGTTTTTGTGTACAGTGCAAATGAAAAAAGGCATCCCATAATATTGTTCACAGGTTGAAGGTTTTTGAGAGGTTGAAAGTACACCAAAGAATACTCTCCTTGGTTGAAGGTATATCCTGCAATACCTGTACTGTTCTGAAGGTATATTCACATATGTGCCTGTATTAAATTGTTGAAGGCTATTTCTTTACAGTGCAAATCTTTTAGAAGTTTTTCTGACAAATTATGATACATTTTACATCAATGACAACACAAGTTCAAAGGATCACTTTGAAATTACTGAAATAATGATACATTTTGTATCTTTGAATCTTTTAAAGTGTTGTGTACATCGCACTGAGACATTTGTGGAATGTGTTTTTTAAGAATTAAGTATTATCATCATTATTATTATATTTTACATTCATGACAACACACCTTCAAAAGGTCACTTTCAAATTATGATATATTTATACATCGATGATAACACACATTTAAAAGATCTCTTTCAGAAAGTAGCCGCAATCAGAATTATTGTTCTCCTTTCACCAGATTACTGTTCAATCTTTTCAATTGTACCCTTGGTGCCATTCAGTAAGACATAGTCTCCTGTAGAAATAAAAGCACAGATACTAGTCATTCATTCACTCATTCTTTCCCTGTATCATAGATAACATGTATAACCATGGTCCAATGTGCTTTGGGCGAGACAAGTGTTATGATAATAAAGATATAAAGAACCCAATTTTTCAGTTGTATTCTTTGATTGAAATCTGCACATTACAGTCATAGACTTTTTCGATAGGACATTTTTAGATGAGAATAGCCTGCTGTTGCTGCTAAGACTGGCAGCTAAAGTCTATGTCAAAATAAGAATAGTGTGATTATGTTTCACAGGATGATGATTTCACTACCGGTATTTTAACATGTAACACTCTTCACCGATATGGGCTAAATCATGACTGAAAATTAATATGGACTCAAGCATAGCACCTAGCACACATATTTACCTGATTGGAAGACTGATGTTGCATGTTTTATATTGACAACACAGGGCAGACCATACTCTCTCGCTACAACAGCACCTACAGGATGAAAAGTTGAAGACTAAAAACCAAGACTTTAAAACGCGTTTGAATGTGCATAACTGACATTATCATTGCTACAATCTATGTCATTGTTGACACATATGAACACACTGAAAAACTTTGGTGTATCATGAGCTCACTCGTAACACAGTATTATCAGGTTCTGTTTCTGGACAAAAGTTCCTGTAAAATGAATGACCATTTTTAAATTACCGTGAGAAAGCAGACCCCCTAACTCTGTGACCAAACCACCAATCAGTGGAAAGTACGGAGACCATCCAACATCAGTGTAACACACAATCAAAACATCGCCACTCTGTGGATAAAATCAGATACAAGGCTTGAAATACATGTATCTGGTATTGATGGAACCTTCCCTCATGTAGATATTATTGACTCAGGCAGAATGCGCCTCAAGGACAGATACTTGGACTCTTAAACTTTTACAATTCTTTTCTGATTTACAAGTTGTGATGGTTCGTTTTAAAGCTCTTGGTGTGAGAATAATTTTCACCATCTCACTTTTTTGAAAATTGAAAAAATTATTTTTCTCCATAGATTTAAACAGGTGTGGTGGCCATTTTGAATTTCAAATATCAGTAAATTTTCGGTAATTTGTTTCTCTAGTACCAACATGGTGACCCCCTGATTTTTATTTTTGAATCTGAAAGAGAATGGTGGAAAGATTCCTTGAGGAAAGTTCGAAGAAAAGTTAAAGTCTTCAACTTTAGAGGCACATACTACCTTAATACCTGGTACATTATGCTAAAATTCATTTTTATAAACATGAAAATCAAAGCAAGATTTCAGTGGCACCTGAGTAATTCACTTTGTAGAGAAATGCACTTTGTATTCAAGAATTGACATACAAGTAATTCATGATTTTGTACTTGAAAGTCTATGTTACTTATCGAAGGAAATCTATCAGTATATTTTGCGATCTAATGCTGAGCATGAAATATACCAGTATTGTATCTGGTGTGGATACTTTGAGTCCATGATTGGGTTAACACTAGCTCTTGCACGTAAAGGGACAGGTCGTCCCACCTGTGGCTGCACAACTTTCTTCTTGATGAACATGGCCTCCTCCAGAAATTGGCAATGAATGTCATGCAAATTTGATGCAAATTCGATGCAAATTCAGCATTTGATGCACATTCATAGTTCAAAAGTTTTGTAGCTTTTCAATCACTGCAAGAATTTACCAAATAAACTTTACCTTCATCCCTTTGTTTATATGAAGCTGCTTTAGCTGTGGTCACTGGTTTTCGTGCAGCCGACATTTTAAAATTTTGGCTATGCACAAGTGATGTTTGGATACGTTGTGCATAACAACAGACCTGTTATATGGGTCCCATACACATAGCTGCAGATGGGACAACTCCTCCCTTTAATATGGAATTGAGAGCTGATCCAAAAGTGACAGGAATGTGAGATGATTTACTTACTTGTATATTGTGAGCATCTTGTAGTTTTCTGACTACCCTAGCAACACCCTTGACAACACCATGACATACTGGCATACCTAGTACGCGAATATGAAGATTTAACATGATCAGATTCTTTTGTTTTTGTTTTTATTTATTTATTATGGTACATCTGAGAATAATTAAAAATAAATAGTGTCAATGACTTTGTGCTCCCATTTTGATCTCAATCAATTGATGTATGAAGAACTCAGTCTAATACAGGTCAGTGTTTTGAACAAAACTTGTGCCAGAGAAGGAGAAAAAAACTTTGCATATCTTTTGATGGCAAAGTAAATCTACATGTATTTCAATATTGCCCAAAGATTCATAAACAAATCATATTTATCACCAAAACAGAAAAACTAGGAAAAATACACATATGCTGAAAATAAAGAATAGCAGATACCAAAATGAAACAAAAATCTACATAGACTCCAGGGTCACTTCAAATTAATTTTAAACCCAACTTTAGGTTGTACAATACATTGCTACTAATTGTTCTTTTATAACACACAGATATACTTAAAGCAAATTACCTGTCATCTTGACTGATGAAGTACTGATCTTATCATCTTCCATGTTCAGCTGCAAATAAATCATTTTAAGATATTTTTCAATACACAAGTCAATGTCAACACTCATTGTGGAAGGCTCAATTTTGGAATGAATTCGAACAGAATTATGATGCAAAAGTTGGACAGAAAAAAAGGGGGTAAGACTGAAGCTCAGGGGACAAAATGAAATTTTGTTTGAATTGTTAGTAACCTAGGGAGTCCACTATACCATCTCTCCCTATCGCAACCCCTAGAAAATCACTTTTAGTTCGCAACCAAAGGTGTGACCACTACCCTTCTGTTGATGTTTAACATATCAATAAACATTTGTCATCCCTATATCAAGCAAATCTGTATTCACATACATGTATGCATGTTAAGATGAATCGCTTCCCCAAGGAAAGATTATTGATAGGTCAAAATCATTTTTATAAAAGTTTGAATTAAGATTGTCAGTAACATCAGACCTTCAGTTTATGAAGTCAGTGTACCTTTTTGTAAAGACAAGTACAAAACTTTTACAGTTTAGAAAAGTAACGATTAATTCATGTGTGTACATGTATGTTACGACAAATACTCACAGGTTGTGGAAGGCCAATACTGATTTCAGGAAACTGCATTTTTGATAATGAACTGAGTACTCTTCTTCTTCTTATTGCCCTGATAATGACAACCACAAATGAGTTAATACATGGATGGTGAATTTTATAAATATCAATTATTAATAATCATGGTAATCATAAATTAAACATAAAATCAACAACACTTCAGTTTATTCAATGACTGTTTAAAATGGCTGAAGGAAAGTGCCAATAACCGTTACTTTCAATAATTTTTTTAATATTTTTGTTTTTTTATATTGATTGTGAGTTCTTATTCTACTCCCAAAACACGTTTCAACACCAACTATTTATTTAGCTTATAAACACAGTGTTTATATCTGTAAAATGCACTGTTATTGCTAACATCTGAATTCTAGTCTGGACAAGAGTTCACATATCAATGATTACACTACACATTTACAAGCTGAGTTGACAAGCTGAATACTGCATTTTTCAACTTGTCTCAAGGAGTAAACAAGTAGTGAAAATATCATAAAAAGTTGCAGATACTCGTCCTTTAAGACTGAGGTATTACAACATACTATGGTAGTCTTAATACATGCACAGACAACATTTGCAAGACAGCAAATACTTCTGTGCCTCAGTGGAAGCAGTGTCTTTGGGATCAAATAGAAATAACTAGAGCCATGAACCTGTTCAATTGTGGTCACTCAAGGGCGCAAGAAAAAGTGACCACTATATGGAGGTGGCCTTACTACAGTGTTCGAAATAACACCTGTCCGGCAGTCCGAGACTGGTTGTTTTTCTGCCGGACTGGTAAATAAAAAAGTTACCAGTCCGGCGGACAGGTTCACTTTAGCGTGGGGAGTCTTCTTTAAAACTATGTCTGCTATTTTTTCTCTGGGCTCCCATTCAAATTTTATGGCAAGACAGTTTTCTTTCCCGTAAATTCATCCTACTCAACAGCGCATAACAAAAATACTTAGGCACATAAAAGTAATCGCAGTATCAGGACTGGTAAGTTTTTGGCAGGACAGGCAACGTTTTGAAGTTACCAGTCCTGGTGACTGGTTGATATTTTCCACGGATTTCGAACACTGCTTACTACAGAGGATGTGAGTGGCATTACTTTTGATGTGCAGAGTTGCAAATCGAGGAGAACAGCAGTAATCATGAGGTCCAATATCATATATGTCTCTTAAAAAATCAAGATAAAAGTATTTAATTTCTGAAATGATTGTGATGCAGATATAAAATCAATGGAAGTGGACTCATTTCTTGCTTTGAGAAAGGTCATTTGAAGTCAGATAAATGCTGATCATTATACACAGGTTGTGTACCAAAGTGGAGCAATTATTCATGGCCACTGACCACATAAGAAAGATGCTGATTTGAAGAGGGCCTTTTTAAACATGTGACATGGTACGGGACAAAGTGATCAAACAAAGAGGTGACTGCTCTGTAAAGGTGGTTAAAAACAGTTTGACTGAATATGACCTTTTTTTGAGTAAAGAAAAACAAATCATATCAAAATATGATGACTTTATTTTACAAACTTGTAAATTTAAATGACTTACTTTCCAACGAGTGTCGTATTACTTCTTCTGATGACTTGTCCCAGTTCTTGATGTGTAAGAAAGAACAGCAAATCTTTGTCTGGTAACAGTCCCTGACGGGAGAGACAAAACCAGACTTTGGGTCAACAGTTACTGTACAGAATGATTGAATTTTGCAAAGGAAATAATACAGAATCTTCATCCCTGCATAAGAATGCAGTCAGTCTCACAGTAAATGTGATTATGAAATACTTCATATCTAAAACCTTTTTTGAAATACCAATGTTTTTTGTAAAATAGTTCAATGCATCAATATCTTTAGGCCAAATAAAATACTATGTGTGTTTTCTGGTAACGCAGCTGACCCTTGACATTTTCAACATTTTCATCAAAAAATTGAGTGAATTCTCTAAATTTTACCATATATATGGCTCTCAGCCAACACAAATAAAAATTAAATTAAATTCTTCTGACCTACTTTGACTGTGCAGAGATGTGTACAGTTAGTCATGCCTGGCAATACAGAATGGTCTTATTGAATTCTACACAGGTGTGGTGCTAGGCTATGAAGCAAGTACTAATATTGCCACACATAGTAACTGCATAAAATTCTACAAACTGTCATACTCACAGAGAGAACCTAGACACACTAAGTAAACATTGTCCACACTAACCTCTTTCACCATCAGTTCTGATAGTTTCCAGTATGCACACTTGAAATGATCGACTATTTTAATGGCCAGAGACTGCAAAGGAACACAACATAACCCATCAGACATATGATTTTGTTATAGGAACTCTAAGAAAAATTATATTCCGCAAAATTCTTTACAGAGTAAAAAACATACACAATGAATGCACTTATCCCTAATTATTAGACATCATTCTGCATGTTTCATGGAGAACGATAGAATTTTGTGTGCTCTAAAACAGAGTACAAAATGCCCATTCCGTACGGTAACATTTACCAGTTCCAGGCGCCCCATCCCCTGTGGCTGTATCTGCGCGTTCACTGTCAAACAGTTTCAAGGGACCCATTGGACGAGCGCCAGAAGATATCTTGCGCTCTGTACGTGTACTGCTGAGACTATCTAGAAGCGTGTCGAGATATTGTTCCACACTTGCACTATAAATCGGAGGAAAAATTGTTGACAATGCACGAAAACGGTCACTACTCTGACAATTTGATGCCCCAGTCACTAATGTAAGATGTGTAATAACAAGGTCATCATGAAAATACTGCAAAGGAAGTTTTTGGACATTATGGTGCCGCATCGCCCAATGCAAATGGTACGCCAATGTCTCCTTGCATCCTTTGTGGTATTTTCATAATAACCTAATACTATCTCATCTGTTCCGCTGAGAAACAACAGCTACATACCTTACGTTTATCTCTGTTGCTACATGTATGGTGATTAGAACCTTACCTTGCCCAACTCTCTGTTACCGACGGCAACTCTAGCTTTGGGAACCACCCACTTGAGAACATGTCTGCAGCAGAGTAAAAGTTTCTTTCAATGTCAATGGCTTGGAAAAACTTAATTTGCAAAAAGTCCTGGAAGTCAATATCAATTTTAATCTGCATTAACCCTTTTACCACCATGGTTTGAACCAATCCAACTGTTTTCTATGGTAAAGGTGGACCTCTAGACAGGGAAATGGGGTGAAAGGGTTAAATATCTAGCTATTAGTTAAGTAACTACAATTCTTTCCAGTCCCTTAGAGGTATTTTACTGGCATTTTTTATCTTTTTGAATTATTAGTTTTTGAAGAAGTCACAGCTTTGCAGATCATGCCTAATTGAATTTGAGGACCTATAATGATTAATAAAACAAAGAAGATACTGTTAATAAATACCATTTGTGTATAAAAGACAAATAAAAAGTGTCCTCTCCAGCAATGGAGGACCAAGTCTTTATATCTCCTATTTGTTCATTCTTGAGAATGCAAACACTGTGATATAAAACAATTGTGGAAACACTCCAAATCTATTGACCCAAGATAGCTATAACCATCCTCTTTTACAAGACGCAATTCACGGATTGATAATGTCAGTGCAAATCCTTTCCAACACAATATGCAATATTGGTTTCCTTATAGATCCAGTTTGCACTACGTCAGAGAGTTTTACATATGCTTTCAGCATCAAATGTGATCTGGAAGATTGGGAAGCTGTGTAACAACCTTGACTGATATACTACAGTGAAAACTTGTATACACATTCATAACATTGTGCTAAGACTACAGTTATAATCTCCTGAAGTACTCCATTCTAAACACTGTATGCACATAATTTAAGGTAGAAAGTGCCTCGGGTTCAGATATTCAGACTGTCAAACGTCTATGTACAATTCTTTTCTGATCTACCACTTATGGGGGTTCATTTTAAAGCTCTTGGTGAAAAAAAGTTTTCACTGTCTAAGTATGATAGTGTAAGATTTTCGAAAATCCAAAATTTTATTTTCCCCATGGAGTTATCTCAGAGATGGCAGCCATTTTGAATTTCAAATATTGCAAAATCTTGAGTAATTTGTTTTTGCTAGTTATAAACTTTGCACAGTGACCCGTGATTTTTATTGTTGATTTGGTAAGAGAATGTTTAAAAGTTTCATTTAGGAAAGTTTGAGCAAAAGTTTAAGTCTTTCACTTTCAGGGCGCATACTACCTTAATTGCACTACTTGAAACACAGTCTAATGTTTATGTTATCATTTTTACTGTTGACAGGAAAAGATGCTGTTAGATTATTCCAAAATCTGCGTAGTTTTAAAATTTATTGATGGCACATACTTTCCAACAAAAGACACCGGTGATTTGAGTTGATTAATCGCATCTTCCACACTGACTGTTTTCTTCTCTGTTCCATAGGGATTACGTAACATTGCCTGAAGCAAATAAAACGCACAACGCAGAAATTCGGTAAGACCGGAGACAAAGCTGTACCTGTGAGTGAAAAGTGACTACATGCACTGATATGATATCAGCATTAATTTGAGCAGAAAGATGGTAAGACTGAAACATAGCAGGTGGTTGATATATTGGCTATATTAATGATATAGAGATGAACCAATTTCAGTGTGGCAATTGTAGTAAATTAGAAAATTTGATGCAATTTTTCAAAGATGTTTAATCCCTGCTGTAAAACTTTGCAGAAGTTGGTGATCAGGAGTTTCTTGGTTTGATAACAATGCATAAATAAAATTTGCAGAGAATTGACTCTGAACACGAAACGTATACAACACTGTAAAAAAGAAGCAAATTCTACCACTCTGCTGACAAAGTGGATAACTCATCATGTTATAATTGATAAAATTTAAGACACTTACCTGTATGATGGGGATAACCAAGGTTGGATCAAGACCCCATGACGGTTCTCTCAACTCAGACTGAAAATGAAAAATTCCACATAATGTCAAATACCAATCTTTATAATATCAACATGTGTTTGCATTAATCTTGCAACACTAGTGATATGTAATCTCTCAGAGGTACTCTGTTAAGATTGTGATTTTCAATGATAAATAATGATATGATAATGAAAGTTCTGCACTCAAAGAATTGTTTAATTTGGAATATCTTTCTGGTCAAGGCTGAAATTTACAAGCTGTGTATGCTTTAATGTAGTATGTTGATTGTAAGCTGCAGGTTAACTGTGGGTATAGGTAAACTTACTGACAGCATACATACAGTTTGACCATGTCTGACCTCACCCAGACATTGTTTTAACCTTTGCAGTGTTGGTTTCTTTTTGTTCAACTGGTAAGATATGTACACCTGACAGTTTTGGGAACTTCTTAATTTTGCCAGCATGTTTAGTCTCCTTATTGCCAAAGGTTCAATGCAAACCACTGTCTGTGATTAAGATGTTGTCATGGAAATGAGGGATTGTGCACTGCACAAGCTTTGATTTATGAAACTTGTAGTGTAGCAACATTTCATATATCTCAAATATCTGTTGCACTGTGCTGTTTTTAATTGTAACAAATAGATATGGCACACTATATTAACTTTTTAATTACCTCACGAACACAGCGATGACCATGATCTTGCAGGAAAGTTTGAAACTGCTTTCCTGCCTCACCACTTTTTCCACTTTTCAACCATTCTGCAGCAGTTTCAGCATTCATGGAGAGAAATGTGTCAGTATTACCAGATTTTGAAATCTCCTTGGTAACACGCTACAAATAAATGATGTTTTGAATATCAAACATTACATCACATAAATTTGTTAACATTATATCTGTGCACCTAATCACCATATTGAACAGCTGATATTTTTATTTCAGCGATCAATTTTTGCAAAATTTCTGAGAAGTTCAATGTTCAGAATCATTACATAGGTAACACCTTATAAACTTAGATGATGAATATAGGGGTAAAAGGTTTTATTCTAAAGAAGGAGAGATTTATTTTCATTGATGACCATGCAGGGCAGCATTATAGTAATTTTGAAAAGCAAATGATTTTGGGCGTGGCGGACTGAAAAAATATAATTTCACAGAAAACTCGATGACTCTACATCAAGAAGACATTTAAATGATAAATAACATGATTAAGCAATAAACCACACCCAGCGACAGTATACCACGAGATTTTGACCAGTTCACAACATATCTGCATCAGCTAGAGTGACTGCATAATACCAAGTGAACTGGCCAAAATTAAGTTGTTTATCCTTTACTGAGGTGGTTTATTTATATCAAACTATTAAATTGAAATTCTGGCGTGAAACATCAAAAAGGGAATTTTTCTATAGCTGAGAGGTCAGGTATGTTCCAACCGTGTTATATTGCGAAATTTTAATATAGCATGACCATTTCATATCTTGACAAATCCAATTGCTGTACTTGTGCCATCAATTTACTGGTATGATATAACAAAAAATATTGCTGGACTTTTCAATGTCGGTGTCAATGATAGGGTTGCGGAATAAAAGAAAAAATTTAGGATAAGGAATCCCAGTAAAACTCAGTTCATATACATCTGACAAAAATAACTGTTGTGCTAAATGTAATTTTTGATTTCTGTATCTGCAGGATAAAGTTTTTTTTTGATTCATTACTATTTATGTTGCCTACCTCCATGGCAACGGGTACATCAGCACTGGCAACATCTTGGCAATCAGAAAGTAACAATGCTACGTCTGAGAAATTCTCTGTGTTCCATGCTGTTGACAAAAAGTTACATGAATTGAGTGTTTTTCTTCACTGAATCTCTATATTAATTCAATGACACTTGCTTACTTTTGCAAAATCTCAGTTCTCAAGATATTTTTGTTTGTGATCTCTCTATTTCTGAGAAAGTTACTTTTTTGCATTCATGAAGAATTTATTATTTCATATAAATCTGATGATATCACGCTCAATGTTAAAAAATAATCAAAAATTACTAGAAGGGCTAATAAAACAGTGCTGCCAGTTTGGATGGAATAAAAAACTCCATGAAGAAATGTCCTTTCTTTATAACCATATTATTGAATGTAACCTTCAAAATGGTCTGACAATAATTGAACGCACCTATCCATTTCTTATCTTTGCTTATAAAATGAAACAAACTTAAGGCATAAAAAGTGCACTGACTTGCTTCCAGTACTAATGTAGTCACAAGAAAGCTCTATTCTAATGAACAAAATTGTGAACTATAATATAAGACTTACAGTGGGATAATCTTAAATCATGGAATATCAATGCATCCTTCTTTGTATGTTTTTTGATGAAGAAAACACAAATTCATAAAATTATATTGTAGATGATGAAGCTCCTGGCATATTGTATTGGCTACACATAGCTCATGTATCAGTTACTATGGCAGCTAAAATTTACCTTGGTAATAAATTATGAAGAAGTAAAACAGCAGACCGAACCTGGTGTTGGTGAAATACTGCTAACACTGAACTGTAAGAGGTATTACTTACTGCGAGTAGATGAAGCTATGATCGCCACCACAACTTGACTCCACATTCCTGACAGTGTACTAGCGGTCACCGAATCATCAAATGCCTGAAATTAAAACACGAATTGTTCACAAACGTCCACTAAGGAGAGATTATTGGCTTTCTGCTGATCTTTTGCAGATTGACATTATCAGGCTGTTAACATGCAATTTTTTCCAAGATGTCCTTGTGGAATTTTGATACTCAAACCAGTATGCATTTGTAACAAGGAAATATGTACATTACAAAATATGTATACAGCGATGGCAGCCATTTTGAATTTCAAGCATCAGTAAATATTTGGTAGTTGTAAATATTGGGTAAGTTTCTCTGGTAAAACCAAAACCCCTGATTTTTATTCTTGAGTTCAAAATTTTTCTTTACGGAAATTTCGATCAAAAGAAATTTTAGATTTTCAATATCAAGGCACATGCCACCTTAAATCGAATGTCGGTAAAAACTTATCATAACTTGAGACTTACTTTATCATAGTCAGGAAGTTTTTGGTTTATTTCATTGTACAGATCATTTGCTGTACTTCTATCATTCACTTTATCAAAATGATAGGATTCTGCCATCTTCTTCAATTCATCAAGTTTGTTCCTGGCATCTATCTGACTCTGTGAAGCAAAAAAATCGGCATTAAAGATTTTTTTAATAAGACAGACAATTAAAGGGCCAATAATGCTAACTTTTGGTGATATTTTTATTATCTACGGTAAGTTTTATATGTCAATCGCAAGTTCTTATTCTATTCCCAAAAAATGTTGAAACACCCATTATTTAGCTTATCAACATTGCATATTGTGTAAAATGTACCGTTATTGTTTACAGTTGAATTCACTAAGAATTGACTTGTCAACAATAAAAACAAAGTTTATTCACATATGGGCTGACTTGACAAGCTGAATACTGTGTATATCAACTTGCTTTGGGAGCAGCAAAAGAAACCATTGTTGACATTAAAACCAAAATAGTCTAAAAAATCATCAAAATATAGCATTACTGGCCCTTTAAGAACCCTAGCAATCGTGCAGGCCTTGTATTACTGGTTCTTTCAACAACTGAAGGAAAACATAGTTGAAGTAATTGTTGATAAGATCCACATTATTTCTAGTTGTTGAAACACAGCAAACAACACACATCACTTCACCTTTGCATCTGTGTTTGATTACCACCAACCTTTATGAATTTCAAAGAGTTGACATGTGTCCTCCACCAAGATAGTGTTCCATTGTACTTGTTCAGCATGGAGTTAGTCATTTCATGGACAATCTGAAACACAGAAATTGAACTTTGATAATTTTGAATTAATGATAGTGTGAATGACGTCTTGAATCTATGAAATTGTCCGTGACTGATTAAAGGAAGGCGTTTTGAATCAATGAAGTTAAAACATATGGCTTTTTTGGCCTTTCAATGAAAGAAAGTTAATTAACAATGGACACAGAAGTAAAATCGCAACAGAGCTCTTTTCATATTAAAGTGAAATACTAACTAACAGCTTTACAGAGGTGATATGAAAGAAATGCTTTAACATTTCTTGCATATATCAATTTACCATTATCACATTATAGGCAATGTATCCTTACAATTGAGCATACAGTCACATTTTCTACTCCTTGAACAATGCATGCATTGAAAAGCAGGGTGAAAGCAGAGTGTGAAAAAAAAAGCTTAAATAGCAGATACTAGTCATACCAAGTTTATTCCCAACCTGCGAGCATCATCTGGATCTATGCTATGTCCAGTATCATGGCCAGCTGGCAGATGAACTGAGACATCTACCTATGTGGAAAAATATTATGACAATGTGGATGATAAACTTGGAGTTGAAGCAGCTGTGTTTGCAAAAATCCATCGAAATGAACTGACGATAGATGTTAATGGACATTTGGCCCGGATGATTGAAAGCATTATTGCTTCTTAAAGCAGTGATACCATGAACTTTGGTTGTATATGAAACATATGAGTAACAAAACTGAAGTGTAACATTGATGTCAACTTACTCGACCAAAGAGAGACAAATCAGCCATCTCCTTGCTACACAGACTGACCCTGTCCCTTGAGAAATTACCCAGCATCTGAAAAGTAAAAGGACGGTTGTGATTTGATGATATTCTGCAAAAAGGTAACCCCAAACATTGCTGTTACATTGTTGCTGATATGCAAAAATGTGTGTTAAGTTGATTTCGAAAATCAAAAATGTCACTCTGAAAAGACATACCGTATGTATGATCTGTTGTTCAAATACAACGATTCATAGCTACAAGTTGAAAATTATAACACAAAAGTGCAAAAGTTAGAATATGGTAAGAATTCTGGGATACTTACATGCATATTAATGAAGCAATGTGCATGCCTAATGAGCGTAGTCTTGTACACTGGCCAATACTCTGGTAAGACTCCAAACCTCTGTTGCAGGCCCTGTGTGGCAAGAAATAAGTTAATTTCATCTCCAAATTAGATAATATTAATTGTCAAACCTATGTATCAAAAAGATTCCTGAAGACACAATCCCTGAAGACACATCCAATGAGTTAGTTTTATCAACTGTGCCTCTTAGAGGGACTGTGGTTTTATCAACTGTGGAGCATAGCTGACACGATGAAATACCAGGGCTGATAGAAAAACTTTGAATTAATTGTCAGGATGGATATTGGTGTGTAACATGTGCATGTGATAGAACAAGAATGCTGCACTTTCAGAGGTGTTTATTGGTGAAAACCAAGTAAGGAATGGTCATGTGATATAAACCACTGGACCTGATTGGGCAGGTATGTCAAACAAGAAACATACATGTAGACAGCTACCCTAATCCTGTTCCTACCCTTTGCCCGAACGGTACCTAGTGGATAGCACAGCTACCCATCAAACACCAACCCTAACACTATTCCTACCCTTTGCCCAAACAGTACCAAGTGGATCAGACAGTCACCTACATTCCCTAACCTTATTTCTACCACTTGCCCAAATGTACCCACTGGATTAGACAATTACCTACTAGACACCTACCCTAACCCAATTTTTACCGCTTACCCCAATGAGTGGGTGAGAAATGTCTTTACTTAAGTTGGAAATGTCAAGGTGTAATATTCCTGAGACAACATGTAGATACAAACAAACTTACTTGCATGGATTTCTCAATAGATCTTGAAAACACTGATTCAGTGAGTGGTGTGATAGCACCAGGCATCATCTCCCTAGAAACACAAACAAATATATAGATCCTGTATTTGTGATAAGCATTAATTCAAACGACTTTCAAAATACTTCTGTTTTGAGTTTGTTGTTTATTATCAGGAAATGACCATACAGATATTGGAAAGACCTTTCACCAATGTATGCCTTGTGATCTTCTGAAGCCGAACTAAAAAACACAGCTAAACTTTCAATTTACTTGAAGATCACAAATGATCTGGAAGATGAAAATTTTATCAGTAATAATATTACTGACAATGTTTTTTGTTTTCAAGATCCTATGCCATGTTTATACATTATCACTTGCCTACATTTGTAACAGTTACATATTTTCCATCCAATTACAATGTTAGTTTTCTTTGCAGTGTTACACAAATCCAGAATTTTCGACGGCCTTTAATGGCTTTTTCATCCTTTCAAAAGATCACTTCCACAAACTTCCAAAGAACTGAAATAAAAGCACTAGAATCACAGTCTATACTGTACATCTAAAAACATTTGACAGAATTTTATTTTTTCAAAATAAAACGCAATGTTGTTACAAAGTATTGAAGTCCCAGAGAATTAAAAAAATAGTAGTAAAAAACCATTATATTTTATTCCTTTTGTTACTCAAAGATACCTGTAGGCTGCCATAGCAATCATAGAAATAACTTTATTATGCCAAGTAGTAACAGTAGAGTTAAAATTCACAAACCCAATGTTGGCTGTAGTCACCCATTCATGATCCATAGCTAATGGACTATCAAATTCAGTCATTAAACTCTCTTCTGTTTCCATTTCCAATGTTGTGATTGGACGAGCCTGTCCACAAACAAAAGAACAAACACCTTGTAGTCTTGGTGATCATGTTATATTTAATGATACAATAGCTATAATTTTTGACAATATTTTCATCATATTTTTTTTTTACAGTCTCCAAATTTTTCTACCTTTTAATCGTATGTTGCAATACAAGGTTGTAGCCAAGCAAACGCACTGCGTTGTGTACAAACAGACAATGTTATTGTTGGCTAACAAATTCCTGTATAGACTACATAATTTATGTAAACACTGTTGTAACAATAACGTACGACGCAATCAACATACATGTGGGCATGTAGTTGAGCCATTGATATATCAACATCACGCACAATATACTGGGTTTGTGTACCTGAGAGCAGGTGATAATTTGCCCTCCTGTCATTGGGCAAATTGTCTCCTGCTGCAAGGGCACATAAACCCATGTATTCAGGCAATAATATTTTTATTACATGCCTCTTCACAGATAATGGTATATATTTGATTGTACATGTATCACAAAACAAATTTATGTGCATATGTATGAGATAGGGCCTCATCCTTTTACCAAGTTTGAAAGAAATAGCTCCTGACATCTCTGAGAAATTTGCGCAAACAGATACAAGGACATGACAAAATCTATGAGGCCAACCTTGACTATATGTCCATGAGGACTAATAAATTAAATGTCACAGCTTATGGAGCCTATACATTTCAGAATTCAGGCATTACATCAATCAATGAAGAAAAATGGTAAAAGACATAAAACACAATCCTGTAAGATTCTGAAAGCGAGCTTTCATAATTCACGGACAATCTTATATTTCTTGATGTAAACCATGACTGAGAAGATTCATACAGTTTGCAATCATATCTACAAAAGCAGATGTGATTTCAATAATGACTGTATGTGGAATAAGACTGGGGCATGCACTTGAATTTCTGTAAGGTCATGTACTGGCAGATTGTAGAGCCACGCTGTCTCACCAATAACATACCTGGAGGACATACACACAGCCATCTTTAATTGCCCATTCCATGTCTCTGGGATTTCCATAGTGTTTCTCTATCTGTTGTGAACAAATAAGATACAAAGAAATTGTACAGTGGTAAACATTTGTAATATAACTGATGTAACAAATCTAGTCTGGAGTAGAATTCACTTGTCAACATGTAGCAATGCAGTCTACATTTGTACAAGCTGAGTTGACAAGCTGAATACTGAGTATCTCAACATGCTTTGAAGAGTTGAACAAGATAATGTAATTGATGGTAAAACCACAAATAGTGAAAAAATCCTCAAGAGTCACAGCTACTGGCCTTTAATGGCAATGATTGTGAAACACATGTAAAGACACTGAATATTAAGTCAATTTCTCAATTAAAAAAGACCCACTAACCAACTTTGCAATAGCTGCCAGTTTGTATATGAATTCATCAGGTATTGAACACTTGCTAGCATCGGTATCAGCCACTGTAGATGTCACAGTGCCACCATTCTCTGTAATCAGGTAAAGGCCATTGTTGAAATATTACACCGCAACATTATGGCAATATCCTGCATGTTTCTAGTGATCTGTTTTTCAACTGAGCTATGTGTACATACATCATCAAACACAAAGGTCATCTTATACCCTGCGAAATAATTCCAATGAGATAAAAATTAAGGGAAAATTTCCAAACCCATGAAGGGATGTATCTCAGTTTCCCAAGAGGCTTGATATAAGAGTGTAAACTAGCAAAAACTAATGGAAATCTATGCAATATTCAACATGCAAAAATACCACTTAAAAAGTACTGAATCTGACAAATGATTGACTCCAAGGATAATGTTCCTCAGAATGTTGATGCGATGACTTCAAATATTTGCAACTGGTTGACTGTGATGATGAATAATGTTGCGAACATTCTTTACAAAAAAATACTTTACGGAGGTGTCATTCCCTTCTATAAAATGTACAATGAAAATCCTGCAGAAATACAGTGGCATATCCCTCATAGTATATCCCACAGGATTGCACACAGTTGTAACAAACTGTATTCAAACGACACTCTCAAAATATATGAAACTCCAAGAGATTCCCATTGGATTCCGGTAGGACTTTACTCACAGCTTTCCTATATGGAATATTTATGAAGTCTCTCCTAATCAATGATATTACATGATGAAAAAGATCATATCACCTACATATATTGAATGTACACTTTTCCAGCTATTTTATGTATGAGAATTATCACCAATAATGTCTGTCTCTCCTAGCCAATGACCAGCAGGAAAATGAAATCGGACAACACACACAAGGATTCAGTTTTTGTTTCTACAAATGAAAAATCACTGTTCATTCATTTAAAGAGATCAAAATCATGACCTACATTAGGAGTTCACATTATTGTATGCCTCTCACCTTGTACTTGAAGTTGCTCTTGTTTTGAACCGATGTCTTTGGAGATTATTTCAAAGTTGCCATTTTGAGAACAGGACAGTGTTACTGTGTCTGGCTCTGTGCTACCTGAGACAACACTCTATTGATCAACAGAACACAAATACATGTACGTGAAATTAAAAAAAAAACTGACTTAAAAAGTTCACTCAAAACTGCAGATATACACTGTCTTTCAAGACTGTGCTGACATATTCACTTAAAAAGTGTATTTGTAATATGCTTTACATTTAAAAGTCTTGTGCCTTCTCATAATCCATACTTGGTTTATTTATTGGGATACCTTAATCCCATGGGAATAATCACAGGTTTGTTCCATGAAAACTTGGCTCAAGTAGTGGGAATCTTGCCATAGAAAGTTGACATATCAGTGGAATTTGCCATTTTTAAGAGCCATCACACTGGAAAAAAATTTTTCTGTATAGAATATAACGCAACCACAGACATTTTTCTCTGTCACTCTTTCACAGGAAATGTAGCTATAATTAATGACTTTTGTCATTACAAAGACCATGGGCATTGTGGCAAAAATCCAAATTTTCAGTAAAATGGGGTCACTTAAATACTATCAAATAAATTTTATCACAAGATTCCGTAGATTATCTGACTTTCACCCTCAGAAACTATGTTTTTTCAGAAATTTGTCCAAAGTCATTTCACAGGAAGCACAGAGTGTCTGTCTGGGACAATTTTTTAGACACTCAAATTTCGACAAAGTACCAGTATTTCTGGACATGTTCTAATGCCTGTTTGGACCAAATCTGAAGCTTCCAAACTAAATTCAGTTTTCACAATCTTGGTTTAACTCCATCGAGTTAACATACAGGGTATATGGGCCATTTTGAATTTCCAGTATCTATCAATTTTGGGTAATTTGTTTCACTATCATCAAAATTTGCACAGTGATCATCACTGAAAATGAATGGTCCAATGTTTCCTTGAGAAAAGTTTGAGTGAAAATTTAATACTTTCAGTTTCAAGGTGTGTAATTTTTTCAATCAAAACTTCATGCAAACAAATTGAAAACAAAGGCAGTGTACTCTCCAGGCCACAAGCACAGAAGTTGGTAGTGCAATATCATCACATATTAGACATAGCGCCCCTAGTGGCCAACTATATAAATCTTTTGTCTATTTTGGTAACTATAGTGATGAATTGCTGTACTTTGTTCAAGTTGAAGACAATTGAAAGCATACTTTTTATTGAACGTCCATGACAAGTTAAACAGCTGATAGCATGGGATATATAAATATACTATCTGATTGGGTGAAATTTGCCGAAATGACAGGTTCACAACTAACCTCTCCCAATCCATAATTGGAGTTGATTACCATCTGCTTTGGATGTCCTGTGATTGGGTGCCATGAAAATAACACACCTGGGAAAAAACAAAGACATTGGAAGTTACTGCCATATATGCCACTTAGAAAAGCTGTTTATAAATTCTATGACCTGAAGTGACTGAAATATATCATTTGGTGATTCTGACTGGTACAAAATTCAGCCTATGTTAAAGGGACAAAGTCGCTTTTTGACCTTTTTTGTGATATCAAGTAAAACTACTGCCAATTCAGATTTCATTACAAAAGTTTGCATGCAGTCCGAAATTGGTAATCATGTATGATCAGCCATGCATGGTAACACTTGTGCACAGGACTTGATTTTTTGGTACAGATAGACCTTAAAATGTTTCACTGAAATGTTTCTTGTCTGGGTGCAAGCAGAGTAGAGGTTGTACACAGTTGACCAGTATTTCTACATGTTTCAAAAAGTCAAACAACACAAACTACTTTTCATATCAAAAACAAATTTCATAAAAAAAGGTAAAAAAGATTGACTTTGTCCCTTCAAAATGACAAAGAAGACAACTGAGTACAGAGTTAGGCAAGCAGCATTTGAAACCCAATCATAAAACCTTTCAGTGTTTATATGTACCTCAGACTTTGATCCTAACTCGAGATCTCTTTATGCTTTTGAGTGCCAAAGTCAACTTAGACACTGCCTTCATAAAATATAGTGTGAACAATTTTTTCAGATCAAGACAATTTCTTTTCAGATTTTCCCCAAAATTTTGATAAAAAATTGTAGTCAATGAAAAGTTATGTCCTTTAGCTCCAAAATTACAAAAACAATTACAGAAAAATTCATGAAAAATTGTAAAATTTTGCACTAAAATTTAGGTGGGAAAAATGACAGCTCTCAAATGGTTAATTGAAGTTCAGTGATAGATTACCATATTTAAATAATACAGAAACCATAGTGTGGTAAGAAGTTCACAGGGAGAATGGAAACTAAAAACAGATCTCCAACACTTTGCTCTGCATGTATTATGTCAGCTGACTGTTACAGATTGACAAACCATAAATACAGATTGAATTTGAAATGATTCACTTTCAAAAAAGATTAAAATTAGAAATGATTTACACATTCATATTTCATCTCAGAAAAGGCAGTGATTTGATCAGACAATACCAGGTCAGAATGCCAAAGAATTACACGGGTCAAAGTCCTTTATTGGTCAGTACTATCAATTACCTGATATTTGCGATGACACCATTTCTTGAATGACAACTCCCATGGTAGAGTTGACTGACTGGCCATGCTGCCTGGGTCAGAGATATAAATCACTGACAAATGAAGTTTGAGGTTACTTGATTCCAATCTAGTACTGTAAGTTTGATATATTTGCAACAATCTACACAAGAAAAACTGTCCCATGGCATCCAACTATTGATCAACAAATGCCAAATTCTGAGTTAAAACATTTACAATGGACATATGCGTTGGATGAATATCAAGCTTAACATTCTTTTGGTCACTTTACATTTCTCCTTTACTGATCACAAACTGTAAACCCTTTGCTGTTACCTTTGACCCCTCATTCATGCACAGACATGTATATCAACCCTTGAAGTCCCATAACATGCCCTTGTCATTGTGTGATCCAGCTAAATTATGGTCTATAAATCCACATACTGTTTCTACAAGTAGCAATCACGGGTACCGGTATACTATGTTTGCACAAGGGGGATGAAACCATGGCTACAACTTACCAGTTGAACAGGTTGTAACTCAGTTTATAGTTTACATCACAGGCGCACGACGTCTTTTAAAATCACTTGTCTGTCGTTTTAATGTTGAAACATGCATTCTATTAAAATCTATGCAAACGGAATCGTGCGGGCAGCTATTGAGACATACAGTGAACAGTGCCCCGTGCACGGCTGTGGCCGCACAGTTCTGCTGTTAATGTTACTAACTTTATACAAATGGTGAATTTTAAAATCACTTGTCTATCATTTTAATGTTGAAACATGCATTTTATTGATAACTGTGCAAACTGAAATCATTCGGGCAGCTTTTGAGACATACAGTGAGCATGCAGCTCCCAGATCACGGCTGTGGCCGCTCGGCTGTCTTGTACACATAACTCTAAAGGTACGAAAGTATTGGGAAAATAATTTTTAAATTAGATAAAATTTACAGTTACTGGCCATCCTCGAGATTCAAACTTCAACTTAATCAAGGGAATACTTACAAAAATTGATCGATCAGCTTCCTAACTTGTAAAGTCAACATTGGCCCTATCTACGGCTGATAATTAGCGCAATGTTTTTTACGGACAATTCCCATGCCAGCGCCACTTTCAAAGTGTGCCGCTTGAAGTTAATGCATGCGCATATTTTTCTTTTAAACCAATACGTCATTGTTATTCGTACTGAGGAATAGCCTTCAAAATGGCGGTGTCACGGGCGTTGTCCGGAGGTAAAATTAGCGACTTACCAGCAATTACATGGCCCAGTGCAGTTTTTTGTGTTCAAGAACCCAGTTGATCGATTTAGTACCACGCATGCGACAACACAGAGAAGTTTGAATCCCCAGGGTTGCCAACAACGTTTTATTTTACGGATTTTATTTAAATTATTTTTCCAACACTTTCACACTTTAGAGTAATGTGTACAAGATGCGACAGCCGAGCGGCCACAGCCGTGTTCTGGGCGTTGCTCACAGTATGTCTCAAAAGCTGTCCGCACGATTTCTGTTTGCACAGTTATTAATAAAATGCATGTTTAACCATTCAATTACAGACAAGTTCGCCGTGTGTATAAGTAACAGCAGAGCTGAACGGCCACAGCCGTGCACTGCACTGATGGGCACTGTTCACTGTATGCCTCAAATCTGGCTGCACGATTTCCGTTTGCACATTTGTTAATGCATGGTTCAACATTAAAATTCAGATAATACGTGATTTTAAAATTTGTCGTGCGCCTATGGTTTACATGGAAGTTTACCTTCTGTACTGGACAGCTTGGTAGGAATACTGTGATGCCCAACACTGACATACAGCCTCATATACCTGAGTGATCAAATGTGAAATACGACAAATTATATCAAAACAGTACACTGGTGGAACCAATACAGCAATCAAACACAGCAATCTGATAGGACGAGATGTGAAAATAAGTGTGCTATATTTGGGATATACATGAAGCATGGTTGGAACTTGGGTGAGCACTAAGCTAGAGAAAAATTACATTATATGCTCTGGCATATACATGTATGTTGTGAACTGGTCACAGTCAAATTTCAATAAGTATTTGATTCTGTCAAAACTTCACGGGAAGGTACATGCAGGAATATTGTTGGTCAAAATGACCTTCATGTTTATGAAGGTCTTGTTACCTTAGAAACGCCTTGTACTGCTAGTAATGTTATCATCTGACCTGCAGCGGATGCATCGCTTGTATCCTCTCCTGAAAATTCAAAAGGATGTCAAATTGAAGGAAAGCATCAATGAATTGTATGAATACAATTTGATAAATAGGGTGAACTGCAGATGGAATTCATCCTTTGTGTTTCAATAACTGCTCAATCGATGAAACATGACATATTCGAGCAATGTCTACAAGTTTATTTCTATCGCTCATTGTCAACTTACGATTCACTTCACCCTCCAATGTTTGCGTCTTTTAGGTATTTACTGGTTGCCATGGGCAACAACTGCTGTGTGATGATAACAATGACAACCACTTTAAATTGGGAAATACATTTGCCAATTTTGACTGTGATTATTGAATACTGAAAACCATGTATTTGAGATAAGTAATTGGCAAAACATTCATTATCTTGGGAGTTTCAATGGAAAGCCTGTCAATGAAATATGTACAACTGTACTCTGAGGCTATCACTGGTATTTCAATGCCTTATGATATTTTTCCCACTGCATCAACATTGTTGGAAAAACTTCTTCAGCTTAGTATTTTATCAAATGCTACATTGAAGAAGGCCTTATGATGTGAAAATAGAAAATTTTTGAAACTTTAAAATGAGGAGCTTAGATGATAACTTCCAACATTTGTGACTTTGTCACTCTGTTTCTTGCTTTGCACAGAATGTTTCACTTACATAATTTTTTTTCAAAATGGCGGTACTCCAAAATCAACATTGGTGCCTTTTTCAAGTTCAACGTGGACAAATAAAATTACTAAGTCAACAATTTCACTTACCAATGGCAGATGATCTCACAGCAAAGAGGGTCTCTTCTGTTTTCTCTTGAAATATATCTCTAAGTGTAGTTGATATGCTTTGTTTGATAGAATCTACCATCTCTGACTTTTGTATCTGTTCCACAACTCTGCAAAAATGTCAAGCTTCATTTAAATTAAGGTAGTTTGCACTTTAAGTTGCACGTCTTAAACTTTTGCCCAAACTTTCCTCAGGAAACCTTTCAATTATTCTCTTTCACAATCAGGAATAAAAATCAGGGGTCACCGTGCAAATTTTGGTACTATGGAAACAAAATACCTTCAATTTACCAGTATTTGAAATTCAAGATGGCCACCATCCGTGTGTTAACCCTTTCAGGCCTAAACCCCTATACATAGGGGTAGCTCTGCTAAGTTACCAGAAGGTCATGCCTGAAAGGGTTAACTGTTCAAAGAAATATTAAATTTTCAATTTGTACAAAAATAAGCCCAGTAGAAAAAGTTTTGTTACTCCATAAGCTTTAAAAAGAGCCCCAATAAGTAATGAATCAAAAGAGCATTTTGTTTGAGATTTTGAATATCTGTCTTTGAAGTGCATTC
Organism: Ptychodera flava; assembly: GCF_041260155.1. NCBI lineage: Eukaryota > Metazoa > Hemichordata > Enteropneusta > Ptychoderidae > Ptychodera > Ptychodera flava. The sequence continues at coordinate 11,236,712 of NC_091949.1, read as the reverse complement.
TACCTTAAAATTCATGGTAAGTTAGTATTGTTATAGTATCTGCAGTATCAAATTCCTCTGACAAAAACAAGACACTAGAAAATATATACAGTGACTTTATTGATGTCCAAAGTAGGAAGCATTCTGACTTATCAAAGAAACATAATAAAAATGCTGTGTACCAAAATATGTTGCATTTTCACAAAGTCTACTAATTTCGTTTCATTTCTAACTGTAGTAACTTTATGCAACCTGAGAGAGAGAGACTTTGTTACCTACTTGTTACAAGTTTTCTCAATGTCACCACTACGTACAGCATGACAGGTTTCTCTCAGCTCATCTAGCAGGCCCTGCCAGTCGGGACACATCTGAAATAGATGACAAACATGGTGACACTAAATAGTAGATTGGTTTCACGTCAGAATTGTCAGCAACTGAGGAAAATATGGGAAAGGGAAAACACTGGTAAGGAGGGATATTTTCCGGTAGCAAGTAAATGGGAAAACGGTTGTTTTGCAGGAAAATCATAGATGGTAAAAGATGGCTTTCCTTATATACAAGCACTAGTACATGTATGGTAAGACCAGAGAAAAAAAAATTATTATATTTGTTCCTAAGATTTTTTTTGGAAAAGCTACAGTGGTAGCAAGCAAATTCTTTTTTTTTTTTTTGTGAAACATTAAATTTCAAACTAATTACATTGTTACTGATGACTTGGAGTCTGGCTTTTACAAACTGTATACTGTAATAGAGCTATTTCATATACAGGCAGTGTTGACACAACAAATTCTGAGCATTTCTACATGCCCCAAGAAGAAAACAAAAAGTGGTTAAAATTTGCACAACAAAATGCTACAAATAGCTGCAATATGGAATTACATATTTGCTAAAATTTCAAATATGAATTTCCAAAGTAGCTCAAGTAGAAGCTGCAATTCTAAGGAACAATTTAATAATTCTTCATGGTTTTGTGTGGTTATTCTTCTGGGGTGTGAACATTGTGGTCTTTCACATGCTTCTACAACACATGGTCTTGGAGCAGACATGTGAAAAACTTACATTGCTGTTATTTCTATCAATACGTTTACACAATGTGTTTTCTATGCTAGGTTATCATAAGTTTGATATTATGATGACTGTGATGGAGTTATTAGAGGTCAATAAAGCTACATAATAGACTTTTGGGTGTTAAAACAAGGTCTTATTTTAGACAAATTGAAGCACACTGACCAGCTTTGAATCTACATGGTCACTGTCAAATCTAGGGACCACTGGACTGAAGAAATAAAATGCTGTATACAAGAAACACGATGAGTAAATATTGTAACACATGGCACTGGCTTACTGTACTGACATCCAGTATTTGATTTGGTTCTTGTTCTTGTCATGAACTGCTAAATGGGACAATGGCCATAAGAAAACATGTTTCATTTTCAAAGAAGATGACTTGGTAAATAATATTTGCTCACTTCATTTCATTATCTGCAAATCCTTTATCAGGAAGCAATGAACTGTGAGAGAATAGCTTTTTGAATATAGCAGAAATATATGGCTAATGTTATGTATAAAGAAACTATTGGTACCTCTTCCTGAAGTTGGTATGCAGCTGTCGTCACACAAACACCACCTGGTACAATGAACTGTAAGAAACACATCTGGTTAACTTTAAATACCATAAAAAGATGCAACCAGAATTAAAAGTAATAAGAACTCATTACCATCTATCCATTATTTCATCTCTTTCATGCCATTGGCAGCCATTTCAAAATTCAGAATACCAGTATTATGTAAAGCCTATCTTCTTCATGAGATTAAGAACTGCTTTTCTAAGTGTACCTTTTATGGTGAGTAAGTACAAGTATACCCCCTAGAATAGTGGTAACTTTGCACAAATATACCACCTAGGATAGTGGTGAATATGAACATTATATACCCTCTAGGATAGTGGTGAATAAATACAAATATACCCTCTAGGATAGTGGTGAATAAATACAAATATACCCTCTAGGATAGTGGTGAATTTTACCATAGTTTAGCAGAGCGTTCTTCAGTCTAACCAAAAATCAAGATTTCAAAACATAAATGCTTTATTGCAGTTGATACAAAATGTACTTCGTTCATTGTCAAAATTCTGATAGAAAAATAAATAAGTGAACAAAGAGCCTTTGCATTGTAATTTCATAATGTCATTGTCATTTGACAGAATTCTGATTCAAGAGTACCGTATAATGATCATAAAATCTACATCTGAAATTTCTGAAAAGGTGCATGTATTTGCTTTGTTATATGCAAGACCTTATCTGGTAGGTAATGAATATATTATCAGCACCAATCATATCAACTGAAATCAAACACAGCACTGATATATTCTTTAAGGATACTTCATCACCATAAATTTGCATATATCCATATTTGGTGAAAGAAATATGCCAGCCATATTTTCTAATTCAACAGTAGATGTATAAAAGATTTTTGGTGGCACAAATTTTCGTAACACCCTCTTTCCCAATGTGAAATCAAATATTCCTTATTGTAAATATCTGTGCTAATATTCTCTATGTTTTCACACTTACCTCTTTGCTTTGTGATTGAAGTTCTGAAAGTACAGCTAGCTGAGATCCTTTACCACCAACTAACTCAGAGCTCTGACAGAGCCGCGAAGAAAATGTAACAACTAGTTGTTTCTTGTCTTCTGATGACAGAATAGCTGAAACAAGAAATATAGGGATGGTTCTGAAGCGGATCAGAAAGTAAACCAAATTGCTGTATTTTTTCAGTCATTCTGAGTGTACATAAATAGTAAGGCCCATGTACTGTGACCTATAAGTAGTTTTTCTGCTTTGAACTGTAATGTTCATAATTGGTGTAAGAATAATAGAATGGCCATTAATTGTGACAAGACAAAGACAATGATTGTAACAACGCAACAAAGACGTAGACATTTGAATAAACAAACTTTAGACTGTAATCTTGGTGAAACGGAATTGCAAGCAGTACACTGTGAAAAGATTCTTGGTACGCTTGTCGATGAAAATCTGTCATGGAAGCAGCACTGTGACAAGATTTTTAAAAAAGTAAATAGTAATATTGCTTTGCTCAAGAGAATAAGACAGTATTTACCTATGAATATAAGAAAACTTTTTTATAATAGCTATATTTTACCACACTTGGATTACTGTTGTCATTTATGGGGAGCATCACCGTTTATGAAAAGGTTGCATAAGATTCAGAAACGTGCTATCAGAGTGATGTGTGATGCAAGGTATAATGCTTCGACCGAGCATTTTTTTAAAACAATGCATATAATGCCATTACCAGATAGAATAGTTTATAAGAATGTTTGTATGGTTTTTAAATGTTTAAATAATCTTGCACCGCAATATATGACAAGTTTTTTTACCGAAATTGATCATAAAAGAGTTACAAGATCCAAGATGCAAAAATTTTTAGTGGTTCCTGCAACAAATAAGGATTTTTATCGAAAAGGCTTTACTGTAAATAGTGCCAATCAGTGGAATAATGTCGATTTAAATATAAGATCTAGTAACTCATTAAGCAGTTTTAAAACTGCCTACCTGAAAGCTTATTGGGTATAATTTTTTGTGTTTGTAAGTTTTAGTTTTCTTGTTAAATTTGTTTTTGTTATCTAGTGTGATTGTGCATTTTTTTTCCTCCTGTGTGCAGGTGGTGACTGCTGGCCACTTTTTTCTGTGCATTGTATTGTTCTAGCTTTGTTTGTCATGTTTCATGTTGTTCTGCTTTGTATCAGTTTGTATGTTCATTGAGGGCCATTAGAGGGCCCTGGGGAAGATAAGCATCTTTACTGAAGCTTACCAGGCTACCCTCGTTAAACAAGGTTTAATAAAATAAAATAAAATAATAAATGTTCTAAAACACCACACACACACACACACAACACACACACACACACACACACATATATATATATAGATATATATAGATATATATAGATATATATAGATATATATATATAAGATATATATATATATATACATATTGGAAGATGAGAGTTGGAACTGTATCATATGTAGACTACAAGTTAAATTTCAGTCAGTACACCTTCAGTCACATTATAGTATCTACATTTAACATTCAAATATCATGAAATTATTAAAACCATTAAGGTACCATTTATTTCACCACTGAAATAAACATGAATATTAAAATATAGGTTTTTTCTTCTTTTTTCAAAGAATACACAACCTACCTGGTTCTGAAAAGATTGGTGCAGGCAAAGTCCTCACCAAAGGACACCCACCTGTATGTCTGTGAAAGAAGCATAGATATCAAGGTCAATGAACTTCTGATTGGTATTTTCATCATAATCTGACTAAAAACCTTGGCACTTATTAGAGTACTTTATTTCTTGTTTTTATGTTTTATTTTGTATTTGTCTGCTGTTATTTTCTGTTACTGTCTCCGTACTAATCAAAGATATTTTGAAAAAATCCAAGGATTTACATCATATGCATTGGAAATGAGTGGTATGGATAAAATTATTAAAATGAAAGCTCTTGGATCCATTAACATCATTTCTAAGTTTTTAAAGGAATATTTCTAAATTTATCACAAATTTTTGTCTTCTTATGTAATGTTTTCAAACATTGGCCAATTAATTTAGTACATGTGTATACAATTTCACACAACTTGAAATTCATACAATGTTTACAATTCAAAGAAGAGCCTTGAAAGTCTGTGATTGTCATTCTGATAAATGTTTCCATTTTCTCTCTGTCTGAAGCAGCAACTTTGATATGACAATATCAGTGAACTAAAACACACAATGTAACAGCAGAAAATAAACTACTTTCCATCAGGCAATTGTGTAAAATTGATACAATTTCAGAATATACATATATACCTTTGAAATAAGAGAATATTTTCAGGCCTGGAATGTTTCAGGATTTGCCAAACAATTTAAAATGATGTGACTGCTTGCACCCACAGAACATTTTTTTCAATCTTCTTCTTATACCTGATACTTATGGAGTTTCATCTGGAATGCTGAGTATGGCTTTATGTATAACTTCCTTTACAAACCTCTTAAAATGTTCAAGGCTTATGTTGCTCTTCTTTGCCACAACTATTAATTTGGAATGGAATGATAAGCTCCTACTAATCCTCAAATGGCATGAAATACTGTCTTCTCTGTCAGCAATTGGATCCCCCAAGGTTTAACAGGCAGTGTACGGCTTACTGAACAGAAATAATCACACACTTGCACATGTATACAGATAAAACGCTGGGTAAATGTGTTATTTTTCAGTACGTTTGCAACACCCAGCGTGCCATATCCAATTAGTGACAATACCTGTACTCAAATTCACTAACTCCCCATCCTTTGATTCCATTAAGGGTGAATGTACACAGTCTCTCATGCACAACGCCGCCCCAGTTAGTGCCGCAATACAACATTTCCGTTGTGTTCACTTCACATCTCTGATAATACTTCTCACCATCTTGTAATGAAGATAGGAAAACATCAAACCATAAGTGGATTGTGTCATGATTATAAAGTAAAATGATATATTTATTGTTATCACATGCATCAAAGCAAACAATATAAGTAATATAATAAATTTTGCTCCATTTTGATATGTAAATTACAAATTTATTTCGCAACGCATTCATGTGATTATAATATACTTTACATTGATATTTTCATCTTCTCTTATTCACAAAATGATCATTGTTATCGATGAAATTTCTCAGCATCTCACATTTGCTGTATAGTTTCTTTTACACTAACCTGCCACAAAGCTGATTGTATATTCAGTTGGTGGTGTGCCGTTCTCTCCAAGCTCCGAAAGTTGCATATCTAGAGAGGACACCTTGACCTTGATGCCATTGGGTCGGTATATGTAGCCAATAGGAAGGCTGAATGTAAATGTGATGAGAAGAAATTAAAACATGAAAGTGGCATCTTTCATTTCCAAAGGTACTATTCCAGATATAGTCAGAGTTGAGGTATTATGCACCTCGAAAGTGAAAGACTTAAACCTTTGCATTCTCTTACTCGATCAACAATAAAAATCAGGGGTCACCGCGCAAAGTTTGGAACTAGCGATACAAATTACTCAACATTTTGTGATATTTGAAATTCAAAATGGCTGCCATCCCTGTGTTCAATATATGGGGAAAACTAAAATTTTAGATTTTTGAAAAACTAAGCCAATGAAAGTTTTTCTTTCACCAAGAGCTTTAAATTGAGCCCCCACAAGTGGTAGATCGGAAAAGAATTGTAGAAATTTGAGGGTCCGACTATCTGTCTCCGAGGTGTGTTCTACCTTAAGAGACTAGGCTTCAATCTGTTAAGCCAGCTCCTTTGCTTTGTTTTGTATCTCTTATGAAGTAGTTTATTGTATTCTTTAAACTATCATCAGTGATAGCCTGCATCTGAACCCTGACCTTTGCCTACCTGCAGACGGTCAAATGACTAAGAATACAGCTTTATCATTTGTGGGTTATGCTAGATATTGTCAATGAAATATTTATATGTTATATCTGTAAGTATACAGAAGCAAATATTCATCATACATGTACCAGTATGTCTAACAGCAGAAGTTCTGATCATGAATTGCATTTCAAATAAAACAAGTCATTGTCGATGATACAGTCCCAACGCAGTAAGATTGTGATCACCATTGTGCTTTGTCAAGGTGGCAAAGCTGTTAGTTGGTTAATTTGAAAAATATTTTTTTCATATAAATAATCATGCTGGCTTGAAAATGTATAAAGGTAATTTTCCACGACATGAAATACACATGCATATACTTTGTCTGTGGGGACTACATGAAGTAATCAAGCTAACATTAATAGATGAAAATCTTGTCCCTGAGAAGACTGATGACATCTTTACCATCTTACTAACGAAGAAACTTATGTTCAACTTATCAAGATTGGAATTTAATGAATACTGGTATATCATCACAGACTTTAATGTCACCACTCCAGTCACTTTTAATTACTCAAGACTACCAAGTTTTTTTCCAAAAATATTTGATTATATATTTCTAGGTGCTGCTTTTAACCCTGAAAGATAGAGTATTGTCCTTAATTTCTAAAATCAATTACGGGATTGCATGTTCCTGTTATGATAAATGCTAGTGTATAAATAACTGCTTCTAAAATTCTTGCCAATTTCATTACATCAAGTGAAGAGTTTTAAATTGAAGGATAAGAGATGTCAAAGGGGCATGTTTTCGATTTTGTATAATATGTTTCATGTGTATGTGTGTGTGCACCTAATAAATACCAAAAATAACTGTTATATTCATTGAAACTTGCTCTGTCTGATCAAGTAAAATCAGATAAGTGAATGAATGTTCATTAAATGATGAAAATTCTCTACACAAAGCTCTAGGATACAAACTAAGATTATTTCCAGCTGTATACTTACAATGATGTTGTGTTTGGCAACGACACGACACCCACATGGAAGGTACTACCATCCTCCAAGAATCCCATTTGAACAGCATATCTATGAAAGGAGTCCCATCCACGAATACCTGTTGAAAATTACAGTTACAGGCTAAATAGCATATCTTCCTGTTTAAAATGCAACAAGTGCCCCCCTGTTCATACGAACACATACATGCACACATACCTGCATACATTCATTTTAAAGGGAGGGTGTCATCGGATTTCTGCTCAAAGGTTGCCAGGGACCCCAGGCACTGTATCTAGGATACGTTGGGGATTGATGAAAGTTAAAACATGTTTGTTAACAATGAATATCGTGAAATTTAAATGTTGCAGCTATGTTGATGTGATGCATCTGGATATCATGCATGAAATATATTGTTAAAAGTCGCACATGTGCAGTTCCGATGACACCCTCCCTTTAAGCTGATGTACCAGTATGTACTACTATTGAGCATTTGCCACATACACATCAATCAGTAACTTTACAAGATAATTCACATCCAAACCAAATATACTGTAATTAGATTATATCTGATAGATCCTTCTTTATGACAGACAAAAAGGTCAACTTTTGGTCATGAAAACAATTTACATATTGCTTTTAAAATTTTCAAGTTGTGTATCTCACAAGACTTCTTAAATTCTTTGAACCCTAGCCTCCCAAATGACCTTTGACATTATTTGGGGATTAACTCCTGAACAGGGTTCAAAGGGTCGACAAATGACTGCCAATCAAGTGAGGTGTCATCATGTCATGCAGTGACAGGTTAAATACTTGAGAGGTCTAAGTTGAGGAGTGAAATCAGGTACTTCCTTTGGCAGATACATCAATATTGAACAATTGCATCTGACAATATGGTAACAAATCTTACCATATGTGTGGTCCCTCATACCCCGCAATAATAACTGACGTTCTTCATGTCCTTCCACATAGATGGCGCCAGATATCTGTCCCCACTGCTCATAGTGTGTCTGGTGAGTTCTGTTCAAGAATTAAACATTCAAAATTGTGAGACTAGTAATCTCAAATTTGTTTAAAGTTTTGAAAAGTAACAAGCTAATATAACTTTGCTTCTTAAATAGCATATGACTGTAGAACTATTGTTGATAAACAAAAACAAACTTACAGAAAATAATTCAAAACAAGCAGAATTTCCATCCACATAGACAAAATTCATTGTAACCATGATTACTGACAACATTTCTTACTTCTTTAACAATTCAAATTTTAATAAACCTCTAAATAAAGTCATAAATTATCACACATTACTAAATTCACAGCAGTTATCAGGATAAAAGGAACAGTAGTTGAAACCCTGAAACCAAAAGATATTCTCATTTTTTCAAAAGAATTAGCAGATCTCTAAACAAAGATATAGGGGTAAGAGAGTTGGAGTAACTTATATTAACCCTTTCAGCGCCAAAGTCAATTTATGTCACCTTCGTAAAATATAACACATACAATTTATTTCAGATCCAGAAAATTTTTTTCAGATTTTTCTCAAATTTTTATCTAAGACTGTAGCATATTAAAGGTTGTTGTCGTTTGGTCTAAAATTATTTTTACAAATGCAGGAAAATTAATGAATTTTGGTAAAATGTTGTGTTAAATATTGGTGTGAGCAATTACAGCTCTCAATGGGTTAATAAAACATGTGATTGAAATATCATCAGTACACAAAAGAATCAAAAGTCTTATTATAGATGACTTAGGCAGGAAGTCAAGAACATAATTACTTTTTGAGTTTTTCAAAGAAATCTGAGGACCACTTTTCTCTCGCCACACCATCAGCCAACAAGAATGGGTGAAGTTCAGTGTCAAAATCAAAATGACTGGTGTAAGATTTCCATCTGTCAATAAAAAAACAAAAACTATGATTATCTCTCTTCTGGAAAGATATGAAAATCTTATTTGCATTCAGCAAAGGGGTAATTGCTGATACTGCTGCAGTTATGTACCATCGTCATTTCGTACAATGAGTGATATTGTGCAAGTATTCCAGGTTTTCTTGGTATCACAAAAAGGTCAAAACAGAGCAACTTTGTCCCTTTCACAAATAACAAAGGGTCAAAGTCGGCCATTTTTCATGAATTTTGTTTGATGCAAGATACTACTTATATTGTTTGACATGTTGAAAGATACTGAATAAAATGGGTGACCATGCATATATTCAACCCCGCTTTTGGACAAATCAAATGAAACCGTTGCAAAAATTAATTAATGGTCATGACCATAAATTCATTTTCGCCATGATTGCATGTATCGTGTCTAAAACCTGTGTTGAATATACGCATGGTCACCCATTTATTCAGTATCTTTCAACATGTCAAACAATATAAGTAGTATCTCGTATCAAACAAAATTCATGAAAAATGGCTGACTTTGTCCCTTTAATAAATTAATATCGATTGGAGCTCAATCTGATCAAATCCGATAAGGTTTGATACTTAATCTGGGATAAAAACTTGATGTTCAATTCCATCAATTTAAATCATGGACAACTTTGCAATAATTCTACTCACAAAAGTGAAAACTTGACATGAAGTAAGTCCTCATTACTGGTATCCTCTTTCCAGTCAGTTTTCAATCCAAGTCTGAAAAGAAGATGAAGAGTTACCATAGATATTAACCCTTTGAGTGCCAAAGTCAATTTTTGTAACCTTCATAAAATATAACCCGGACAATTTTTTTCAGATTTTTTTCAAAAACTTTGATCAAAAACTGTAGCCAATGAAAAGTGATGTTTTTCTAGTTCAAAATTATCAAAACAGTTATGGAAAAAATCATAGATATTGGTAAAATCTTGCACTAAAAGTTTGGTGGGAAAAATCACAGCTCTTCAGGGTTAATATCATATTTTGTATTTTGTAAAACATGCATTTATAAGAAGATAATGTACTTGTTTTGGAGAGCAAAAATAATTATATATACAGCTATTGTCTCATAAACAAATTCAGTTTGTGAATCTATTTTACTCATGCAGTTGTTTACTTTAAGATCAGTCTCATCAAAACAACTGTTTTGGTATGTGTTTACTCTAGCAAGCCTACTGGCATATCACTGATGGATGTGTTTTTTTTTTCATAAAAGTGACATGATTTCACAACATCTTATAATACATGTATGTTTGACAGTCAGCTTACTGCAGAACATTCCATGTGCAATGCAATAAAAATTGAATGATACAAACACGTCGGGCAACTCATCAATTATTTGCTGCTGCCATGGAAACACTTCCTGAAGTGAAACTTTAAAATTCTTTTAATCAAAACACCATAAATTATAACTTTTGATGTATGAATCACAATTTTTATTTTGTCTTTGAGATACAATATTCGTTCTAGTCTCTTATGTCAAAATACCTAGTGTTGAAATAGTTGACACATTTTGGTCAAAAGAAATTATTTCTTTTCGTTGAAATCAAAATTAAAACCACGTACAATGCAATTTGAAGTGTAGAAACAGTATGAAGGTTGGAACAAACACACCTGTACTGCACATGGGGCTGATAGAAGGGTCTGCATTGAGCAGAAAACAGAAAGGAAAGATTTCTTTTGTAACCCTACATCACAATGGTTTTGTCCAAACCCATTGTTATATATGGTGATTATGAACTTTTTACAAGCAACCCAGGGGATGAACATGACGTCAAAGATTCCTGATCAGCATACCAGCCTGAAGAATAAAATGTTGGTCTGGCTGTTTACATGTATGTTTAATTTTGTTATTTTGATTATTGGTAGGTCCACTAGAAAAAGTGTCATGTCCCCTGTCTGTGTGTCCTTTCAATTCTGTTCTGTGGAAAGGGGATTTATACCTGCACATTCCATTGAATGTAATCTTCCATGTTCTCATGGCTTCCACGGGTTCAATTGTCAATCCCAGAGCGCTGTATTTTGTATCATCAGAGGTCGTTGTCATGGTATCTGGATGAATTGGAAGCTGCAAACTGCCAATCCCGGGAAGATGAATAAGAAACCAGACTTCCATTTTGTTTTCATGCCGACGGGCCATCCTCAATACTAGCCCAGTACCATCTTCGTTAAAGCCATTGAAATATATAGAGTCCATGGCCTGAATATGCAATATATATCAAAAGGTTAACATAATATATAAGGTATTGCAAGCACTGATTGAATAATAAAGAAAATTTAACGTGAAATTGTATTTTTATTATGTACTCAGCGTGTTCATTTTTAGCCGGATGCCGGCCAAATTGACCGGCTACTTTTCAGCACTGTTTCGCTCTCTGGCCCGGAAATTCTGGTTTTGATAACAATATTGTGTTTTTTTGGTGGTCTTGCAAGCCGGAGATAATATTTCAGAAGTGCCGATGTGGCTATATCATGTAGTCTAGCAATTTACGCGGTGAACTTGTTGCTATCACTGTAGTTCCGTGATCAGCGAACGTTATAGCATACTGGGAATTAATCGCTCTCGAGGTCAACCTTGCTTGCCCGATCACAAGCAGAATTATTCCGACGTTCACGTCGGGTATAGCCGATACAATTACGTTTGCCCGCGAATAGCCGACCATTTCCGAGTGAAGCCGACTTTTGTTTCGCTCAAACCGGGAAGAGAAAGTCGACGCTTGAGAGCTTTTTTTTCTGCGTAAGAGTATAGAGTAAGAGTAGGGCCTTGTCTGATGGGTTTGGTAGGTTTTTGATCAAATCTAAAGCGACCAAAAGTTACTGAGTCTTATTTTCATACTTTGAAACGCCATGTCAATCCATCCGTGGTCAATCACGATGCCAATATTCAAGTCGATCGACATCGCGTTTTGTGGAGGGGCCGTGGTGCATCGCTGAAGAGAAAGTCGACGCTTGAAAACTTTGATTTCTGCGTAAGAGTAGGACTTTGTCTCTTGGTTTTGGGAGGTGTAGATGAAATCTAAATAAACAAAAATTACTTGGTCTCACTTTTCGTACTTTTGAAATGCTACGTTGATCACAGTGTCAAATTTCAGGTCGACCAATATCGCGTTGTGTGTACTGTCTTACAATTGACTGCCGGTGCTTTGTACACACACGGTGCAGTACAGGCTGGTGTTCGGTGTCGTTAGTTTGAGGTTTTATCAAACATGAACACTGAAATTTATCTTTCTTTTTCAATTATATTCAACATCACCAAAAAATCCATAATCAGCTCGCAGATTCGTTTTATTGTGAAATTAGTACAGTGAATTAAAATCACTGAAAATTGTGTTCCTATAATTCATTGAATTGAATAAACTGTTTGATTTTACTGTATCTTTAATCAAGTTTATTTAAATCAGTAAAAAACTTTGTATAGCCAGGCTGGTCAGGATTCTAGCGGATCATTTCTGGGTTTTGAAAACCCCTATTCTATGATGCATTTCAAAATGTTTGTTCAAGTCATGAGCTAATATGATTCTACACAACAGTCTGGTGAAATTTTGCTATATCCTTGTCAACTGGATACAGATGACAGGCCCGAGTGATATCAAATTAATTTTTCTGACGTTTTTTAAAAACTGTATCCCTTGAAAACATGTTGTAATTGACAATGATAATGATTATTCTGTATGCTGAAATGGTCTTTAATTATACTGTACAAGAATGCACAAAATTACTCCAAAATGTCTTCAAAATTTAAAAATTTCTTGCCCACAGGGACGGGGGACCCCGTCCCTGAAACCCTCCCCTGTGTGTATGTTGGAATAGCCTTTTATACACTGTATAAGAATGCATGAAATTGCTCAGAAATGTCTTCAATTTAAAAAATAATACTTGAACACCCTCCTCCCCCGGGGAACCTGGTTGCACACAGAAGCTAACCCTACTTTTCTTAATTTTCCGCCTACTTCAAAATTTTTGAGAACCCTGGTACTCCATTATAGTAAAGAAAGTGATCAAGATCAACCCCAAGTATTTAATTTTATTAGCACCTGCTAACAGCAAAAGATTGTAAACAATTAAAAATTTCTGCCTGACTGCCAGTTGGCAGATTCTCTATATATTAAAGGACTCTTTCCAGGCATCTCGGTAAACCAGGCAAAAATTGGACATTATTAAAGCTGACTCACAGATGACGTACTTTCAAAGATTAGAAATTTTAACAAAATAATGAGGAAAAATCCCAGAAACACCAAATACAGATTTCATCATTATTTTAGAAACGTGAATGAGATAATTTCTATAGTTACACTGGAAGCAAAATTTCACTAACCTAGGGGCAGGCATTGTTGAATACGATATCTAAAAATGTTCATTTTTCAAATGGTTATAAATTGCTGCGCTGCACAATATGGCAAAAAAGGGCCCTAATTGTTCAGTACAGCGCCCCCGCCGGACAACGCTTTGGGCTGGTTGCTAATGACGACAGCGAACATTGTATCAATTTCATTTCAATAGAATATCGATCGAAATCTGCTCGCCTGTCGCTCGTAATTTCAGGTTACGCCATGAATTTTTCCATGACAGCCCGTATATAGTGACTTATGTACCATAAAATCAACGTATCGGTCGTTTACTTCCACTCAAATTGAATCGAAGACAATTTGTTTAGTTTTGGTGATACTTTTATGTCTCAGCATATTTTGGCGCTCTTTGGACAAGTTTGGCGCCATGCGATCCGCGGGTATGCAACACAACATTGTAACAATTCGCAACAAAAGAATATCGATCGATAACGTTCACTACACGTTCACAGTGGAGACTCTACACCAGTTCGCTTTCGTTTCGTGTTATTTTTACCAATTTACTGCGATATTCATGGTTCATATTCACCCAAATTTTGTATAAAAGACAACAACCTGACAGGTATTTGATCTGTACAATTTAGGAGACACTTGCTGATTAATTTGCGTCAATTTCAGACCCTTGTTCTGCACATGTAAACGCCGTCAGATCGCCATATTGTTGACGGCAACAGTATATTTCAGTGATCAGAATAAATAGAATGGCAATAAAAAAAATTTAACGAAGAAATTCAAAAATCTAAAACGATACGATTTTTGCTTATTAGTCAGAGGATCATTGTACTAATTTTCATTATCATTGGTTCAGAATTGAAAAATTTGAACCGGCGAGAAGTTTGCAATGTGTTCGGTCGATCGGACGCGCATAAACGCCATTGTTTTCTATGGGAATCGAGATTATTCGGCACATCGTAAAATGAAAAATACATCTGAAAAAACCCGCCGGACCAACTTTTTCATTTCGCTGTTATTTCTCACAATATTTGAGATTAAGCATCTCATGAAGGTTCACTAAAACTCTATGGTTTTAGATTTTTGAATTTCCCTCTTATTTTTCTGAAATGACGAGTTTACGATCGTTTGTGCTGTTGGCCGTGTTTTCGCCTATTTTTACATAGAGTATTTTCGCTTCGGTATTTTAAGAATTCCTTCATGAAATTATTGCCGAAATATCATAATGGACAGAGGAACATATGAGGAAATGGAATCTGCATCTCTTTCCTGAATATTTAGCTGTGCGGCTAGGAAATTCGACGAAGTTTTCAACATTACGCGGAAGCTTGATTTGGCTCTCTTTACGCTCATCAGCGTATGTGCGGCAAAAAATTGTCACATGTTGAGGTGAACAATATAGAGGCCATTTTGCCCACAGTGCTGAGTATGCAAGCCTTGCCACCAAACTACTTTATGTAAGTTACATTCATAACTACACCTGTAAGTCAAAATTCAGGCGAATCCGGTCAATGTTTTTCGAGAACATCGGGTCACAGACAGACAGACACTCAGAGAGCCCAGACGTCACAATGATGTCAGCTGAGCTCTCTTGTGGTAACAAGGGGAGCTAACATAACAGGGGTCATCGAACTTTTGCAGGTGGCCGGGCCCGCGGGGTCATGTTTTCATATCAGCGTAGACTCAATGCGGGATGTCTCACTGGCGCTGGCTTGTTTATATAATACATTGCATAATGAGTACTCCGAGCCTGTTTTTCGTAGCTATTCAAGCGTGCACAACACAATTCTCCAAATGTGGACTATGCTTGACATGTCGGCACCACAGTCGCCTGTCGCGAAGGCTGCCGTGTTGATGTGTATGCATTAGAAATGCGTATCGAACCACACGCGACTGTGGGTGCAGTCACCCGCTATCAACTTTACCGTCGTTCACTGTTCAGTACAGTGCTCCCGGGTAGTTCTCACTGGCTCTACGGCTATGGGCTTTCAGTTCTTGAGGCGATTGTTCCATGTAATATTTAAAAATACTTACGTCTTTTCCCGGAACAAGCTTTTGTACACATTCCATCTCTTCAATGGTGTTCTTCGATCGTTGTCCATAGCCGATGGTACGTTCATCGATGTCGCGGCTATCGAGATGAGCCGTCCGTTTATTTCTCAACTGGCGTACCAGATATATGAGGATGAAAACGGTTTTCTTGATGCCGTACCACCTCCCTGGCTGACTGTACACGCCATCTAATTTCTCTGTTTCCCCTTGGAGTAAGTTTTTCACGATATATGCTATGATCACAGTCAAGATGATCCACAGAAGCAGAGCCATGCTCAACTACCCGTGCCGCTTGCAGCTTCTGCTGCACTCACTGTGCACTTTACAATCTGACAATGCGCATCGCGTATCGAGGGGTCGGTCGTGCAGGGTGAACAAACTTTTCACTCAGCTCTCTCAGCCCCAGATTCGTGGTGGGAGTTCTCGAATAGACTTCATATATATATATATATATATATATATATATATATATATATATATATATATATATATATATATATATATATATATAGTATATATAATAATATATAATATAATATAAACTTTTATATATATATATATATATATATAAAACTTAGTGGTATATATATATAGAGAAAGAGAGAGAGAGAGAGAGAGAGAGAGAGAGAAGAGAGAGAGAGAGAGAGACACACACACAGGATGGTGACAGAAAGGAGATTATAAAACAATTTCGGAAAGCTCCAGCAAGACGTCTTCATTTTCAAGACTTCCTTCCTATCGTCAGAAATTCAATGTTTGGCCTGCTCATACCCTTGGGAAGTTTTCTCTGGGTCGATGCTTGAAGCATGGAGGTAAAAAAGATATACCTCCATTGCTCGGAGTATAGGGGTACGCGATATCGATGGTGTCTGATATGTCAACATACTCTGCAAGGGAGTATAGAAAATCTGATTTACAGGCCCATTACTTGCCCATAGCCTGTGGGCATATATCAAAGCAGGATAAATTGAACTGAAGAAATACATTTCAGCAGACTCGCATTTAGCTGTGGGTCCATAGCTATGGTGTTTCCAGACGGGATTCCTGCTTTTTACGGGCTGGTTTTGACTTTTACGACTTTTAACCCCGCAACCACAAAATGTAAAAGTCAAAACAAGCCCGTAAAAGGACCCACATCAAACTCGCATTTAGCGTTACCCCGGGAGCGTTACACTGTTTCGCAGATCGTGGGTTGAATGCGATGGCTTGGCCAACCATAGCCGTTGGTTCATAGCTGTTGTGTGTGGTGGTAGCGTAAAGGTCGTAAGGTTAAAATCAGTCCGTAAAAGGCAGGAATCCCGTCTGAAAACACCACAGCTATATATGGACGCACAGCGAGGCAAACCAGTAAGGCTGCAGTCACAAATTTTGGGGGGGGGGGAGCTGGAGGAATTCAGGGGGATTTGAATTTTTTTGGGTAGTAGAGGGGGTCTTGAAAGTTTTGCTCTGCGTACAAGGGGGGACTTAATATTTTTGTTCCATATTATTATTATTTATATTTTCATATTCCATCGTTTGGTAGGTAATTCAATGGAAAATTAACAACATTTATCTCATCCAACGGTTCTAATGTTAGACAAAATGTAGAAACATTTTGTCGTATTTCATGACCTTCATTTAAAAAAAATCTAAACTTGTATTAATGCCATTGTATTTTCATAAGAAAAACAACAAGTAGGCCTTGTAACGGGGCAGAAGCTGCAACTGTTGATGATATTTTTCAATGTTTCTATGCAATGTATCAAATACAGTTTCTTGCTGTCTCCTTAAAGCATGCTGAAACACACAATATTAAGTTTGTCACAAAGCCCGTATATGTAAATACTATTGGTGATAATTGAATTAGAGTCCAGACTGAATGTCGTTTGTCATTGTTACAAATCACTACACAGGCTTTAGTCCGTGGGCTAGAGGGGGTCTACGTGCACCCCCCCCCCACAGGATAACAAACCTGTATTTTTCAGAACCCTTGGGATCCCTAGAATACGAAATGGAATTTTAACAGAAAAAATATAGGGACGCAATAGCTGTTATGGTCATGTTTTGAAGGGTACCGCAAAATCACGATTTTCCAAGCCAAATGCATTTTCGTCAAATCTGTCTTCTTGTAAGTCATGTGCTGAGCTCATTTTTTAACATAACCTCACTTGTTTGGTATCATTAGAAAGGGAATTTATTCCTCTTTAAGATGACATATTGCACTATGCAATATCTTCTACAGTTTTTGTCAAATATAACCAAAACTTACCCCTTACCCCAAATTTAACATTGCAAATTACAGTAAAACTCAAATTCTACCAATTTTTTAGCTAGGCATAATAAATATGCATTGCTTTGTCTGAAATCTGTTTATTTGATACAGTGAAATCTGTTTTTTTTGATACAGGACATGTTAGAAATATGAAATAGACTTTTAACAGAAAAAATATTGGGAATCTACAGCTGTAACAGTCATATTTTGAAGGGTACCGCAAAATAACAGTGTTGCAGATTTGCATGCATTTTTGTTAAAACTGTCTTCCTATAAGTTATCTGCTGAGCTTGTTTTTGAATATAACCTGGCTTGTTAGGTATCATTAGAAAGATAATTTACTAATCTTTAGAATGACATATTGTAACATGCAATATCTTCTATACTTCTCATGATATATAACCAAAACTTACCCATACCCCAAAGTTTACATTGAAAATTTCAGTCATAGCTAAAACCAAATTCTACATATTTTTTAGCTTGACACAAAAATCTGGCCGTTTTTGCTATTAAATCTGTTTTATTTGGTACAGGGACATGTCAGAAATATGAAATAGACTTTTAACAGAAAAAATATTAGGACTCTAGAGCTGTAACGGTCATATTTGAAGGGTACTGCAAAATATTAGTGTTGCAGATTTGCATGCATTTTTGTTAAATCTGTCTTTTTATAAGTCATCTGGTGAGTTTGTTTTTGAATATAACCTGGCTCGTTAGGTATAATTAGAAAGATAATTTACTAATCTTCAGAATGACATATTGTAACATGCAATATCTTCTATACTTTTCATGATATATAACCAAAACTTACCCCATACCCCAAAGTTTACATTGAAAATTTCAGTCATAGCTAAAATCAAATTCTACCATTTTCTTTACCTAGACATATAAATTCCGGCATTTATTGTATGAAATCTATTTCATTCGGTAATGGGTCATGTCAAAAATATAAAATAGACTTTTAACAGAAAAAAGATTGGAATTCTGTAGTTGTAACAGTCAGATTTTGAAGGGTACAGCAAAATCTCAGTATTCCTGACTTGCGTGCATTTTTGTTGAATCTATCATCTTTTAAGTCATCTGCTGAGCTTCTTATAGAATATAATGTAAGTTGTTAGGTATCATTAGTAAGATTATTTACTATTCTTTAAAATGACATATTGTAACATGCAATATCTTGTACAGATTTTTATGAAATATGACCAAAACTTACCCCATACCCCAAAATTTACATCGAAAACTACTGTCATAGCTAATGTCAAATTCAAGCAATTTTTTACGCAGACATAAAAAATTAGACAATTTTTTGTATGAAATCTGTTTTATTTTGTACTTGGCCATATCAGAAATATGAAATGAACTTTTAACAGAAAAAATATTGGGATTCTATAGCTGTAACAGCTGTATTTTTAAGGGTACAGCAAAATCTCAGTATTCCTGATTCGCATGCGTTTTTGTTAAATCTGTCATCTTATAAGTCGTCTACTGAGCTTGTTATTGATTATAACTGGGTTTGTTTAGTATCCTTTAGTATCATTGAAAAGGTAATTGACTAGTCTTTACAATGACATATTGTAACAGGCAATATCTTGTATATTTTTCATGGAATATGACCAAAACGTACCCATACCCCAAGGTTTATATTGAAAGTACTGTCATAGATAACGTGATCAAATTCCGTGAATTTTTAGCTAGACATGATAAAAATAGCTCTGTTTCGGTATTAAATCTGTTGTATATGGTACTGGGTCATGTCAGAAATGTGAAATAGACTTTTAACAGAAAAAATATTTGGACTGTATAGTTGTAACAGCCATATTTTGAAGGGAAATGCAAAATCGCAGTACCGCAAACTGGCACTTTTTTGTTAAATTCTTCTTCTTGTAAGTCATCTGCTGAACTTATTTTGTGACACAACCTGGCTTGTGAGGTATCATTAGTGGAAATTTATTCTTCTTTAAGATGACATATTGTAATATACAATGTCATTCATAGTTTTCCTGGAATATGGTCAAACTTTACCCCATACCCAAAAAGTTCAAATCGCAAATTACAGCTTATCTTAAATTCTACCATTTTTGCTGCACATAATACAAAAGGCAATTCTTGTTTAAAATCTGATTTATTTGTTACAAAAGTATGTCACAAGTATAAAATTAACTTTTAACGGGAAGATGATACAATTTAGTAGCCATTTGGATCATTTTTGGAGGGGGAACCCATATATTGCAAATGTATGTGTTTCGGCAAATTTGCCCTGATACCTGGGTACCCTTCCAAATATGATCCAAAAGGCTACAAAATCATATTATGTTCCTGTTAAAAGTTAATTTCATATTTGTAACATACTTTTTAACAAAACACAGATTTCATAGATTGCATACAAGCATTGCCTTTGGTATATAAAGTTAATAAATTGTAAAAAATGGTAGAGTTTCAGATTTGCAGTAATTTGCTGTGTAAACCTTGGGGTATGGGGTAAGTTTTGGTCCTATTTCATGAACCTAAACAAGACATTGCATATTACAATATGTCATTTTAAAAACTAGTAAATTACCTTTCTATTGATACCTAACAAGCCAGGTTATGTCAAAAATCAAGCTCAGCAGATGACTTATAAGAAGACAGATTTAACAAAAAAGCAAGCGAGTTGGCAATACATTGATTTTGCGAGACCCTTCAAAATATGACTGTTACAGCTGTAGAGTCCCAAATATTTTTCTGTTAAAAGTCTATTTCATATTTCTGACATTCCCCAGTACCAAATAAAAAGATTTCATATAAAGCATTGCCTTATTTGTTATGTCTAGCTAGAAAATTGGTAGAATTTGACGATAGCTACGAAAGTAATTTTCGATATAAACTTTGTGGTATGGGGTAAGTTTTCGTCATATTCCATGAAAACTATATCAGATATGGCATATAACAATATGTCATTTTAAAACGTAGTAAATTAGCTTTTTAATGATACCAAATAACATGGTTATGTAATAAAATAAGCGCAGCAGATGACTTATAAAAGACAGATTTAACAAAAATGCATGCAAATCTGCAACACTAATATTTTGCAGTACCCTTCAAAATATGACCGCTACAGCTGTAGAGTCCTAATATTTTTTCTGTTAAAAGTCTATTTCATATTTCTGACATGTCCCTGTACCAAATAAAACAGATTTAATAGCAAAAACGGCCAGATTTTTTGTGTCAAGCTAAAAAAATTGTAGAATTTTGTTTTAGCTATGACTGAAATTTTCAATGTAAACTTTGGGGTATGGGGTAAGTTTTGGTTATATATCATGAGAACTATAGAAGATATTGCATGTTACAATATGTCATTCTAAAGATTAGTAAATTATCTTTCTAATGATACCTAACAAACCAGGTTATATTCAAAAACAAGCTCAGCAGATAACTTATAAGAAGACAAATTTAACAAAAATGCATGCAAATCTGCTACACTATGATTTTCCGTACCCTTCAAAATATGACTTTACAGCTGTAGATTCCCAATATTTTTTTTGTTAAAAGTCTATTTCATATTCTGATATGTCCCTGTACCAAATAAAACAGATTTAGGTAAAGGCGACGAATTCGGACGCGCACACGCTTTAGAACGTTTCTGCGCAGATTTAACTCCAGCCTGCCGCAAATGGGTTATTTTGCAGCGCATGTATTTAACATCACCTGTCATTGTTGAAATTGCGCTTTTACCTAATTTTTTGACCCAGTCTCTTAGAAATACATGTGACCTTTAACCTTGTCATATTTTGACCCCTAGGAAGCTGGTTTTTATTCAATATGAGCGCAAATTAACATTTCTCTCCCATTTACTTGGCGCATATACCCATTCACCTGGAGATATTGTAAAAAGTAGCGTGGTGACACTCTTTATTAAAGTGTAAACTAAATGGTATTATGTCAGGATTTTATTCGCCAAGTTTGGTCAAAATGACACCATTCAAAGCGACAGGAAGAAAGTTCGAAAATTATGTAGTGATATAATTTCGATATCGTCATTTTGTAATCGATACTTATGTTAAAATTTCTTTACAAACATCATGAAAACTATACATTCGATAGATATTGATCTTAATCTTGGTATTTATTAAAATTAACTCATTTGCTAAGCGTTTTATGATTGCTTTCTTTAGTTTAAGTGAATTATATCATTTTTATTTATTTCTAACCACGCCATTTTAACGTCCGTTTCCATGGAAACAAGCGTCGTGACCCCCATTTTTTATTTCAATTTTGCACTTGCACAACTTCCAAGAATATTTGTGCAAAGTTTCAAAAAACTGACACCACAACTTAATTTTGACGTAATTCGTAGTACTTCACCTTAATAGCAAAAACGGCCAGATTTTTTTTGTCTAGGTAAAAAAATGGTAGAATTTGATTTTAGCTATGACTGCAATTTTCAATGTAAACTTTGGGGTATGGGGTAAGTTTTGGTCATATTTCATGAATACTATAGAAGATATTGCATGTTACAATATGTCATTCTAAAGATTAGTAAATTATCTTTCTAATGATACCTAACAAGCCAGGTTATATTCAAAACAAGCTCAGCAGATAACTTATAAGAAGACAAATTTAACAAAAATGCATGCAAATCTGCAACACTGTTATTTTGCGGTACCCTTCAAAATATGACTGTTACAGCTGTAGATTCCCAATATTTTTTCTGTTAAAAGTCTATTTCATATTCTGACATGTCCTTGTACCAAATAAAACAGATTTAATAGCAAAAACGGCCAGATTTTTGTGTCAAGCTAAAAAATTGTAGAATTTTGTTTTAGCTATGACAGAAATTTTCAATGTAAACTTTGGGGTATGGGGTAAGTTTTGGTTATATATCATGAGAACTATAGAAGATATTGCATGTTACAATATCTCATTCTAAAGATTAGTGAATTATCTTTCTAATGATACCTAACAAGCCAGGTTATATTCAAAAACAAGCTCAGCAGATAACTTATAGGAAGACAGTTTTAACAAAAATGCATGCAAATCTGCAACACTGTTATTTTGCGGTACCCTTCAAAATATGACTGTTACAGCTGTAGATTCCCAATATTTTTTCTGTTAAAAGTCTATTTCATATTTCTGACATGTCCCTGTATCAAATAAAACAGATTTAATAGCAAAAACGGCCAGATTTTTTGTGTCAAGCTAAAAAAATTGTAGAATTTTGTTTTAGCTATGACTGAAATTTTCAATGTAAACTTTGGGGTATGGGGTAAGTTTTGGTTATATATCATGAAAACTATAGAAGATATTGCATGTTACAATATGTCATTCTAAAGATTAGTAAATTATCTTTCTAATGATACCCAACAAGCCAGGTTATATTCAAAAACAAGCTCAGCAGATAACTTATAGGAAGACAGTTTTAACAAAAATGCATGCAAATCTGCAACACTGTTATTTTGCAGTACCCTTCAAAATAGGACTGTTACAGCTGTAGATTCCCAATATTTTTTCTGTTAAAAGTCTATTTCATATTTATGACATGTCCCTGTATCAAATAAAACAGATTTCAGATAAAGCAATGCATATTTTATTATGCCTAGCTAAAAAATTGGTAGAATTTGAGTTTTACTGTAATTTGCAATGTTAAATTTTGGGGTAAGGGGTAAGTTTTGGTTATATTTGACAAAAACTGTAGAATATATTGCATAGTGCAATATGTCATCTTAAAGAGGAATAAATTCCCTTACTAATGATACCAAACAAGTGAGGTTATGTTAAAAAATGAGCTCAGCACATGACTTACAAGAAGACAGATTTGACGAAAATGCATTTGGCTTGGAAAATCGTGATTTTGCGGTACCCTTCAAAACATGACCATAACAGCTATTGCGTCCCTATATTTTTTCTGTTAAAATTCCATTTCGTATTCTAGGGATCCCAAGGGTTCTGAAAAATACAGGTTTGTTATCCTGTGGGGGGGGGGGGTGCACGTAGACCCCCTCTAGCCCACGGACTACTTTATTGGCCAGCTGAATACATGGACAGTTCAACATGCCATATGGACTAGGAGAAGAATGCAGTTGTATAAACTGAACAAAGGTACTGTCAAAATTATCAAAGTTAATACAACTTCTGTCTACGGGCAGTGTCTCTGTCAATGCATACTGGCAGTGACAGTGACATAGCTCTGATGCTGACTCCCGGCTCCGACTCTGATGTAGTTGGAGAAGAGTTTGGGTCATTTGACGCTCATGACAATGAAACATACTTGTACACAGGCCGGGAGCAATACAACATCAGCAACAGTCTGACAACTGGGTGCCAAATTTGAATATGTTAATGAGCTTTCCTTTCGAATTGTCACGTGATATCTTCACTGCATCGCGTCCGTTGGCCCGTCATCAGGCCATTTTCTCGCTGCTGATTTTAACACTTTCAGACCTCGGAGACGAAGGGAAACCAAACAAATGCGTTTTATTCAAAGGTATGTGGACCTGTGTGATTTTTAGACGGAATTTCGGCGAATTAGTATGCCTTTGCGTACAGACAGAGAATGCTGCACAGCTGCGATCGAGTATTTTTCATTGTGGGACGAACTGTAGGGCCATACGATTTTCTCAAATTGATGGCAATTTTCAATGAAACTTACATCTAAATATTAGTTCTATTTGAAAAATATTTCTGTTCAGGCTGTAATTTTGACTAGCGACCACAGAAACGTGAGCCGAAAATGAGCATCGAAATCCAAGATGGCGGCGGTCTTTACCAGCTACTTTTAGCGAGGGCAAGTACTGTATTAGACGACATCAAGTGCGTTGTCGTTGTACTTTTCGCGCACTCAGTTGTTAAAAAAATTAAAGTAGACCATCCAAAGTATTTCATTATATGAAGTGTAAAAAGAGTTATTTGTAGGGATATTTTGATGAATTTCAACCGTAAAAGACGTCAAACCTTCCCGTGACATATCGATGGAATGTGCATACATGGCTTCACGTGTTTCTGTGTATGCCACTGGAAGCAAACTTTAATCGTCTTTCTTTCCTTATTTCAGATTTACACCCGTTTTGCATCGAAGAAAAAACATTTCTGAAGATATCTGACAGACTTGCCGTGTTTTGTGGCGTGAAGGTTTTTGATTAACGCTGGTTGACGGTAGAGTCGATTGCGATTGGATTTTTAGTCAGTTTATCACACTTCACGCGGGTCTCTTTCGACTGACGCTCAAGCCGTCGTTTCTGTTCTGTGGAAGGACTGTATGTTTTCCGCTCAAGAAGCCATTAAAACAAGGGAAAGCTGTTTAACAGTAACATTCTGTATTTGATCTTGTGCATTTTTATTTTATTAGCTCTGACGAAAGTGGATTGTGGTTGGTGATTAGTGGTTATTTCCGGAGAGCTTTTTTATTGGTTTTCCTTCTTCCCTCCTCATTCATCGGCTTACTTAGTCAGTTCTGACATACAGTGTGACTTGTCTGACAAAGTCAACAATATAGTTGAAGGCATTGTTACAAATAGATTAAGGCTATTCATAGTAAGAATGAAGTATAGACAGGATATTTTTGGGCCTTGAAGGTAAAACGGCTAGATAAGCTCAGTAAGAGTGAAAAGGATAGTTTGTCGGGGAAATTATGGGTCAGAAAGCATGTTGATAATGATTCTTATCGCATGTGCAAAAAAATCAAGAGAAGCATCCTTCTGAACAGTGACAGTAAGAAAAGTCTTCTTAACATAAACAACTTGTTCTATGAAATTGGTGTTTGTAGATTACCATTGACAGTTGGTCTTAAAAAATTAACAATTGGCCACTATGCGACTGACAAAATTGCAAAAATTAGCACATACTCTGACACCTTTATCATCTACCTTAGGCTCGTTAACTGCTAAACATGTGCAAGCCTATATAAAAATGCTCAAATTGCTCAGAGGGTTTACTTAGTATACAGGCATAAAAAAGAGAAAGTACAGGAAACAAACTTTTCTTGCAAAACCAGGAATTTGTTGTTATCAGTTCAAAGACTTACAGATAAGTACAAATGTGTCAGGTCGTTAGCAAATATGAAATTGAAACAAGTTTGTAGTGAATCAACTGACTCTGATTAGAAAGCACTGGCAGATGTATGCAACTGCATCAACAGAAAGGAAGCAGCATTTTCTACTCAATGACATTGAAACAAAGTTACGGAAATCAATAAATATGATGTCTGCGCATGTCATACAAGTCATCAGTGAAGACCATATTTTCAAAGTCCGTCTCTAATCAAGTCATGTTCCAAAATTAAAGCGTAGAGTTGCACAAATCACAAAAATGAAGGAAGATGATTTCAAACTATTGTGTAATGGGCGACCCTTGATACACAGAATACCGAGCAAAGGTGGTGTAGTGAGAGTGCACATCTCTGGCAAGGGAGGCGGTAAACCCAGGGTCAAGGAAGCTCATCCAGATAAAACTGATTGTGGCCCTTGTGGTAAATGTGGCAAGGTTTCTGCAGTTAAATGGTATCATAAGACAAAAAAGGAAGAAAGATACTTGACTTGGTTAGAAAAAAACTATGCCATAGCTGCTAACATGTGTATCTGTAATGCATGTAATCATGTCCTTGACAAAGCATTTAGTCAGTACTTAGAGGGTAAAGATCCCACACAAAATGTGGATCTAAGGCGAAGACCGCAAAGCAAGTGTACAGTTTGTGACAATGAGAGTGTTAAAACAAGTAATATAGATGACAAACAGTTGTTTAGGGCTTTGTTTAACTTTGCTGTCAATGATCCTGAAATAGAAATACCAGTACATGCACCTTTGTGTGGAGAGCATTATCCCTTATGGGCAAAACGGCACAGAGTACATTGTGTTATGCCTGAGTGTAATCGGTGTCTGTATGGTCAGGTTAGACATCCACCTGATGTTTTTTTCTTGCTCGATAATTTTAGAGAGCAAGGGGATTATCCAAATTTGGCATTGAAATCAGACAGTCCTATATGTATGAGTTGTTATATGAAACTCTATCGTTTCACCAATGCTCTCAAACAAACAACAGCATGGTCATGTTTCTGATAATGATAGTCTTATAAAGATAAATGAATCTTTGAAACAAAAAATCAATGATGTAATTTCAGGGGATATTGAAGAAGTTGCTATTTCTAGGGTAGGTCTTTTAGTCTGTAAAAAGCTTGTCAATAGAGAGCCACTTCTCTTGACAGAAGTAAAGTCTCACTACATTGAACAGATCTCAGAACTTTATACAGAGAAAGGTAATAATGATAGGCCTTTGGAATTTTACACTGAGAGGTCAGCTACATTTTTGAAATTGGAAATGGCAAAGATTTTTGGCCACCACATCTCATTTTCTACTGTGAAATCTGGAGGCATTGTACAACGCAGTTACGGCACTCTCATTTTAAGATATGGTGCAAATACTAGGGACATTCTTCACAAACAGATTTTAATATGTCAAAAACTGTCAATAATTTAGAAACGGCCTGTTCTGCACTTAGAGCTGAGCTTACACGGAACATGACTGCAACAAGTCCAAGCACAATATCTCTCTTGTTTTCAGTTGCTGAAACTTGTCAGACAGACTTCACTCTCAAGCAGCAAACTTTATTGATAAATACCAGAAAATCCCAAATTTATCTTCTATTGATCTCAAAAATTGGTTAACGAAATTGATCCTGTTCTCTGGAATTTTGTCTGTCTGATAACACAAAGTAAAAAAGAACGCTCAGAGATGTTTCGGAATAATTTCAGTTGGACAAATCATTACCTAGGCTTTTACAATAGTGGTAGTGTTAATAAACACAAGCGGTTTCTTCAGTTGTTTTATAATTTATGTCACTTATTGTTTTTGAAAAATAACCAATGTACCTACCCATTACATCTGATTCTTGCAGACAGTATAGACTCTTACAGTGGCTCTACTAAATTGACAACATTGCTTAATTCATTTGGCATTATTTGTTCAAAAACCACTGCAAGAGATCACATGAATACAGTGGTTCATGAGATTCTTAAAGAACAATATGCCAGTAATTTCACTGAGGATGCATTCTGCATTGCATCATTAGATAATATAGATATTGGACAACCCTATGCAACTGTGACAGCAAACTTTAAAAACAGAGGTATACATGCAACATCTTACCAGGCGGTAGAGCCTGGACCACAGTCCATACAAAATACAAGCGAGAAATTGATCCTGTTCTCTGGAATTTTGTCTGTCTGATAACACAAAGTAAAAAAGAACGCTCAGAGATGTTTCGGAATAATTTCAGTTGGACAAATCATTACCTAGGCTTTTACAATAGTGGTAGTGTTAATAAACACAAGCGGTTTGTTCAGTTGTTTTATAATTTATGTCACTTATTGTTTTTGAAAAATAACCAATGTACCTACCCATTACATCTGATTCTTGCAGACAGTATAGACTCTTACAGTGGCTCTACTAAATTGACAACATTGCTTAATTCATTTGGCATTATTTGTTCAAAAACCACTGCAAGAGATCACATGAATACAGTGGTTCATGAGATTCTTAAAGAACAATATGCCAGTAATTTCACTGAGGATGCATTCTGCATTGCATCATTAGATAATATTGTAACGCCCTCCTTTTCGCTTCCTTTCCTTTTTCCCAGGATTTCATAGTTTTAAAACTTGTAGTAATTCACTTGAACTCTAGTAACCTCACAGTGACCTCCAAGACTACACTGAGTTCCTATGCTTATTCCCTTGACGATTGTAGTTTCCTATTACTCACTAAGACTGTTTACGTTCACAACCTTGAAGTAACCGTCACTGTCTTGTGTTGAGTGATGGATTGTTTTAACAGATGTTAAACTCATTAGAAGTGACCGGAGGATGACGTTGACTCAAACTTCGTGTTGAAAGAACACTTCGTCCTGTTTTGACAATATTTCCTGTCCTTTAATATTTTCCGACATTATCTGTATTTATTAAATTGTAGCTTGAGTCATTCATTATAATATGTAGATTTGGAAACTATTTAAGTTGTACACTTTTTAGAAGTAGAGTAGAACGGAGCGGAGTAGAGACCTGAGAACGGTGTTTAGTAATAAAGGTTGAAGTTGTGCTTACAACCGACAACTTTGGTGTCAAGCTTCAGTTACTGAAAGCATTACGATCCCAGACCGGTACCTCAACCCAAAGAGAGTGAAAGTACAGCCGTGACAAATTGGTGGAGAATCCGGGTAAACTGAAGTAGCACGGCTTTATGATACTGAGATCTGGTAGCAGAATCGATCGAAGACAAGAACAAGAGATGGCACAACCAGCAGACGTACACCATAACCAGCAGCACGATCAACTCCATGTTGACATGTAGCGGCGCTGCGAAGATGGACTTGAACGGATGGAGGTGAACCATGACCGAGAGAGACGAGGGCAGGTTGCAGATATGAACGTCCGAGGTAGGCAATTTGACATTATTAGAGTTTGGTGCGAATATCATGCCTCGAAGACACACTGGACGGGAGAGTGGCCTTATTAGAAATGGCTGAAGAAGTTGAAATGTGTGTAACCCTAGACCAAATACGACCGCAATACGACCAGCCAAAGTCAGCGATGCTTGTGGTTCACCTTCAAACTGGCTAGAATACACGGACTAATGACGAAAGGACTTACAATGATACGAATCAGTACTTCGGTATAGAGAAAATCGAAAATGTCGATATCGAAATGGAAAGCGTGAATTTTTGATAAAATGGCATGGATACGATGCAAAACATAATACATGGGAACCGGAAGAAAATCTTAATGAAGCAGCTTTACAAAGTTGAAGACAAATCCAGTACCGATCATAGGTTCACCCACGCATAGAATCAGACAGAAACGCAAATAAGAATGTACACTTTTCTGTTTTTGTGGATTTATTTTCTGGTACTTCGAAATCACCCCTTTTTATAGGCTAAAGCTATAGACTTGTATGCAAACGAGGTATCTCTCTCTTTAAGTGTTGATTTTGACGATGTGTTTTCTTTTGTTGTGTTTATGAAGACGTACGCGTACAGAGGTTAGGATTGTTTGTTGTTTCTCTCCTCAGTTGGCTAAATATGCCAGAGCTAGTGATCCGTATGTGATACAATGGTCCTGTTTGACCGAATGGCCTGAGGAAGTGATACAGATAGCGATAATGAGGTTTATCGCAGGTTTTTGGTGTTTATTTTGAAGTCTTTGGTTTGATGATATTTCGGTGTTGATGTTTTGTTTTGTTGTTATTTTGTTTTGATGGAGATTATGCGAGAAATAGCCTCGGATTTTGGCACTAAAGTTTGCTGTTGCTACAGTCTAGTTATGCCTAGCAGTCGTTGCTATGGCGACCATAAGCAGATAATGCCTTTTCACTGTTCCAGGGTCACGATTACATCACCCTTCTATATAAATCACCAATCTTCCAGTTTTCAACAGATATTCACAGTATTGTATATGTTATTGATAGTAACTTTATTAGGATTTAAGAAATTATTAATGGGATTAGACAAACGTATATATTTAGTTAGAGTTTATTGTAATGCTTTTATGTATTTTTCAAGATAAGATAAGTTAGTATTTTACTCTGTATTTTACGTTACCTTATAACAGTATATCATTAGACTTGTAATTTTCATTTTAGACGTAGATTAATTTTATGAAAATATTTTGAGTAAGAGATGACAACTCTGCCTGTTATGTATTTTCTCGTATTTTAATCACACTGTGTTTTATTTTAGATATTTTCTTTAGACAGAAACTTTTGCTTTATTTGTACAGCGTCATTGCTTTTGACCAGCGAGGACGCTGGTTATTAAAAAGGTGGGAGAGTGTAACGCCCTCCTTTTCGCTTCCTTTCCCTTTTTCCCAGGATTTCATAGTTTTAAAACTTGTAGTAATTCACTTGAACTCTAGTAACCTCACAGTGACCTCCAAGACTACACGAGTTCCTATGCTTATTCCCTTGACGATTGTAGTTTCCTATTACTCACTCAGACTGTTTACGTTCACAACCTTGAAGTAACCGTCACTGTCTTGTGTTGAGTGATGGATTGTTTTAACAGATGTTAAACTCATTAGAAGTGACCGGAGGTGACGTTGACTCAAACTTCGTGTTGAAAGAACACTTCGTCCTGTTTTGACAATATTTCCTGTCCTTTAATATTTTCCGACATTATCTGTATTTAATTAAATTGTAGCTTGAGTCATTCATTATAATATGTAGATTTGGAAACTATTTAAGTTGTACACTTTTTAGAAGTAGAGAGAACGGAACGGAACGGAGTGGAGTAGAGACCTGAGAACGGTGTTTAGTAATAAAGATTGAAGTTGTGCTTACAACCGACAACTTTGTGTCAAGCTTCAGTTACTGAAAGCATTACGATCCCAGACCGGTACCTCAACCCAGAGAGAGTGAAAGTACAAGCGTGACAATATAGATATTGGACAACCCTATGCAACTGTGACAGCAAACTTTAAAAACAGAGGTATACATGCAACATCTTACCAGGCGGTAGAGCCTGGACCACAGTCCATAAAAATCACAACCGAGGACTTCATAACTGCAAGTACAAGGCAGCGATCTTTTTCAGGACTGAATAAAATATGTGTGAACAAAGACAGTAATTCTATTTTTAGATGTACTGCAGCATGCTCTGCTGTAAAACCCTGGAAATGCGAAAGAACAAGTGATGGCATACCAATTGATATTTCCCTTTCTGAAATGGAAACGTCTAAAGCTTGTAATTTACAAAAATATATTAGTTCAGTATTAGCAAATGATGAATCATACAGGTATTTTGAAGACACAGTCCCCCTGGTGGAACGGCATTTCCTCTTAAATGAGAATTTTTCAGAATTTAGTGCACATACCGAAAAACTGGGCACATCAGGCACACTTGGAGATTATACTGAAATTGTGTGTTCATCCTACATAATAAAATACCCCATGAAGGTGTATACTGGAACAGGAGAAACTACAGTGTGAATTTGGATCCACCTTCAATGATGTAGAACCACTTTATCTTATTCGTCGTTGCTATGGTCAATTCGACCTACTTCTTTCAAAGAAAGAATGAATAACGAGTCCGATCTATTTGATGACAATCATAGTGATCTACTTAAGCCCTGGTTTGTTTCAAATGTTCGCTTAATGAAATCTGAGCAAGTTAAACAGTCCATGAATGAAGTGTATGGAGAACGTATATTTCCGACTGCAAGTACTAGTTTTGGTACTGATGATAAATCTCATGCACAAAAGAGGAGAAAACCTGTATCAAACACAGTCCGTCAAAGCATCAATTGATGAAAGTCAGCATTTTTCGCAAGATGATGTCTCATATTCATTTCTATCACGTTCAAATCATACTCTAGATGACTTCAAACTTACTGATCATAAACAAAAACGACTTCAAATACTGGATAAAAAAATCGATATTGTCTTAAAAGGCATTCTTCACACGCCTTAGAAAATACTTGTCCACTACCAAACCTTAGAAACATGCTTTCTAGTACTCATTCACCAAATATTGAAAAGGCAAAGGTCATTTACCTGGGCGTCCTCAATGAGCCCTGTGATAGTCTGGAAACTGTCAAACATGTAGTAGAGAAACTATATTCAGTTTTTAGTATTGGTAAACGACTAAAGCATCTGATCATTGTTCGTGATGGGAAGACATGTTATCTCCTTGTTAAGTTAAAAAGAGAATACAGTGATGAATTACAGTGGTTGATTGTGTTTCCTGGTGACTGGCACCTGTTGAAAAACACTCAACCAGTGTTATTCAAAGTCTATATGGATGCTGGATTAAAAACAGTAGCAAAAGAAACATTCAAGGAGGAGGGTTTGCTGACATCACTTTTGAAATGCCAGAATTTCAAAAGATCTCACAGGTTCATATTACATACTTGGGAAGCTTCTATAGAATGCAAATTGAAGAGTTCTTTAAATACAGAGAAGCACTTCCAGATACATGGAAATGTGAAATTGATTGTCAGTCAATTATGAAGGAAGTTCTAGAAGCATCATTAAAAATAGATAGCCTGTCCAATGTCAGCAGTTTAGAACAAATTAAACGTATTCAAGAGAATGTCAACTGCAAACTGCACGGCCTGATCTTGAATTCAGGGACTTTGTTGACAAATGTAGTAAAAAAGACGATACCTTTAAATTCTGGTCTAACTTTATACATAGGGACTGTTTTGCCTATATCAGTTTATACTTGGCATTCCGCAGTGGAAACTGGAGTTTGCGGGTTGCAGCAATAAAAAAAATAGCACCTCTTTTCCACGCATTTGATAGGCAGATATACCTAAGGCTTGTCCCCCATCATTTAAAAGATCTTTTGGAAATGCCGGAGTCTGTACTAGGACATTTACAGAGTGGTGGATTTACAGCCTCATTTACTGGTCTGAGTTGGAGGCAACTTGCCTTAGATGAAGCGCATGAATCACAAATAAATTTGAACGTGAAAAATTCTGTATTTAAGCCCTCTCCAGAGCTTCTGGATAATATTGCTGTTTACCTTCCATACAGGGCTGCTTGTCAGTCTAACATAATGAATCAAATTCACATTGACCAAAAACACACTAAAATTTCTACTGTACAAAGAGATGACCAAAAACGTACAAGAGAACTTGATGAGCAGCTCTGTATAAAGTATCTCAATAAAATATCAGAGAGTGGTGTTTTTGTAATCTCTGACGACCATAACAGAGGCTTGGTCAAACTATTTTCAGATGAGACTGCCACTGGCTCAGTTTATGAGGATCTATGTAATTTCTACAAGACTGGAGAAAATGCATATGAAAATTACATTTCATCCAGGCTGCTTAATATACCCAGTACAGCTGCTCCTGTCAGAATGAAAAAGCTTAAAACATTTACAGGAGTCAAAGCTTTGAAGAAAAAAGTCCGCACAAATGATCAGGATAAAAAATTAGTTGACATATGTCTCAAAAAACAAATTGCTTTCTCTATCAAGACAGGTACACCATATCATCTTTCAAACAATTTATTCCCCTTCCCAGGGCAATTTGCTATGCAGATGGCTCAGTGTACCACCAATCTACGAAATCAAATGCAACAAAGGTATTTTCTTTCTTCAAGATATGACAAAGAATGTATTGTGGTTGACAATTTACCTCCAAGTTGGGTGCCGGATTTGGTGGTCTTAGAGGGCATGTTCATAATTAATACTGCCCCTATCAGAAGCCATCACAAAGACTTTAATGATTATATCAGTTACCTTACTAAGAGATGGATTTTACCTCATTTTAGAAGAAACACCAAAGCTGTTCATGTACTATTTGATGATCCAAATGCTCTGTCTGGGGACCAGCCAAGCCCAAAGGAGATAGAAAGAGCTCGTAGAGATAGAGATGGGAACAATAAAAGCAAAACATGGATAGCTTGACCCCGGAGTCCCAAATACCGAAAGAAAAATGGATGGATTTCATCAAAAACAGAGTTAATAAGAGATTACTTATCAATGTTCTTAGCAATACTCTTCCAAAAATAATAAAATCACATCTTGGGCCTGGAAAAGAGTTTGTAACATCTGGTGGATTTGATGGAGAGGACAGAGGGAAGGCATTCTACATTTCTCATGACTCTGCTTTGATGGAAAATAGGGCATACTATGGTAACCATGAAGAAACGGATACCCGTATCTGGCTGCATATTGCCAAATGCAACTACAGTAAAATTCTGATTTATTCACCTGACACAGATGTGTACCACATAGGATTGCCATATTTGTCATCACATGAGCTAACTGTCTTTGATAATGACAATTTTAAGGAAAAAGACATTTTCATTCAGTTAAACCCACTCTGGTGATCGCTCATTTCTAGACTTGAATAAATTCCACAATTCTATTTTGAGAGACCCAGATCTGGCTGATGTTCCCTCAATTGACAGGGCAAAATGCATTCAATCAATTTATATCACATCAGGTTGTGACTATATTTCCTTTTTGTTGGCTATGGTAAAGCTGCTTTCCTCAATGCTTTCTTCCAACATGCAACTTTTATCTGTGGAAAGAGCTATGATGAGTGTAATTTGGCTCAAACAAATGATGATTCTAGCCTTCTTTCTTTCCTCCGTCTGATTGGCACACTCTACTATAAGAGACACAACTCAGAATTTGTTAAGGAATATTCTGGTCCAGAGGATCTTTTCAAAACTCTAAAATATAACAACAAAAATTTGAATGAAAGGGAGTTACATGTTCTATGGATAGAAACAATTAGAAATGGAATACAGCCTAGAATAAGAAATGAAGAGGAGTGCATTCCAAATGCAACAGCGCTTCAGTATCACTGGCTTCGCTCTTGTTTTATTTCAAAACTGTGGAGTCAAGCACACACCTCTGTCATTTCACTCCCAAAATATTCAGAGCATGGCTTTAAATTGACTGGTAACAATTTGGCAATTCTATGGGACAGTGATGAAATGTTGCTGCTGTAGAGGCTAATGTCAATCAATTTACGAAGGGTTGTGCTTGTAAAACAGGTTGTGAAACAAAACGCTGTAGATGTAAAAAACATGACGCTCTGTGTGGGCCTGGATGTACTTGTAGAAACTGTTAAATACAAAGGCTAGCAATACTGAAGACACTGTCACTGATAGAGACACATTAGAAGCCACAAATGAGTTATTGTTAGAGGAAATGAATGTAGATAGTGAGGATGATGAAGTAGAAATAATTTTAGAAGAGGAGGAAGAATATGATCTGCCTGAAGAATATTTTGTAGAGTTGGAAGGAAGAGACATATATGGAATAAATAGTACTAGTGAAGTTGAAAATGAACTGGATTGTGAGAACAGTGATGTGGAGTAAGCTCTGCATGCTCAGTATCTTTAAAACATGGTCTAGACAACACACTGAACCCCCTTAAAAATATACAAATACAAAAATAAAAAAAAATAAGAAAGAAAAAAGAACAAAAAAGGCGGTTTAAACAAGTAATGTATTGAGCAGTTCATCAGGTTCAAATATTTGCAATGTAAAACATGCGTCAGCTGATTGGAATACGCAGCAAAAAAACCCCACAAAAATACAGTGAACGGAATATCACTACAATATTTTAATCCTGGTTTATATACTGTATTTAACAGTATTCGCGTGAAGAAATGTTCCATGATAGTTTTAATCAAGCAAGGAAAAACTCATGCGAATCACGGTTAAAATAACCGTGTGCGAATGATCAAAGCTTCACTGTGCATAGGCCGTGTAACGCCGGTAACACACAGCCCTGTCATGCAGAGCTACACTGTGCAGTGTGTACAGATTCGCTATAGCGCTGTGACCGGCCTCCATACAGTATGGGACGAATTCTGGTCCAATGAAGCTAGGGGGTTCAAAATTGGCACACGCATTTCTTTCCTATAAGGGACGGACCATTAGATCTTGGGAGGGGGTGGTCAAAAACAGAAAAAAAAAATTTTCAGAGCAGAAAGTTAGGAAAAAAAAATTTTCAAACTAGTTTGCAAAATAAAAAAAAATAAATAAGAAGACAAAGGCGTAAAAAAAAAATCTGCAAAAGTCTTTAAAATTTTGAATTTTTTTTAGATTTTACCGACAGAAAGCAACTTTCTGTATTTTTTAGTACATCCTCCTGGCACATTTTTAATTTTAATTTATACATTTAGAGTGACTGTATCCCTTATACTGGAAGTTGTACTTATCTTATTTTTTCAGGACTTTTGTATTCTGATCACTTGAAAATTATGAAATTATAGAGCCTGTTTTCTACTTGTTTCCTGCGTACAAACCAAGCAGGTACACTAGGTAAAACATTGAAACTATGGTATGGTTGTCAAGACAGAAAGTTGTATTTGCCTTTTAAGATCAAGGTAAACAGATGCAGGCCACATCAGTTTCATTTTTTTCACAGCATTTTATTGCAATGATGAATGCAAGAATGGGTGAACAAGTAGAAACAAGTCAATAATGATAAAACAACATATCAAGTCATTATGTATTATTTTGCTTTTAAAAAGGCATTTTCAATTCTTTTCCTCAAAAAACAGCCTCAAAAAACACAGCACACAGTTTTTAACATTCTACAATACACTACGCAGAATGCCATCTATCCACAAATCCCAACACAAAAACACACAAAAGGGTTGAACTTTGAAAGTTTCTCGATAGCAATGCTGAATAAATCTGCATGAATAATCGTTTTTGTGTAGCAAATTTCAAAGAAATTGGACAAGCCCTTTCAGAGAATACAGATTTTTTGACCATGAATGGCATAAATTGCCCTAAAAAGACAAATATTGAAATTTCAACACATCTATACACATCCAATCATTTGGACATGCTGCTACAGAGAAATAGATGTTTTGATCAAAAAAGGGCAACAATTGCTCTAAAAACACAAATATGCAAATTTAACTATATTATTTAGCTTATTTTAGCTTCTCAGCTTGTCAAAATCAATTGTAAATCATGAGATATGCATGATGTTTGGTGGGGTGAATGTAGGCATTTCACCACGCAGTAGAAAGGGAAGCCAGGAAACCAAAATAGTCAATTTTCAAAACTATAGGAAGCTACTGAGGAGCAAGAAGACCATGTTTCAGAGGAAGATGTGTAATCCGAAAAAATGCTCCCAAAGTGCCACCAAATAACACCATTTTTATCTCTATTTTTCAAAAGCTCCAACGGCAGGAGGGGGACACCCCCTCCTGACAACCCCCCCCCAAAAAAATACTCCCCAAGTGCCACCAAATAACACCATTTTAATCTCTATTTTTCAAAAGCTCCAACGGCAGGAGGGGGACACCCCCGCCTGACTATCCCCCCCCAAAAAAAATACTCCCCAAGTGCCACCAAATAACACCATTTTAATCTCTATTTTTCAAAAGCTCCAACAGGAGGGGGACACCCCCCTCCTGACCTCCCCCTGCAAAAATACTCCCCAAGTGCCACCAAATAACACCATTTTAATCTCTATTTTTCAAAAGCTCCAACAGCAGCAGGGGGACACCCCTCTCCTGACCTCTCCCCCCCCCCCCGCGTGACCGCTTGCGTGGCCGCTTGTGGTGCTTGGCACCACATCTTTGCCCTCTTTATCTTCAGACAGCGACGAACTAAAAAAAATTATAAATCTGAAAATTTACTCTGAAAAAAAAAATTTGCACAGCTAATCTCAATTGGAAAAAAAAATTTCAGAAATTTACAATAGTAAAAAAAAAATTTTCACAATTTCATTGTGACCACCCCCCCCTCCCAAGGTCTAATGGTCCATCCCTAAGTGCCACGACCTGTAAAGTTTCACGACTGTTCACAACATGTAAGGCTCCTTAGCTGCTCCGTAATCAAGACCAAACCACAGGGAACAGATGAAAGGACCCTGGGGTGGGGAGGAGGGTTTTTTGCACAGGCGCTCCTTAGCTGGGTCGTCTGCTAAGTAGATCGATTTTCGGATCGATTTATCGATCCCGTAGTCGATATGCCCGCCACTGCAACCTAAATACTCACAGTGGCGGGCATATCGACTGCGGGATCGATAAATCGATCCGAAAATCGATCTACTTAGCAGACGACCCAGCTAAGGAGCGCCTGTGGTTTTTTGTGTGCAACGGTTTACCTTATTTTATTTTATTAAGTTTGACTGTGATATTTCAAATAAGGGATGGACCATTAGACCTTGGGAGGGGGGGTGGTCACAATGAAATTGTGAAAATTTTTTTTTTAATATTGTAAATTTCTTAAATTTTTTTTTTCCAATTGAGATTAGCTGTGCAAATTTTTTTTTTTCAGAGTAAATTTTCAGATTTATAATTTTTTTTTAGTTCGTCGCTTTCTGAAGATAAAGAGGGCAAAGATGTGGTGCCAAGCACCACAAGCGGCCACGCAAGCGGTCACGGGGGGGGGGGGAGGTCAGGAGAGGGGTGTCCCCCTGCTGCTGTTGGAGCTTTTGAAAAAATAGAGATTACAATGGCGTATTTGGTGGCACTTGGGGAGTATTTTTGAAGGGGGAGGTCAGGAGGGGGTGTCCCCCTCCTGCCGTTGGAGCTTTTGAAAAATAGAGATTAAAATGGTGTTATTTGGTGGCACTTGGTGAGTATTTTTGCGGGGGAGGTCAGGAGGGGTGTCCCCCTCCTGCCATTGGAGCTTTTGAAAAATAGAGATTAAATGGTGTTATTTGATGGCACTTGGGGAGTATTTTTGCGGGGGGTGGTCAGGAGGGGGTGTCCCCCTCCTGCCGTTGGAGCTTTTGAAAAATAGAGATTAAAATGGTGTTATTTGATGGCACTTGGGGAGTATTTTTGCGGGGGTGGTCAGGAGGGGGTGTCCCCCTCCTGCCGTTGGAGCTTTTGAAAAATAGAGATAAAAATGGTGTTATTTGGTGGCACTTTGGGAGCATTTTTTTCGGATTACACATCTTCCTCTGAAACATGGTCTTCTTGCTCCTCAGTAGCTTCCTATAGTTTTGAAAATTGACTATTTTGGTTTCCTGGCTTCCCTTTCTACTGCGTGGTGAAATGGCTACATGCACACCACCAAACATCATGCATATCTCATGATTCACAATTGATTTTGACAAGCTGAGAAGCTAAAATAAGCTAAATAATATAGTTGAATTTGCATATTTGTGTTTTTAGAGCAATTGTTGCCCTTTTTTGATCAAAACATCTATTTCTCTGTAGCAGCATGTCCAAATTGATTGGATGTGTATAGATGTGTTGAAATTTCAATATTTGTCTTTTTAGGGCAATTTATGCCATTCATGGTCAAAAAATCTGTATTCTCTGAAAGGGCTTGTCCAATTTCTTTGAAATTTGCTACACAAAAACGATTATTCATTCAGATTTATTCAGTATTTGCTATCGAGAAACTTTCAAAGTTCAACCCCTTTTGTGTGTTTTTGTGTTGGGATTTGTTGGATAGATGGCATTCTACGTAGTGTATTGTTGAATGTTAAAACATGTGTTGCTGTTGTTTTTTGAGGCTGTTTTTTGAGAAAAAAGAATTGAAAATACCTTTTTAAAAGCAAAATAATACATAATGACTTGATATGTTGTTTTATCATTATTGACGTGTTTCTACTTGTTCACCCATTCTTGCAGTCATCATTGCAATAAAATGCTGTGAAAAAATGAAACTGATGTGGCCTGCATCTGTTTACCTTGATCTTAAAAGGCAAATACAACTTTCTGTCTTGACAACCATACCATAGTTTCAATGTTTTACCTAGTGTACCTGCTTGGTTTGTACGCAGGAAACAAGTAGAAAACAGGTTCTATAATTTCATAATTTTCAAGTGATCAGAATACAAAAGTCCTGAAAAGATAAGATAATCACAACTTCCAGTATAAGTGATACAGTCACTCTAAATGTATAAATTAAAATTAAAAATGTGCCGGGAGGATGTACTAAAAAATACAGAAAGTTGCTTTCTGTCGGTAAAATCTAAAAAAAATTCAAAATTTTAAAGTCTTTTGCAATTTTTTTTTACGCCTTTGTCTTCTTATTTATTTTTTTTTATTTTGCAAACTAGTTTGAAGATTTTTTTTTTCCTAACTTTCTGCTCTGAAAATTTTTTTTTTCTGTTTTTGACCACCCCCCCTCCCAAGATCTAATGGTCCGTCCCTAAAGAGTTCAACTCCACACCGTCTGACTGCTTTATATATTACCGACAAGTCCTTATCTCCTCTCCAACTTGTGTATACACCACTGTAATTGCTCCGAAAACATTGCCAACTTGCTAATCCGCTGTCCGTATCAGCGGATTAAGTGATTGAGTCAACACCACAGCCGTCACACACGTAGTAAAATAAGGAAAGGGTTGAAGATCACAGACACAGTATCACAAGAAAACACAAATCTGAGCAGATATAGAAGTCAATCGAAATTTAACGACTATCAAAAGCATCGCTATACCGATGAACTGTTACATGCCAAAGTACGCCGTCTAAAATGGTCATCTTGAGCCAGAAAACCAACCTACATTTTTGAGTCGGTCATGGTCCGATGTCGTCCGTAAGAGCGGAAGTCGGAAGTAGAACCTTTTGACCTCAAACCTGTTTATTTCCAATCAAGAAGTAAACATATTTCCCATGATGCGTTTGATATTACATGCTCAAAATGAGCAAAAGTTTTATAAGATCACGCTACACGACTGGTTTTAATCAATCCTACAAAATCAAAACAAGGATTCAATTTGTATCCTTTTTGTCACAAAATGTTGCTAACGATGAGTTCGAGAATATAACCAAAACTTCTGTAAATCCTGCACGGAAAGAGCTGAAGGGCGAGGTATCACGTTTCCTGCCTCAGCATCTACACAAACCTCCTTGGTCAATCGAGGTGGTAGCTTCAACAGCCACAGACAAGGAGAATTTTTCTCCTTGTGGCGAGGCTCAGACAGCATCAACCGAACCGAACACCGCTGCAGCTGCAGGCAGCTCAATATAGATTGATGTCATCGTGTATGCCAGTATTATACACTATCCATATTCAGATATTATTCGATGCCACCATCGTCACCGTACAGCTGATGTATTAGCGGGGAGGCCGGGCAAACGAGTCAGTCACAGTCGATGACGGTGTGCTACGTTTACGATAGACGCTATAGACTATAGCGTCTATCGTAAACGTAGCAACCGTCATCGACTGTGACTGACTCGTTTGCCCGGCCTCCCCGCTAATACATCAGCGACAATCCGTACCAATGAAGTTCTCACCTACAGGTACTCCAAAAGAACCTCCACAATGTGCACATCGTATCAACAAAACATCTTGAATGGCAAGGAACACGATTAGACTTCCTAATATTAACCCCAGTTATTACCAGGATTACGAATTTACTGACATTTTCTTGCCCGTTCTCGTTTTAAAATGTTAGTGTGTTTTTCACTCCCGTGTCCATGTGTAGCGTAAGTTATAGTATTTTCCCCAAAGACGGACAGCCCTCGCTTCACTTTCCGAGAACAAGATGGATAAAGTCATCAACTTTTTATTCAGTTTTTTGTTTGTGTGCTTGTACTGCAAGCACGCCTTTTCAATAAAAACGATTTCATGGTATTTGATACATTGTCTGTGTATTCTGTCTGTAAAAACGTCAGCGGCCGCGTTTAGGGTTGCGCGGCACAACAGAGGGTCCACGCTGACTTTTGTATATTTTCGCTGTATGCACTTTCCACCAGTATCATTCCTCAAACACGCAACTCAACGACGACAGCACATAATCTGAATGAACTGAAAGGATGGACTTAGCTTTTTAAAGTTCTAGGGTAGGAAAATGTAGTCAGGAACTTAACCTATGTCATCAAAAATTTTGTAACGTTGCTGTTCTCCTTCAGGCCGCCCAGATCATGTATTTTAATTTTTTCTGAGCTGTCTCTCCACATGGCTGTTGTTAGTGACTTTTTAACTTTTCTACATTTTCTCTCCTGATCGGTCGGACGGTAGCCTAGTTAATTTCATCACAGACAAGGAGCTTCAATTTCCCTCCACGAGAATACTATAGTTTAGGCGTCCACGGTCGTAGATTTCAGGTTTCCGATTTTTTCCCAATATTTTCTCTCCACAACTGATCGCAGGTCGTGGCTGTAAAGTGTTGAATTTTCACGACATTTTTCTCAACCACCGTGACTTTCAGGTATTCGACTTCATTTTCTGTCCACGACCGGTTGAGGTAGTGGCCGTAAAGTGCTAAATTTTTCCCGACATTTTCTCAACGATCGGTCATGAGGTTATG
This sequence comes from Ptychodera flava, assembly GCF_041260155.1. Taxonomy (NCBI): domain Eukaryota; kingdom Metazoa; phylum Hemichordata; class Enteropneusta; family Ptychoderidae; genus Ptychodera; species Ptychodera flava. The sequence goes on along the minus strand of NC_091949.1, from coordinate 11,194,136 downwards.
GCTTTCAAGCTTTGACTTTTTCCCCAGTAATTTTTTTCAACGACCGGTCGTGGCTATAAAGTGTTGAATTTAGCCCGAAATTTTCTCAATGATCGGTCATGTGGTTATGGCTTTCAGGTTTTTATTTTTTTCCCGGTAATTTTTCTCCATGACCGATCGTGAGGTCGTGGCTGTAAGTGTAAAGTGTGGAATTTTTGCCAACATTTGTCTACACGACCGGTCGCGAGGTTGTTGCTTTCAGTAATTTCTCTCAATGGCCGGTCACTAGGGAGCTCCTTTACCGTTTATTTATGAATAATAAGTTGTGTACCTTCCTATTTATTTACGAATTCATGAATATTTTAAGCGTCCACTAGTTTTACGGACGACATCGTGACACTGTGTCTGAGATCTTCAACCCTTTCCTTATTTTAATGCGTGTGGGACGGCTGTTGTGTTGACTCAATCACTTAATCCGATGATACGGACAGCGGATTAGCAAGTTGGCAATGTTTTAGGAGCAATTGCAGTGGTGTATACACAAGTTGGAGAGGAGATAAGGACTTGTCGGTAATATATAAAGCTGTCAGACGGTGTGGAGTTGAAATCTTTATTTGAAATATCACAGTCAAAATTAATAAAATTAGGCTACTTGTAGCAATAAAGAAAACAGTCAGACGGTGTGGAGTTGAACTCTTTATTTGAAATATCACAGTCAAGATTAATAAAATCAAATAAGGTAAACCGTTGCACAAAAAACCCCCTCCCTCCCCACCCCAGGGGACTGATTTCTTTCCTTATTTTACTACGTGTGTGACGGCTGTGGTGTTGACTCAATCACTTAATCCGCTGATACGGACAGCGGATTAGCAAGTTGGCAATGTTTTAGGAGCAATTGCAGTGGTGTATACACAAGTTGGAGAGGAGATAAGGACTTGTCGGTAATATATAAAGCTGTCAGACGGTGTGGAGTTGAAATCTTTATTTGAAATATCACAGTCAAATTAATAAAATTAGGCTACTTTAGCAATAAAGAAAACAGTCAGACGGTGTGGAGTTGAACTCTTTATTTGAAATATCACAGTCAAGATTAATAAAATCAAATAAGGTAAACCGTTGCACAAAAAAAACCCTCCCTCCCCACCCCAGGGGACTGATTTCTTTCCCCTATGACCAAACATGGAAACACAAGTTTAGTGGACCATCGAGTCAGACTGAACAAGTTCGAAATCCTTGTATCTGAAATTTATTAAAGCCGTAAATCACTTTCATTGCCAAAAGTAAATATCCGAGAAAACAATTACCTATCAATTAGAGATTCCAAAGTCCTAGAGAGTGTATTCCAAGTCCGTATTTTGAACACGGTGTATCCAGGATGACATGGCTCCCGCCATATTTGTTTTGAAGGCAAAATGACGTCATTTTTTATAGACAGCGCCCCCACAGTTTGCCCCCTCCTCTCAGACTGTACACGGAAGACTGGGGGACTTGACAGTAATCTAGATACAATAACCAAAGGGGACTGTGAGCCACAAAAAATGGTAACCTAGGTACACAAAAGAGAGCATTTCCTTTTACGTAATTGTACAGTTTGCTTCTATTCCTATATGGCTACCTGTATTTGTCATTTTACAATGAATACATTGTCCATAGAGTGCAATAAAGATGCGACGGAGCAGTCGTGTAATATATTGACATTTCGATGCATATGAAATGTAACTGGCAGCAATACAAGTGTACACACCACATATGTATATTGTGTTAATAGGTTTATTTAACGTTGAATACTTCATCATTAAGATGTAAAACAAGAGATTAGAGTTAAAACAAAAGGCAAAAATACTGAAAAGTATCAAAATTTTATATTTGTTATGTTGTTTTATTATCGGAAAATTGTGGCTATTGTTATACTTTTGTAGACAGGAATTTTTAAATTCATATATAATATATATATATATATATATATATATATATATATATATATATATATATATATATATATATATATATATATATGAGATTTATCAAATATTAAAGACAAAAATATAGGGTCACGATGCTTGATTTCTACAAACGTACGATGAAAAGTCACGATTTTTCAAGTTCATGTAGTGAATGTAATGTTCACGTTCTCATCGTACAATAACACAAAAGCCACTTTTACACCCAAAATTGCAGAGATGAAAAGTTTTATTTATGAAATATTTTAATCTTCGAGTATTGTGAATTTTGTAAAACTTTATAAGTAGTATCATGTAGGTCATATATGTTTTGTACTTTTTATAAAAAAATTTCTACGGTAGGTCACTCAGTTTTTCACTATTTGGCAAAGTGTAGTCACGTACAGTTTGCATACTCTCTCATGATCGACATTTTGACTGCTCTTTAGCGGGTTTCATCGACCAGATTTGGATTAACTCAAGTCGAATTAGACTGATGAATCCTAAAATTTCACTGATGCATTTAAAAATGAATCAAATCAACAGCTTGTCTGAGGGATACGGCTCTACAAACTGACAATATTTCTGTAGCAATTATAGAATATTTATGCGTGCGTCAAAAAATGTGTTGTAGGACATCTGTGAACAGAACTGCGCAATATATATTTTTTTACCCGTACTTATAAATATTAAGCTATTTAATAATTCGGGGAGGGGCTTGAAAATGTTTGAACATAGATGGGGATTTGACATTTTTTTTAGGGTCAGAGGGGATCTGGAAAACAGATTGCGATCAAGATTCCTCTAGCGCCCTCATTATTTGTGAACGCAGCCTAAGTGCTACCAAAAGCCAAGCGATTGGGGCGCCGTTACTATATTGATCCCGGTTTATGTCCTCATTTATATGGTCACCTGTAATCTAAATATGCCCATATATGGTCAAAGGGGCGTTCCTTGGTATTCAAAATGCCCATGTGAGGGCGCTGTTTTTAAAAGTGGCCACCCGCTTAAAATCTGTGATTGGTTAGATTTTCTCTTTCCATGGTAACTGTGGCAAAATTGGAACAGGTGATAGTATACCTTTAACTTATCATACTGTTCGTATCGCCCCTTTCAATATAACCATGCTGGGTGTGACGTGTTATTCTGCCAAGTTGTCCAAAGCTTGCGTTAAACTTTATGCTATAGGCCTAAAATGTGTACATACATCTGCGTACCTGGGTGGGGTGGCTGCTGTTGCCAGAAACAAGACTGCTCGAAATCCTAATGAATACTTTTAATAGCCGTTCAATTCTAACAATTCAAAACCGCTGTTGTTAGGATAACATTATGGTCTGCATTCACAAAGACCCCCGAGGGGAGAATCGAAAAAAGTTCGCTGATTTTTTTCAAACGCCTCCCCTAACAGAGTCAAAACGCGTTATAATGCCCCACGTCTGACTTGCTATAATTTTGAAATCCCCCACCTCAAAATAAAACTGGCCTGACTTTGGAATGGACAGATATTTTTTCGGGGAATGTGTGCCTTTGTTTCTCTCCCAGGGAAGGAGGGCGCTGTTTTGACATATTTTCTCTTACAGGAAACGTCTTGCGAAATAGAGAAACAGTGATCATATAAAAATGACTTCCCTCACCTGTCAGGACAACTGAACATTATAAATATACTTGTATAAAAGGGACATTACCTCTGACTTTTAGCCATTTTTCAGTGCTTTTCGTTCTGTGTATCGTCCGCAGTTTCTTGTTCTGCACCCCACAGCATGCTAGATTAACAAATATGCTGTTTGTAAAATACTCTACATATATGTAAAGACCGTAATCATCGTTATTGGTGGCAACAAGCTGAATGTACAAATATTGCTGTGTTGTTAAGCTAAAATTGGACTTTTCATCACCCGTCGATGAGTAGAACAAGAAATAGAAGTAGATACACATAACAGAACCACCAGAAGATTTAGCCAAAGTTACAGCTATAATTGGAGTAATTTTTCAGCAAACAAATGCATTGAAAATGTCACTAGATTATTGTCTGTCCTTCCTTGTCTTCTCTGACGGTGCTCTCCGTCTCTATCTCACTATCTCCTTCTGAACACAACTCAACTAAAACTACATCTGAATTCGAGACGGTTTCGTTTCGAACCCCCCTTTATGTCCTAAATCCCTTCAAATCCCCCGTCAATTCTCCCGTCCCCCTCCAGAGGTGTTTGTGAATGTAGCAATACGCGTGCGTTCCTTAACTTTCACAAATCGCCAACGTACCTTGCATAAAATGTTTACATTCATCGTACGTATCCTATAGACCTTTGAGCGCAGTTCCGACAACCTTTGCCCTGTAATTTTATGATCAACAAATTTGCTTCTATCGTCTATGTTGTGAAACACACAGATTTCAAAGCAATAACTTTCATCGTGACAAGCTGCGTCCACGGCAAATAAGCTTAATACATTACAATAAACCGGACAAGTTTCTCATTGGCGATTAGACTCTGTGACTAATTGCAGTCAACGCACCAATACTCGCTCCAATACTTCATCAGACGTTTTCTAAAAGACCCTTAATTTTGACAGCTTTTCGTTCTTATCAAAGAGCGAGGTAGCACACACTCATCCTGTTTTCCATGTTATTATGATCCCAAAGACTACGTTGCACCGGCGTCAAACTGTGCTCGTTTCCTGTAGGCCTAACTTAATTGTGCTCATTATTGCTACTTCCCTGAGTTTCTAGGTAACCTCTTACACCAATATTTCTCAGTATGATTTCATCTATCAATGGCGTTTCCTATTCAACGTTTCTTGCAGATGATCCCAACCATCTAAATTCGTGTCTTCGTACAACTCTGGTCGGACTGACGGAAGACTTTTGCGTTGACTTTTGACCCCGTAGATCCAAAACATTTATGGAACTCTCCGACGTTAGCCTCAAACTTAAAGGATATACATCGCTTCTGGACAAACTTCCTGTTATAATAATATTTTTGTCTATATGAACTTCCTTTCAAGACATTCACGCGTAAAACAAATGAAAATTCGAATGTTCTTCGAATACATAGCCTACACTTTAACGTTATTTAATACCTCGAAGACAGCAAGACACCTTTTGGCTTTATTGCGATCATACATATACTATGTAGGTTAGCCTTCTACACTAAGCCTACATGTAGGTAATCATGAATTATAGGGTTTCCTTGTGGAATTTCTCATTTCCTATAGAGGAATGGATAAAGAATTTAGGATCTGTCAACTATGTCACAAAGAAATAGAGGATGAATATCACTTATTATTTAAATGTAGTGCATGGAACTATTTAAAGGAAAAGTACCTTCCAAGTAATCTTTACAGGTCACATCATTGTATACTTTCAATGCACTTATGGAAACAAAAGACGAAAATCAAATCAAAAATCTAGTTCTGTTTATCTATCATACTTTCAGAATGAAAGAGAAACTGTAATTATTGCTATTTTCCCTTCGTCGCTGTAAATGCATTATATCAAGCAATACCTTTTTTGTTTTCTGCTAAAAATACTAGTCTCTGGAAGACGCATAAATATTGTAATCTCATAATATGGGCCGGAGGCCTGCATTATGCAGGAATAAAGACATACTTTTACTCATTTTACTTAGAATATAGTTATATATATATATATATATATATATATATATATATATATATATATATATATATATATATATACATATAATATATATATATATATATAATATATATATATATATATATATATATATATATATATATATATACCAGATATGAACTGAAAATGCTCACGTGTTTCATTATATATTGCATTTATGTGCAAGTTTGAACCTTTGCTACATGCTTTGCTACATTTAAAGTGTTATGATCAACACAATGAATTTCACCACAGATCAATTCTAAAGGTCATTAAGTATTCAAATATGTAATTAGCTGAAATAAAAATAACTAATTTCTTTGAGTACTGTCATTGTATCACAATATAGCATGTGTAATTACCTTTGGTCAAGTCCTTCAAGCTCTATATGCCAAACCGTGAAAGCTTGTTAGCTATTTATGCAAATTATGAATTAGCTGACATGAAAATGCAAAATGACTTTCAATACTGTTATAACCTGGTATAATGATCAATGTACACAGCATGTTTCGCCAAATTTTATCAAGTAAATGCCAGTATATATCCCTAATTTGGAAGGTTCATTAAATATGCATATTGGGAATTGGCTGAAAAACAATGTCAAATGACTTTCAATAATCTTGTATCATAGTATCTTTAATGTACATAGCAAGTTTTGCCAACTTTGGTCAAGTCAAAACAGATAAATATCGCTAATAAATGCGGGATATCGGACCGCAGGCGGGCGAAGATTGCATTATAAGCGCGCCAACCCAAACTCACTGCATGGACATCACATTACGAAATCGAAGTCCAAAGTCAACTACGTCATTGTTAGAATAAGAGAGGTTTTCCATCACACGGGAGCATACCACCACAAATTTTGCACAGATGGCGTTGCACTGGCATTGAAAAAGGGTGCATGGGAGCATGGGAACGCGGGCAGTTTCCCTCGCTATGGGTAGGAAATGCATTGAGCAAGACACACTTCCGGGTTCGCAAAAATCGAGGATCCCATTTACGGGGCGCTCAAATATAACTATTTGCTGTGATACATAGCAGAGGCGTATATGTTTGTGATGCTGAGAATAACATCAGTAAATAAATGATGACGGGTTTTAAAAGTTGACGTTTTTTGCGATGAAACAGACTTCTGAAGGTAGCTCGCTTGGGGAACACGTCATCCCGGCCGCTGTCCGCTTTGACCCCAGTAATTCACACTGGTTTTGGTCGGCCCCAGGTACCCAAGTCACTTCGACCCCGTCACACTTTTGCCTACACACTACGGGTTTTTTGGCAGCCAATTTGTTTCACGCGTAGTCGTCCTAATGAATTATTCATGAGCCCACTACGGCAGCGACACGCTGTCTCATGGACGTTGACGCCCGTCAGAAATATATAACGCTATTGCCGCCGTTTCACGCTAGCATTGTCCTAAAGATTCTCTAAATATATAGTATACATATACATGAAAACGTATATGTAAGTATTTTACTTACATATAAAATAAATTACGAAAATTCTGCCAAAATTATGCTGACACAGACAAGCGGTTATGTCCGAATCGCGTACAGCACCACTGCTAATTAAGCCCTGAAACCAATTCGTACAAGAAAAGTAAGGCGTAATTTTAAAATCGAAAACGATACGATTTTTGTTACGATGAACATCCGAACGACTGTGTCTTTTCTTTCATTTCGTGCGAAAAAATGAAAAAATTGAACCGGCGAGTTTTAGGTATTGCAAGTGTGGATGAATGATACGAAAAATTCCCATAGTAAACAATGGTTTTTGCGCCGTCGTCGGTACCTTGTGGATCGCTTGCTTCAATTTTTTTAGTGTTTCATTCATAAATACAAAAATTCACACCTGAGACCTTGAGATGCCGTACTACAATCGTATCGTTTTCGATTTTTAAATATATGCTTAAATTCTTGTGATTTTACACTTGAACCGCCGTCTGTAGTTCGACAAAAAACACATTGCCCGCGCCTCATAGGAAAACAATGGCGTCTACTATCTGCAAATTCATGGCCGCTATCGTGCCGATCACTTGCTTCAATATATTTATTTCATCAGCTACGAATGTAAAAATCTAAATCCGTAATCTTTAGATGTCGTTCTACAATCGTATCGTTTTCGATTTTTAAATATTGGCTCAATTATTGTATTTTTACATTTTTACCCGCCTTCAATTTTTCGGCAACACACATACTCGCGCCCCATAGAAAACAATGGGCGCTGATGATCTACCAGCTTCGCCGCTATCGTGCCGATCGCTTGTTTCAAAATATTTATTTCACCCGCTTTGAATGTAAAAATTTAAATCTATAATCTTGAGATACTGTACTACAAGGGTGTTATTTTCGATGTTTGGATATTCCGTTAGTTTCGTGTAAATTTACATTTTACTCTCGTGATTTGGCGACGTACGCGTATACGTTACTCCCTCCCTCCCGCACCCAGTATTATCGGCTGTAAATTCTTCGCCGCTACCGTGCCGATCGCTTGCCTCAAGATACTTATTTCTTCAGCTATGAATGTAAAATCTAAATCTATAATCTTAAGATACTGTCCTACAAGGGTATTATTTTCGATGTTTTGCTGTTGCGTTGGTTTTATTTAAATTTACATTTTACTGTCGTGATTCGGCGACGTAATTTATTACTCCCAAGCCCATACAAAATATTTACCGGCTGTGATTATTCACCGGTCCCGAATCAATCGCTCGCTTGGAGATTATTATTCCTTCAGCTATTGACTTTAAAAAAATACACAAATAATCTTGATGTTGTGCACTTCAATTGTATGGTTTAAGATTTTTGAAGTTTTGCTTTAATTTTTTAAAGTTTACATTGTTACAGACGCAAGTAATTCAGCGCCTTACATGCAGAATACCCTATAGATAACAACGGCGTTTTCACCGGCTGCAATGCTTTACCGACCCCATTTACATCGCTCGCCTATTTATGCTTATTGCTGCCACTATGTAAATAAAAAATTACACATATTATCTGGAGATAATATGCTGCCATTGTGTGGTTTTCGATTTTTGAATGCATACATAATTTGTTCATTTTTTGCATTTGTATTGCTGGTGTTCGGCGACATCAACATGCGTTGCGCGATATTGTAAACATTGGCTGTATAATCAGTCTGCAGTGTATTTCAATAATCCGACATATCTTTGGAAGTATATCCCATTGCCAACAGTAACACGTATTGTCGGGATTATCGTACGGAAAAAAGACTGCAAAAGTAAGACTTATGAATCTTCATCAGAATTGAACACATCATGATTGTACACGAGTATCAACCGTGAATGCACGTTGAGCTCGGCAGTTACACAAGCATGGTACGCTACATGCATAGCCCTACGAGTATGGTAGGCGGCGTAGCCAAAGCCGGACACTGTCGCCATACTCGTAGGGCTAGCTACATGCACTGCCGCGATGCCGATCGTATGCATTCCAAGGCCTATCCCGGAATTTGTTTCACAAACAACCTCAAAGGAAAGCAAACATACTTCTATGGACAATGACGAACACGTTTCTTGGCGAAGCAAAATCAAAACAGTGCAGAAGTACATGAAGTAGGTCATGGCCTTGGACTCTGTGCACGAACCTGATTGGACACTTCAATACCTTTGACCCAAAGTTATTATTCATCAGCACTTCCATGCCATGAGGCTAGGTAGAGAACGTATGTACTCATTTCTGGCGATCGAGCAGCGAGGGAAACAATCAATTACCAAGGATAAAGCTAATTTGCTAAACGATATTTTATCTTGAATAGTGAGTTGAATGAGTAATAAAATATCATATTTTTAATGTTCAATACGAGGTTGAAACACGGAGGGACCGTGGTTGAAACCAGAGCTATCCAGCTGTAGCCAACCTGGACAAGCACATTTCACAGCGCCCTCAAACAGTCGATTGTTTTCACTTGTCATACGCGGCGTAACAGAAAAATTAAAACTTTCATAACTTCATTAATATCCAAGCCATGCCCACCAAAACCTTTTCAGTTCTAGCCATTTGAATTCTGAAGATGTCTACCAAATTTGACTGAATTACGTTCAGCCGTTTTTGAGAAAATGGACCAACAGACAGACAGACAGACAGACAGACAGACACACAGACACACAGACAGACAGACATCGCTGCGACATATGCTCACGTGTTCACACGTGAGCAAAAAACAAATTCACAAAGACCTTGTTTTGGCGGATTGTATATACGACCAAATTTAACTGTCAAATTTTACTGTTGTTTCCATTTTTTGCTCACGTGTGAACACGTGAGCATATGTCGCAGCGATGTCTGTCTGTCTGTCTGTCTGTCTGTGTGTCTGTCTGTCTGTGGGTCCATTTTCTCAAAAACGGCTGAACGTATTTCAGTCAAATTTGGTAGACATCTTCAGAATTCAAATGGCTAGAACTGAAAAGGTTTTGGTGGGCGTGGCTTGGATATTAATGAAGTTATGAAAGTTTTAATTTTTCTGTTACGCCGCGTATGACAAGTGAAAACAATGCTGTGCATTCCCTGTGTGCGTTCCTAACACACAGCGTACACTGCGTACGTACGCAGGGCTAGCGAGAGAGTTGCCGACATCGACGGTTATTTACGAAAAAAGAATAAAAGACTGGCATTTTTGGAAGCGATCGAGTAGCTGAGGTAGGCAGGGATACGACTTGGGCCCAAGAACGCTGAATTTCGGCAGTAATTTGGCTTTTTACGTCAAGTCCAAAATGGATTTGAAGTCACCAACTCTACGTACGGGTCTTTGCAGGGCTGTGGTGAGCGGGGCTATTAGCTGTAGCGGAACACACAGCATCGTACGCAGGGCTAATACGTTCTCTACCTAGCCTCATGGCATGGAAGTGCTGATGAATAATAACTTTGGGTCAAAGGTATTGAAGTGTCCAATCCGGTTCGTGCACAGAGTCCAAGGCCATGACCTACTTCATGTACTTCTGCACTGTTTTGATTTTGCTTCGCCAAGAAACGTATTCGTCATTGTCCATAGAAGTATGTTTGCTCTCCTTTGAGGTTGTTTGTGAAACAAATTCCGGGATAGGCCTTGGAATGCATACGATCGGCATCGCGGCAGTGCATGTAGCTAGCCCTACGAGTATGGCGAGAGTGTCCGGCTTTGGCTACGCCGCCTCCCACCTCCGGTAGGCGGCGTAGCCCCCCGGCGTAGCCAAAGCCGGACACTGTCGCCATACTCGTAGGGCTATGCATGTAGCGTACCATGCTTGTGTAACTGCCGAGCTCAACGTGCATTCACGGTTGATACTCGTGTACAATCATGATGTGTTCAATTCTGATGAAGATTCATAAGTCTTACTTTTGCAGTCTTTTTCCGTACGACAATACGTGTTACTGTTAGACGAGGTGGCCATTTTATGATAAGTTTCAATACTGCACAGCTACATAGCGTCACTATCGTGTGATCGAGGTACAGCGTTGTTGAACGGGATACAGAAACTCTGCAGAGGGAAAACGATCGTTGACATGAACAGTCAATGTACTTCAGCACGTAGTCCGCAGATAGCGGATCGAGAAAATAAACGTGTCCCAGTAAATAACGGAATATTTATGTACATTAACTCGATATTAATCAAATTTCCAGCTCATCGCAAAAAAATGTATTGCAAAGATTAATTTGTCACTGACAAATACTGCACTGTATGGAAAAACAGTCTGTAGACAAGTGGTATTACCCGAGACAAACACTTGTGTTGTCAATTTTGATTTCATTTCATAAACTTCATACTTCATCGAGTATCGTGTATTTCAGCCTTTGTGAAGCCATTTTATTGATATTTTCAATTTTTGTCTTGGCTTTGTTGTGGAACATGTTGAATCGTCTCCGTGGACATGTAGGCAAAAGTGTGACGGGGTCGAAGTGACTTGGGTACCTGGGGCCGACCAAAACCAGTGTGAATTACTGGGGTCAAAGCGGACAGCGGCCGGGATGACGTGTTCCCCAAGCGAGCTACCTTCAGAAGTCTGTTTCATCGCAAAAAACGTCAACTTTTAAAACCCGTCATTTATTTACTGATGTTATTCTCAGCATCACAAACATATACGCCTCTGCTATGTATCACAGCAAATAGTTATATTTGAGCGCCCCGTAAATGGGATCCTCGTTTTTTTGCGAACCCGGAAGTGTGTCTTGCTCAATGCATTTCCTACCCATAGCGAGGGAAACTGCCCGCGTTCCCATGCTCCCATGCACCCTTTTTCAATGCCAGTGCAACGCCATCTGTGCAAAATTTGTGGTGGTATGCTCCCGTGTTATGGAAAACCTCTCTTATTCTAACAATGACGTAGTTGACTTTGGACTTCGATTTCGTAAATGTGATGTCCATGCAGTGAGTTTGGGTTGGCGCGCTTATAATGCAATCTTCGCCCGCCTGCGGTCCGATATCCCGCATTTATTAGCGATATTTATCTGTTTTGACTCGACCAAAGTTGGCAAAACTTGCTATGTACATTAAAGATACTATGATACAAGATTATTGAAAGTCATTTGACATTTTTTTCGGCCAATTCCCAATATGCATATTTAATGAACCTTCCAAATTAGGGATATATACTGGCATTTACTTGATAAAATTTGGCGAAACATGCTGTGTACATTGATCATTATACCAGGTTATAACAGTATTGAAAGTCATTTTGCATTTTCATGTCAGCTAATTCATAATTTGCATAAATAGCTAACAAGCTTTCACGGTTTGGCATATAGAGCTTGAAGGACTTGACCAAAGGTAATTACACATGCTATATTGTGATACAATGACAGTACTCAAAGAAATTAATTATTTTTATTTCAGCTAATTACATATTTGAATACTTAATGACCTTTAGAATTGATCTGTGGTGAAATTCATTGTGTTGATCATAACACTTTAAATGTAGCAAAGCATGTAGCAAAGGTTCAAACTTGCACATAAATGCAATATATAATGAAACACGTGAGCATTTTCAGTTCATATCTGGTGTTTGGGTGGTGTGGGGCGTATTGTGTTACGCTTGGGGAACGTATACACACACGACACATTTCAAGTTATTTATGAACTCAAGATTTTATTTTAATATACCCTTAAAGTTGTATATTATCAATAACTTTGACTTTTTTCCAGTATTTTTTGTTCTGGTTGGAGAATAGGTCCTTGTTCCACTCCAAAAACAATGCAGAAATGCTCAATATTTATCCTGTCAACACAACTTGTAATATATGTGTCTAAAGTCAAATGTAACTGTTGAAAAAGATGAAGTTTAGTTTGAGTAGAATTTTTCAACAGTAACATTGCATATTGTACACGGTGTTCTTAAGATTTATACTCTGTATTTCAGCCTTCTTCAGGAAAGGTCTTGTTTGCTATCACAAACAATAAAGAAATTATCAACAGTTACAGCTATTTTCCCTCAAACAAGGGTCATCACGATGCGGCTAGTGGCAATACGAAAACATTTTAAAATCAGCTCCTTTTAATAATTTTGTTACTTTTTGGGGCAAGAAAAGAAACTTCAGCAAAGAGTTCATCGACGATGGCTATATACGCTCATTTTGTGACTGCCTGAATGCCAGATAAGCGTGTGTACTTGACGGTGTGTTTCAAAGTACAAATCAATGGTTCATTATATTCAATATATAAACTAAAACTTTCCTTAATATTCTAATCCTTTTTTTTTATTTTAATAAAAAAACGTAATGAAGGTTTCAATCGTGTAACTTACTTGTTTGAATGAATAAAACGTGTCCAGGATAAAGTCACTCAATCATTGACAAAAATTTCAAGCTCTCAGCAAACGTGTGATAGATAGCATTTTTTAAATAAAATATGACACAAATTACATGAACACATGAACAAACTTGTCTCACACACAAACAATGAGAGAGAGAGAGAGAGAGAGAGAGAGAGAGAGAGAGAGAGAGAGAGAGAGAGAGAGAGAGAGACAGAGAGAGAGACAGAGAGAGAGAGAGAGAGAATGAGACAGAGAGAGAGAGACAGAGACAGAGAATGAGAGAGACAGAGAGAGAGAGACAGAGAGAGAGAGAGAGAGAGAGAGAGAGAGAGAGAGAGAGAGAGAGAGAGAGAGAGAGAGAGGGGGGGGGGAGGGAGCGGCTGAAAATGGCACTAGCATCCTGGGATGAAATGGGGTGTCAAAACTAAATTCAGGATGAAACCAAAGACAAAGACATTAGTGCTGGTTAGTTAAAACATTATTTGATAGACAGTCATGATGATTGTTGTACTTGAAAAAACAGCTCATTTGTATCGCCCTCGTAGTTACTGTTTCTCATACAAGGCGAACGAAAATCTTCTGAAATTGACATTCATCGAGACTCTCACAGGATCTTAATGTTTATAATATTTGGGGAAATATTTACATAATTTATGATTGATGGTTGCCTTGACAATAGCAGTGAATAACACTCAAGCTAGTATGCGCCTCGGGAACAGATATCTGGATTCAAATTTTTCCAATAATATTCTGGTCTACCACTTGTGGAGGCTCATTTTAAAGCTTTTGGAGTGAGAAAAAAATTACCGTCCTTGTTTTTCGAAATTCGAAAATTTTATTTTTTGCCCATGGAGTTAAAGAGAGGTCGGTCATTTTTCATGAATTTTGTTTGATACGAGATACTATTTATATTGTTTGACATGTTGAAAGATACTGAGTGAATGGGTGACCATGCATATATTAGACCCCGGTTTTAGACAAATGAAATGAAACCATGATCGCGAAAATGAATTAATGGTCATGACCATTAATTCATTTTCGCGATGGTTTCATGTATCGTGTCTAAAACCGGGGTCGAATATATGCATGGTCACCCATTCACTCAATATCTTTCAACATGTCGATCAATATAAATAGTATCTCGTATCAAACAAAATTCATTAAAAATGACCGACTTTGTCCCTTTAACACAGTAATGGCAGCCATTTTGACTTTCAAATATCGTATATTCAGGTAATTTGTTTCTCTAGCACCAGAATTTGGCACGGTGATCCCTGATTTTTATTGATATTTAAGAGAATGACTGAAATTTCATTGAGGAAAGTTTTAGCAAAGTATGTCTTTCACTTTCGAGGTGCTTACTACCTAAAGTTCGTGAGAAAATACTGTGATTTACATGCAATGTGTTCCACATGACAAATGTACATTTTCTGGTAAAGAAAATGCTTACAAACTCACTCAAGCTGCTTGCAAGACAAAGAATCGACATAAATAGTTTATTTTCATTAAATATATACCCACTACGTGTGTAGTAAATGTGTAATAAGCACTTTTCCAAGCCATAACGATATGTGTGAAGTACTTTGTTCAGAAACATATTTACAATTTTTACGAAACAGCATATTTGCCTCAAGTATTGATGATTTTCTGTAACGGTTTCAAAAGACGTCTATCGTTTTGCTAGAGACAAACTTGTGCCTATGCAAAGCCAAAACGTATATTTGGATTAATTTGCAATTCCACTGAACTACAAACAAGTCGTTTGGTGTTCTTCCTCCGTGACTATATATGCTTTATTGTCGACACCAGTCTGGTTCTTACTCTTTAAAGAGTCTATTCTGTTCTTAATTTTCTTTATACTGCTCGGCCTCAGTTTGGGTGATGTCTTTCCCGATGTCTTGAGATCATCTTCTCCATCATCAATTGATGTATTCTGAGTGTCGCCCCTGTTGGGATTTTCACCCTTCGTATCAACTTGACCCGATGCGTTTGATTCTGGTCGTTTTGTCTCGTCCGGCGAAGCGGGCCTATTTTCATTCTGACCTCCAGACGACACCGCTGGTTCAATGTTAGATAAGCTTCGTGCGTCGCCATGCATGTCATCTTCTGTCATGGTCCCCGTAGAAATCGCAAAAGATGTCTGCACCCCGATGGTGGAAGGGTTTCCAGTTTTTACAGGCACGGCTTCAGCCTTTGGTTTTGGGACGTCATTTGCGACTTGAGAACCCATCGTTGGTGGCTGTTGTGTTTGCCCACCATGTTGTAGAGGCGTCCTTGTAGGACTTGGGTTGGCTGAAGCCGCTGATGCACTAACCACGTTCATTCGCTCGTCAACTTCTCTTTTGATGTGCTGCATTCGTGACACTGTCGGAGGAGACTCCCCATCGGTACTGTAGCTCTGCGATTCAGACTGAGACTCCGAACCAGCTTGCGATTCGGAGAAATCATCTTCTTCGGATGTAGTTCTCTCCTCCAGTCCTTCATCGCTCTGCAAAGACATTCGTCTGCGTGCCCCTTTACGTCCGACTTGTTTGGGTTTCTTGGCCGCCTTGCGCTTCTTTTTCTTCTTTCCAAGATTTTTGAGGCAGGGAAATGTATCTCCAAACCGTTCACCTAGAGCTTTTTGGAACTTTTCATGGGTTATTGCGTAAACAATTGGATTGTACACACATGAACTTTTCGCAAAGACCACGGGAAGAAATGTCATTACAGCCGTCAATATCGAAGCATCTATGTACATACCTATTACACACACAGAAGCATAGGGTATCCAAGACAATAAAAACAACGTGATAAGGTACAAAGCTATCTTAGCTATTGCAAATTCTTTCTTTGATTCTTTTAACTGTCTCTTCATGGTGCTCATGGTTTTATTCTTTTCACCTTTCTTGGCAACTTTTTCCTGAATTTTATTCAACTTCTGACGATGTTTGCGCAGCATGATTATCATTTTGGAGTAACAGTAAAATATGATCAGAAGCGGCAAAACGAAAGCACCGACGTATAGCAGAGATACGAAGGTGATGTTGATGGTTGTTTTAGTGAGATAGTCAAACGTACAGCTAGTCTCGTAACTTTCAAAGATATACCCTCCGAATCCGAGTAATGGGGAAATAGCGAAAAATAAGCAATAAAGCCAGATTCCAACGATCATTAACAATGAACGTTTCTTGGTGACAGTCCGGGTTGCCTTCATTGGATTACATATGACGTAACTGCGATCGTAAGCAATCATCGTCATGGTGACGATAGACATGATGCCAAACTGTGAACCAGACACCGAATAAAAAAGGCAACCTGCAGGGGGAAAATAAGACAAATTTTTACATAGCATGGAATATTTTCTCAATTGGCATCATTTCATAATAACTCTTGTCCGTATCCTGCGCATTTTGTTTAGACGAACGTTTTGTTTGTTATACTAGCTGTTAATAAAATTTATGCAATGTATAAAACATACTTTCTATAATTGTTTTCATGCATGTAGAACACACCATCGTGATGCTGGTGAAGTGTTGTAGAAATTATTACGTATATTCCAAGAATACCTGTTTTGTAGTGGCTACGGGCAGTGCTGAAAACACTTTCACAAGCAACAAAATCGATTATTTTTTTAAAGTATGCGAAATGTGAGATAAAGCGAGACACAGCGAACTGTGCGGTTCTATTTAATTGGTTTCTGAATTGTATTCCTTGGATGCTGAATATAACGCGGATGTAGTCAATTTACTTACCAATATTGCCAAAAAACATCCATCTACCATAGAAACAGGATATAACCATTGGAGGGAAATTTGTAATGTCCATCAAGAGATCGCTCAATGCTAGATTAACTATTAACATGTTGCCAGGGGTCTGCAGATATTTGGTCCTACAATAAAAAACAATAAATATAAATTGACGTGTCAACTCTCAAAGAAAAGGTGGTAAAAATCAAATTTTATCCCTCGCGTTGCATTTATGTCAACGTATTTCACTGCCATTGGTTCGCCGTGCTTTTTCAAGGACTATGTTAAAACGCCATCTTATCATTAAAATACTGACGGCTTTCAATTTCATAAGGAAATGAACACAACTGGTAATCAGTCAATACAATCACCCATTTGTATTGAACATACTTATATGGTAAATGACGTTTATCTGAATTTTGACACAATTTTTCTGGTAACTTAGCAACAAAAAAAACAAATGCATCGATTTACTGAACAACCCTTGATTTATGCTTCCGGCATCCTAATCACATGAACCGCAGGTAAGCACCTTGAGGAGTTTGAAAGGACACTTAAGAATACTACTGCGATGGTTCAATTATATATATATATATATATATATATATATATATATATATATATATATATATATATATATATATATATATATATATATATATATATATATATATATATATATATATCATCACCATGATCTTATTAGTACATTCTAGACTGGTATCTAAATATATGACTGCGTCTATTTATCCATCTCTGTCTGTCTGTCTGTCTGTCTGTCTGTCTGTCTGTCTCTCTCTCTCTCTCTCTCTCTCTCTCTCTCTCTCTCTCTCTCTCTCTCTCCTCTCTCTCTCTCTCTCTCTCTCTCACGAAGAGTTGCCCCACTTAGAGACAGGACCGCCCAAATTGATTCCTACTGATCCATTAATTCAAGTGGAACAGCATCCGAAATGTATTCGAGGGATGTGGGTTCGAGTCCCGTTAGGGTAACTTTTCATTAATCACTAATATATATATATATATATATATATATATATATATATATATATATATATATATATATATATATATATATATATATATATATATACACATATATATATATATATATATATATATATATATATATATATATATATATATATATACGTATACATGATACTCCTGCAAATAGACGCCTGCCAAAATTATGAAATGATATGATGTAATGTGGAGTAATATCTCGTTTATCTTGACAATTAAAGGCAATCCTAAAATTTCATCTTTGTTTAAGGGCTTTCACTTACCTGGAAAATAAGTAAACAACAACACCATTACCGACGAACCCTATGGTTCCCATCACAGTCAGATACAATCCGATAGAGAGTAATAAATACGGAGGAGGTATGTCTTGTAACGCTGTCGCAATTCCTGTTGTGGTTATGGCAATGTCAATGACGTCAGTTGAATTTGCTGTTACGTTCTCCATGGTGATCGTCGTCCAGGTTCTGAAATTTTTGGGAAAATAACAAGTGATTCGTTTTGTCACGATTCTTTGAGGTTTAGCTTTGGATCACATTTTGGGAGAAAATGATTTATATGTATCATAAACGGATTAGTATTATTGTACGGGAAGGGGACTGCATCATAGATTCGTGACTAAACCGTTCTGAAATTTCCCAATGCCACGCAAGCAAATGTAGATAAGAACAACGAAACAATGATATCGTCACAGTCGCAATGCGTTCAAATCCCCCTTGACTTGCTATAATTTTGAAGTCCTCCACCACAAAAAAGGGAAAATGTGGACGATATAGTGCGTCGTTCAAAAATACCAAATCATAATACATGTCCGTCCATTAGGCAAGCTATTACCATTTTCCCATTAAAAAACAAACTATATCTCGACACAAACAAAAATATCGTCACAGTCGATGAAAAA
This sequence comes from Ptychodera flava, assembly GCF_041260155.1. NCBI lineage: Eukaryota > Metazoa > Hemichordata > Enteropneusta > Ptychoderidae > Ptychodera > Ptychodera flava. Next base: position 11,175,195 of record NC_091949.1, on the reverse strand, counting down.
TCATGTGCTGAAGACGTATGACATTTGAAACAAGATATACTGCATTGGTCTGTTCATCACTTACGAATTTTTGAAACTGAGGCACTGTACACATGAATTTTCATGGAACACGGTTGGTGTGAATGGAAAATACGTCGTAATAAGGAAATGCTCATTTCTGTTTTTCCAGCTCTGAGCCAATTGCAAGTAATATATAAATGTTGTTAGGGGATCTAATAAAGGTCATACACGCCTCGAAACAAAACGGACATGAACATCTGCTGAAATCGCTCGGAAGGAAACTCGAAACCATTCCCTTTCGAACTCACGAATAAACATCAGGGGTCACTGTGCAATATTTTGACCTGGAGAAATTACCCAGTATTTTACGGCACTTGAAATCCAAAATGTATGCCATGCCTATGCCAACTCTTTAGGGAATATTACATTTTCGATTTTCATACAAACAATCATTTACGTTATTTACATCATGACCTTCAATTAGCCCTAAAAGTGTCGGACCAAAAGAGTTTTGTAAAAGTTAGAAAGTCCGAACATGTGTCCCCGAAGCTCATTTCATCTTAAACACGATTGGAACTAATTTGGGATAATTGGATTTTTATATTTTTCAAATTTCTCAAAAATGTTAAGTGCCCTATAGCTGAATGTTGCGATATTACAAATTACTCATAAAAACAAGTGTGTAACTTAAAAAGAAAAGCAGATGAGCTTACATTTGCAGATCAAATAGACATTATTTCACCATCCAATTATCCCAAATTAGTTCCAATCGTGTTCTTAATGTACATCATTGTGAAAGCTGATTCATAGTATCCCACTATATATTAACGTTTTTGTCGATCAAAGACAAACTTTGAAGTTGCGCTTATTGAGCATAGGACACATTTTACATGTCTTTGCTATCATTAGGATCTCATCCATGTTGTTCCCAGACTTTATATGAGCTTAACACTTAAAGGTAAAATGGCGGATTTGCTATTCGTGCAATGTAATTTGGCAAGCCACATTAGATTTTGTGTCCCGACGCATCTACTCTGAAGTTTCTTAAGAATATCAGCGCGACAAAATGGAAAGATATTGAACCAATGTGCTTGTTTAAGGCTTAAAATGAAAAGTACTGAACTTTAATGAATGCCTGGGTAAAATGAGCATGCAAAACGGAATGGAATAAAATGGAATCATAAAATCATTTCCGCAGTATGCTGACGTCATCTGGCTAGACGTAAAAATCCGTCTGGAGTCGGGAATGAAAAAAAGAACCTTTTTAACAAATTAATATGGTGGGCAAGAAAATCCCCTTGACAATTTATGTGACCGTCGCTCTCTGATAACATGTTTTACAGACGTGTCTCGATTGACAAGCGTTTTAATCGCGGTTTTAACCTTAGTTTAAGTTCACAGAATTCTGCTAGAGCGTGATCTTAAAGTGCTTCTATGAATTATATTTCGATATTCCGGATCTTCTTCATCATTCATGATATGGTGAAATCAGAAATATTTTGCAACAATGACGTTTTCGTAATTTTTCAAAGGAAATCTTTACAGGACTTTTACGCAACTGCTTGATACAGTGTGTTTTTCGTGACTTGCGTCATAACGTTTATTTATTCAATCTAGTGTGCAGTAACTTTGTAACCTTCGTAATGTTCTTTTTGTGTCAGGCTTTAAAACAAAATCACATAGCTCATCAGTTTGTTGTTTTGTTTTGTTTGTTGTAGTCCCCTTCCGACTTTTGAAATTGTTTCAAGATTGCTAATTATATGCTTACTTAAATTTGTTCACGAAAAATTCAGACAAGCATTTTTCGATTTTGTGTATGTTTGCTTTTTGATGCTGCGGGATGCCTGTCGAATTCATTAACAACACTTACGGTAACTTCATATGCATGGTAGCAAGTTTCATTTTTCATCTCAAGAGACAAGTAGATGACTTTCATTCATATTTCAACTGCGCAAATCTGCTGCTAGATTTCTAATTTGCGTGATTGATGAGCAAAGCATGACCTTGATTTGAAGCATTACTTTTGTGCAGGCTTCCAGAATGAATTGTCAAGAATGGAGACACAGATGTATCTTTTCAACTGGCTCCATCAACGAGAATGTTGGTGTGGGCATTCTGCAAAGCGAAACTTTTGAAAATCCGACGATTTTCACCTCTTAATCGAGTTCAAACGAAAATTATACATCGACATGTTCAAGTAGAATCTTTGATATGAGGCAACAAGCTCCTCAATGTTAACCGCAGACTGACAATTTTGCAAAAATCTGGTTAAAGTGTACGACGCGTACGAAAATACAAGAAACTAGAATAAGACTGGTAATTGAAAAAGCTTGATGTTAGGTCTTCGAGCGAAGTAAACATGCCCTGTAAAAGTGCATCAGTCAAATTTACAGATACGTTATTAAACCATCCTTCAAATATAAGTACAAAGTACATTGATTGTACATAAATATACATCTGAAACTACAGATACATATACTTCACTCATTACATACATACATACATACATACATACATACATACATACATACATTCATACATTCATACATAGTCATTATGAGTGACGCTAACTTACCTATACCCCACTTACATTGCACTACATTACATGCATTGTACATCACATCACATTACATATCACATCACATCACATCACATCACATCACATCACACCACATCACATCACATCACATTACATTACATCATACTATATTACATTACACTAGTCACTACGTTACATTACGGACACGTGAACTTCACCTATCATGTTTGTTGGAATACTCTATTGCAGCACTTAAGATTTCTCGCTCAATAATATTCCTTGTCAACACCTGTATTCGGCACTGAATGCTAATGAACCAAGTATCGAGGAGACCATTTCAGCAGTACAATGCGGTAGGGCTCCTAAGTCCGGATCGTTTGATAGCGTAATGGAGATAGATTTTACAGTCGCCGTCGCCATCACTTCATTATAGGCTCCGGCTAGACGTCGTCAAATCTTGGAAACTCATGGCGATGGCTCAGGTGGACAGTATGAAAGAGCTTTTTATCACAACAGAGTGCTTGTATTAAAATGGTTTATCCCCATCTATCGTGGGCGGTTGGCCGCTAACGCCAGCATCCTCTCTTTTATGACGCGACTGGCGAATTAGAAAATGATTTCCGCTCTGTGCCCTCCAAGATATGGATATTGTTTATGCCTAACTGAATGCGACCTTGGTATATCGACGAACAGGGACATTTCGCGCCACTTCCTCCGTCAGATCAATTTATCTACTTGTTCAGAAACTGTTGCTGTCTTTTTATCCCCAGCGACTTTGTGCTGGAATAGAGGCCATTGAAAGACAGTGACGTCGGGTCAATGTCTAACATCTGTATACAGCTTGGATTATAGTCATCGGAAACTCGTGAGATATGGACGGAACGATGACGTTTCTTCAACGCACAGCGTAAAAAATGATTTGGAAAAGTGTGATGGACATGGGAATAGCCTATTCTTGGCGTTTCTAACTTACATGTAATTTTGTTTCATCGGAGTGCCATATTCACTCCACGAGTAACCTTGTTCCCACACCTCAACCGACGCTTAAGTGTCATACATTTTACCCCCGTGTGACGACTGCAGATGAGGACTTCAGTGCATGGTGTTGGAGTGGTACTTACCCGTGAAGGTTACAATTTCACAAAAGTGTTCTATCGACACACAAGATGACCTCCTTGCCATGAAAGTTGTTTGGAGTGGTCTTCATGTTTGTGGGTCACATTGCGTGCATGTTAAACATGCCTCCCATCTCAAAGTACTGAACATGTTACCGCATTGCATGCTATACCGGTGTCCAAATATTCAATGCGACCAACCGACATTTTTTCTGCCTGGATGTTTTATTGAGGTCCACGACAGGCGACCTTTCCTTGATGGGGGTCATGGAATCACTCTGGGAGACACACCAAATACAATAAACCAAGATGTTCACTTTTGTTGAGTTTTTGTTCAGAAGATCAGAGCATTGACGTATGTTGCGACCGTCACGTCGGACTTATGAACAAAGGATGGATATTTCCTTCCTTCGACCGTTCTCGGTAATACTTCACTTATTGTCGTGGAAAAACTGTTCAAGTTTCATAGCTAAGGTTCCGTTGAGCAACCATACAAGGTTGTAAAGTTATGAGTGCGGCCAAGAGTGTGAACCAAGGCTGGAATAGCATGGTCACGCAAAATTGTTTGGACACATTTTTCTCACGAAGTGGGCTTACCGTTCAGCAGTTAATTTGGTTTGGCTAAGTTAGGTCAAATTCAATACACCGCTTGTGTTGATTATCATGTTATGTGAATTTCCTTGAATACATTAACCAGTTACGTTGTCATAGCAATTGAGTTACTCTGAAAAATGTACTGCAGCAACAACCTCTATTTGACGATAATTATAATGAAATGCTTAAATATTTGTGGACCATCGCAGCCTACAGTATATTACGCGTAGTATGCGAACAAAACTGATATAAAATGCTATTTTTTTCGTAATTATTTCTTTGTTCGTTTTCGCTTTTGGTTATCACAGTTTACTGTTGCTTGACATCGATTTGTTTCATGATATGAGCAACTAGTTATTGCGCCTTCATGAATATAGTATTTCTCATGCCACGCATTTGCTGTCTCCAAGAGACGGGCCGATAACTACGTCACGCCAACGTGGGTCAAGAGCGACTATCTATTGCGCAGTAAAAGTTTAAGATAACTGGAAAGGGTAGAACAACATGATGTATAAACTCAAAAAGCGTAAGTCTGCACAAAGTACGCTAAAAAGACAATAAATCCCTTCGGGCATAAACGCTTGACCTCAAATTTACCGGAAATATGTAAACATGAATAGAAGAATGCTTTCAGAAATTCATAGAAAATAATCAATATGATATCTTTATATTTACCTTGCACAGTGTCTAGATGTGGCCACTGGAATCCCGGACTGCAGGAAATGGTGTTGAAGGCACGACCTACCGTATATTGATCGACTAACTGTCACACGCCTTTGGAGATCTGTTAAATAGAGAATGTTTGTACGGTACTAAGCCGTCGGTATTAGAATTTTGAATTGCGACTCTGATTAAAATATGATCCCGGCTGCTTCATTAATTTGAGTAACTTTTACATTTGTCACAGTGCCATTGCATTAATCAGATTATCATAGGCAATCGTTAACTTCTCTATTTTGTATTTGACCGCATCGGATTGTGAAGGATGATGTAACATGGGTTAGATATTTGAACTATAGATCCTTATTATCAACTCGTTCTCGTTAAAATGACCCGATGGAAGAAACTTCCTTCGAAGAAGTTCAACGCTATCTGTGTCAGAATTCACGCAGCTTCATTCAATATTGCAAGCACAAATACAGACTGTCTGTATGGCCCGTGAAATCGCCAATCAGTAGCGACTTCATGGGAAAGCTTCAGATAACAAGCGACCGACTGTGCGATTTTCAAATTTGCACAGCGTGGAAACCGGACAATATTAACGTCGTAACTTACCTTACCTATACTCAGAATTTTGAAGAGAATATCTTCTGAAGCGCTACCTTCTTCTTGAACAATTATTTCGGCGTTTTGTATTCGACGAGTCAGCGCTCTCTTAGTATATTAGGCTCACATGATATTACTTGGCAATGCACTAAGTGAAAGCTATTATTACGTATACTATTACACTAGTTGTGTGACACGTTTCCCCAGATACAACGAGAATCTGTGAAATCACGCTAACTGCAAAAAGGAATGTCTGTGACACGATTTTACTTTTACTCGTGAATTTGACCATTATTAATAAGATTTCCCACTCGGGAATGGCTCTTTCAAATCGACGAGGACATATATACTTGCCTCCAACAATGCCTTAATACTCATCATTCGTGATTAAATCCCTGTTGATCACGAGTATAATAAATATGATTTAATAACGACGGCGATAACTATGAGATTAAGAGATAATCAGCTCACAGTTTTCTCGGTAGCGAATGGAGGTGTCTCTCCTCGAATAGTATCAATCAACGATATTAATAATGATCAGCAAATGAGGTATGTGACCTCAATGAATGATCGGGGTCAGACGATACACAGTTGAAAACTGTCATTCAATCAGGAAAATAAAAGGGAACAGTATTGTACAGCTGGGAAATATCTTAGTGTCCTTCTGGGAACATATTAATATAAATGTTTATAACAACAAATGGGTAAAAATGATATAAAAAAACTAGTCACGGGATAATCATTTCACACAGGGATGAAAACTACAAATAATTAAATGGCATTGAATTTGAACCATTTTACTGTTTTCTACATCAGATCATCACGTTCTTCGGAACTCGAGAAAGGGCAATGGCCATCAAGATTTTGATGTAATCAAGGAAATCTGTAAAAAATCTTTACGATGGAGATCATGTACATTTATAGATAAATAAGTGTTTACTCGCAAAGTATTATTATGATCAACGTAATGTGTTTTATTCCGGTTCAGCAAATTCTGTTATTAACACCCGCTCATGTATTTTGGGTTTAGCTCATTTTGATTTTGCCGAGTCACTTAACGTTCAGTTTGATTAAAAGATAAAAATATTGAAAAATAACGTTTCAACATGATTATATTTGCTTGATTTATCGGTAGGTGTACCCGTGTTGCAACATATTTTTATTCTTTTCCTCTAATAATCGAATTTGACTGAGATTACTCAGGAAAAACTAAACGAGTGAAACCCACAATAAATCAGCGGGTGTTTGTTGTGTATCGTCTGTTTTGTCAACAAGCGTGGAAAATGTGTCCACTACACTTCGCTAGCCAAGGGTGTTTATACAGTCAAGGGAGAGCACGCCGACCCAACCAGGCTGTGAGAACAGGACAATGATGTCTACCGACTCATGTCATTCGTGTTTGCTACCTCGTGAATTCCATCCTACACAGGTAAGGAATGGCAAGGTGTTGAAATGTAACTGAAATTTGGACAAGTTGATAAAATAGTTAATATAGGCAAGAGGTATTGTTCTTTTCTGGCAACCATTTGTTAGGTCTCGAGTACTCCCCACTTGTAATTTGGAAGCCCGATTCCCCCAACTGTAATCTTAAGTTACGCTCGTTCCTGGAGGACACTTCCAATCATAATGCAGTGGTAATGAATTCGCCTATCGATTCCATTGGATGGTGGGTTGAATAAAATAAAATAAATAAATAAATAAAATTGTACCGAAGTCATTAGTCTGAGAGGAAGATAAGGGATTGATAACGCCTGTGAACTTCTTTCCCAACGTCTGACAGGCGTACACCATTACAACTTCAAGTCAACCCCCTTTGCGTTGTCGCTTAAAGAGGGACGTTACATAGGTGTACAATATTGAATTTTCTTCAAAAAAGAATATATATCTTTATACACCATGTCTACATTAAATGTATATAGATACATTACAAGCGAGTTTTTTAGGTTTGTAATATATTCAGCTTTTGTCAAAACACAGAGATTAATATATATATATATATATATATATATATATATATATATATATATATATATATATTATATAGGATGAATAAATTTGCACACGTCTACTGATCTGGTTGTATATTTTCTGTTAATTCTGTTGGTAATTTTGATACAACGTTTCGTCCTAAAAGTAGGATTTCATCAGGTTGAAGATGTCGTTTATGTGTGGCACTTTCCATCTGCGCCACTCATAAACGACATCTTCAACCTGATGAAGTCCTACTTTTAGGACGAAACGTTGTATCAAAATTATCAACAGAATATATATATATATATATATATATATATATATATATATATATATATATATATATATATATATATATATATAAGTACAAAGTTAACGTCAAATACAAAGTAATTGTATCTATTACTCAAGTTACTTCCTTACGATTACACTCTCATCTATATGGTTCAAACTTACCATTATACTTTTTTTATGTGTTGAAATTCAATAAATAGAGACCGACAATACACCCACTTAATTCTTTCATTATATATATATATATATATATATATATATATATATATATATATATATATATATATATATATATTATATATATATATAATATATATATATATATATATATTTATATATATGGGACTTTGAAGTTTTGGTACATAGAATCGTATTTCTTAATCCATTGCAGAGAGAGAGAGAGAGAGAGAGAGAGAGAGAGAGAGAGAGAGTATGGGGATGCTTTATGCTAAACTGACATTAGCTCTGTCAAGCTTTGGAAAGTCGCAGTTTTACAGCATAAGCTTACATGAGGTAACATCCCCACCCCCTCCTCTCACACTAGAGCTGCTACTGTTCAATGAATGTAGAAGTCATGAGCTTCGCTTCACTAATGACTTTTCTTTCAAAAGCACACTGGCTTTACAAAATTGATATATTGGCATTAGATTGGCCCCAGTAGCTTGGCTTTTCTCAGCAATTACTGACTTGGCCACGGCGTTCACCCATGATCTACGCAACGGCCTGCCTGAGTGCATTGCCTAAATTGCTTTCAATTTACTTCGATTTGATATTTGTATGCCCAAGGACTTAGGGCAAGCCTACATCGGCATCTTTAGTGGTTGCTTTTCATATTTATTAGTAATCCTTTACGCAAACCATACATTTCATCATCAGAGACGACACGTGTCGATCTCATTGGACAGAACTTTATTATTGTGAGTATCTTTGGTTGATATACGATTTTATGATAATCCTATGCCATTATATCTGTTTTCTTAATATCTGTAGAACAGTGTGACGTCAGGTTTGACGCACTACATGTCTCTCATGCTGTATTGATTATTTATTATCTTTGGTTGTATGATTCGTGTATCTGTTCACTACATCAACAGATTGGTCTGACTATGAAACAAAGAAATGGACCATTTACAGACGACTTTACAAAGGAGTTGCCTGAAGCATTTTTCTCCCAAGGTCATCTGCCTAAATCAATGGAAATATATTCCATGTACCTGAACTTTAGAGTCCTATCAACCCACAAACAACTTTAGAGGCGGTTAGTGTAAAAAAATGGGTTCTTTGACAAGCAGTGATGTTTGACCAAAATTGAGAAACTCGGCCGAGCAAAATTTACATGAGCAAATTTCTCGTCATCTGAACAAAGTGAGGGTTGGGTTTGGAAATCAATTACACACAAATTTTTTGCATAGTGATTTTAGATAAGTGCTACATTGATGGAGGGTGGCAAGCAATGGACATCCTGTTCTCATCTTTGGACTACATATACTGATCTATCATGTGAGTTTTATACTTAGAATTTTGTTGGGTATTAGACATAGATTGAGTATATCCAAAACCTTTGTTGGTCATTGCATTGTGACATTTCAAAGTAAAGGGATGGCCCATTACAATTTCTACGTTCGTTTGATGGAAAGCGAAAATCATCTGATCGAAGCAGCTTTGGCCTTTGATATAATTCGACAAAGCAACTTTTAGTGCAAGATTTTTTTCAGACTGTTTTTAAACTTTTGTTACTTGTGTTTTATGTGAAAAGTACGTCTAGTTTTTCTATATTTTATTGACTATGTTTGAGTGCTTTTCTAACACGATTGGAACTCAATTGGGATAATTGGATGAGAGAAATTATAACGAAAGTTTGATGAAATCGAAATTTTTACTGCTTAAATTTTACAAAATGATAGAAAACTAAAAATTACAATGTTTTCATCGAACAAAACAACAAAATTACGTTAATTATTGTACATCCCTTAAATCGTATTCATTTCTATGAAAAGGTGGTATTTTTAAGTAAATGTCATAAAAAACGAGACAAAATGCATAAAATGTATCTAATGAATGACTTTGAGTTGGGGTACTTTTAAAATGTCCCTTACTTTTTCGTCAATTTGGGGCTTAGTAAACACTAAATGTAGTCAGGGCACTTTTGAAATGACCCTAACTAAACCATAAATCCATCGAAAAACTTCATTTTGGTTGGGGAAAAGTACAAATCGAGTTTAAAACTAGTATTTCAGTACCAAAGAAAGTATAGACAGGTTCGCATATTTTCATTCAAATGTAAATAATGTTCATAAGTATTGAGCAAGATTGCATTAGATGCAGTCATGCAATGATTCTTACTCATAACATTTGCGAAACATCGAAAATTTCGGACACAATTTTAACGATGGTTCACAAAAACGGTGTAATATTGAACAAATGTCTCAAATTTTTGAGAAATTGTGCCAATCCAACTATCCCAATTTAGTTCCAATCGTGTTTTCTTTAGTTTTATAAGCACGTACTCGAAATAGAGAATAAATTAAATAAATTAAATTAAAATTTTTAATTGTTTATCTAGCTACATATCCGACATATGAATTGTGTTTTGCCAAAACACTGAAAGGATTAACTACACCACGTGAAAACAGAAGCATACACAGATAGGATCACAACCAGGAAACAAAAGACAAAAGCCAGATCACTTTTTACCTTAGTCATTTATTTTTGATCCACATAATTTACAACTGCATCATAAAATATCAGCCTGAGACACAACATGTCAAGTCTTTCATTTGCATTTATGACATGAGATAACTTGCAAGCTGCCGATGGTATAAGATGATATTCAATTTATTTCAGAATTAAATCTTTGTCCTGGTCAACTTTCACACTTGTCTTGTCCTGTGGTGACTGCGATGATCATTAGAAAAAAGTTGAAACTCGCAGTGTTACAGTATCATGTATGATTTACTAACGGTCAAATATTTCATGAAATTCACTTGGTAAGTAGTATGAGAATCCGGAGTAGGCTTTGCTTGTTTTGCAGTTTTGGATACAATAAGCTAGTGTCTACCTACTTGGACTGCATAGATTTTAGAAGTTACATTCTAGGTTTTGATGAATTAAAAGATTTGCCATAGATGTGCCATAAAATGAAAGAGGCAGTGGCGTTGACATTCCCTGTCCCTAAATCTAATAGCTATACTGTGATGTTATTGAACCATTGAAAAATTGTAGCATTGGCTTACCACTGCCTTGGTGGTGCTATTGTATTAGTGCTAGTAACACTAACAGAGAACAGATGTGGTGAAAGTTGACACTTTGTACCAAACACCAGAAGTGCCAATGATCTTGACTTCCAAATTCAAAAGAAAGATACTGGGTTGCATTGATCAAATTTTTCAAATTATCACGTCATGATTATCAAAAAGCCCAAATGAGAACTAATCTAGGACTAAAAGCATTGAAAATACTCCAAAATGAAATTTATGGATATTCCTTGAGACTGAATTAATGGATTATACTGTGCAATAATTAAACATAACTTGATATGTATCCTCCCAGGAGCAATCATCGTTGTGAAGTCTTCTTATAGTTTGGTAATATGGTGCCACTTGTCAACTGTACAAAAGAAATGAAACATAGTGAGCTCGAAGACAACATTTCCAAATTTCTCTAACCACTTTCTTTGCAACACTGATACTAAAAAAGTGTAGTCTTAGCACAAGTAATTATATAGGATATACGTCAATGGCTGTAAATAATTTTTGAGGGCATTGCAAGTATATTTACATATTCATGATCTTAAAAATTGGTATTTAAATAATATTTTGGACTTTTTTGACCAATGAGGTGCAATCATGGCATGTTGGCATTGAATTAAAATTTAAAGATAAGAACATCAGTTGTTGTTTTTGAGGGTTTAACCCTTTTGCCCCCATTTCCCTGTCTAGAGGTCCAATGTTACCATAGAAAACAATGGGATTGGTTCAAACCACGGTGGTGACAGGGTTAAAAGACCCTACATGAGCAGGACTAAATTCAAGGTGAAGCTGTCCATGTTGTCATAAATTTCACTCCATCTTCTAGGTCCCCCAGTATACTTGACTTGTTAGTTACAGAAAACAGACTGAGTCCCTAACAATTACAAAATTTCTTGTCACATTCAAGAATCTCTTCATATCAGTATGTTTTTGTTAATGATAGTAAAAAAGTGGCAAATTATTTCCACCATGAAGACGATAACACTGTGCCAGAATAAGAAAGACAATTACATCTTATATAACACTAGAGTACCTACCTTCAGAGTTGATGGGTTCAGCCGGGGCTACAGGCGCACTCTGGTAATGGAATGAAAATCAAGAGTTAGTTGTGATTTTATTCCACACTGAAGATGTCAGTGTATTGAGGATCAATATCCAATCACACATACATGTTACAACAGTAACGCACCTCGTGGCTTTCTTTTTTCACTCAATAAGTATTACAATTCTTCCCTGTTTACAATTTACCTTGAGTGTTTTGAAATCGAAACAAAATATAGATTTTAACTTCTTTATTTATGGAAATAGAAACAATGTAATCCTTTCATCAACTGAGTACACCACAGAAAATGGCAGCCATTTTGAAATTCAAAAAATTGTTAAGTTGATGTGATTTGGTTCTTGATCCAAATCAAACATTTGCTCTGGCCTCTTACATTTTATTGTTGCATTTCACAGAGAGTCATCTCAAATTTTCCTTCTGATCAGAGTAATCTAAAATCTTTATCCTTTACATTCTCAGTTGAATCTGTTAAATTTTTTGTCTTCTCATACCTCCCAAAACAATACAGACCAGACTTGAAAGCAACCTATAATACCAAGTACAAGGCTTTTTTTTTCAGAAATAAATGTCAATATTCATGTTTTTTTTGCGATATCAAGAAAATTGTAACATGTGGTTGGAAGTTTGAAATGCAAGTTCATAACCAGTTCAACACTGCAGTAATGTACTATAAGCCCATGGGATAAGGGGACTTAGCTTTTTTAAGTTTCATTTTTTGAAGGTTTGTATGGGCTAAATACTCCTGCGGCTCACACTGTTATCACATTGAAATCTTTTCTACCATAACAACACTGAGAGAAAAGGAAATCTTCGCAGGATGCTAAGCTTAATTCTACAGATTTTACACAACACATTCAATGCTAGGCTCCAGATACCAATGCGACTCAATCTTCTTGAATTCGATTGGATTCCCTCATCACTCATCGAATGCATTGCACAGTACAATTCCATTACAAATCTTACACTTAGAATGCAATCAATGCCATTAGAGATTATTTCCCTTCCATTGACAAATAAGGCCAGTTCAATCAATTCACATTCAATTGTATCCATGGTAACATTCCAGTTGCAAGCCATTCTACGAATTCTCAATTTCAGAATTTCCTTCTTATTTAGGGGGTCTAAGTTTGCATTCAAGCTTTCCGCTTTACATATTGGATTTATGAGAAAAGTCCATGACAAGGTCACATATACTTGACCCTGAGAATACAGAATTCACCATTCTGAAGAAATTTCTTTTGAAAATAAGGTTTTAAACACCATACAAAATTTACTCTAATCCAGAATTTGCACAACGAACCCCGACTTCTTGTTGGATTTATAGAAGTAATAAAGTTTTCTTCAGGGAAAAATGCGTATTCAAAGATTCCTCATGCAAGTTATGAGTAAACCTTAAAAATTTCACTTATATATTATTGGTACAAAGCACTGAATTGGAATATGAGGTTTCACGACTGAAACAGCGCATCCGCCTAGTTTGGATGGCTGGCATTTGCCACTTGTTGGTATGTTATCAATGTGAGAGTTAGCAGGCTTGCAGTACACTGTTCATTAATGGAATCTGTCCAGCATGTGAAAATAGGGAAAAAAATGTCACAGAAACATGGATTTGAAGGGCCAGAAGCTGTCATTTTTGTTCTATTTTTTCTTCTTTATTTTGATCCAACTTCACTTCCTTTCTCTACTCTCTGAAGCAGTACATTTTCTTATCTTCTTTTTTGATCTCAACTTCATTTTCTTGTTCTAATCCCTGAAGACTATTGAGGTACACAGTCAACTTGCCTTTCCCTGTACATAGTAGACCTCATCATTCTTGTTTACAGTTGAATTCTATTATTTTATATCTTAAAAGTTCACTACACTGTGTCTCAGTGCTCCATATATGGCTTAAAATGCATTTATAAGAAAAGATAAAGATGAAGAATAGAATGTCTGTCAGACAAATATAAACGAAGCTACCCTTTGCAACCAAGCGACCAAACAGCCGATAGAGCTCTGCTGTGTTATGTAGAGAATAACTATTTGTGATATGTTGATGAAGAAGGTGGAAATCTTTGATAGGTCATTTCCGGATGGCCTGACAAAAATGGCAAAAATAGCCGCAAAAATACACAATTGAAGATTTCATCATAATTTGAGTACATTACATTAAGATCATCTCTAAGAACATATCAACCAATGATATCAAATGAGTAGTTTTGAGAAACAAATTTTTTGACCAAAATTGGCAAAAATTGCCCCAAAAATACAAAAGTGCAGATTTCATGATAATTTGAATATATCACATTTTGATTACCTCTATGAACCTGTATACCAAATATAAAAGCTGTCAAATGAACAGTTTCAGTGAATTACATTTTAGATAAAAAATGATCTAAATTTGCATATTTCATCACAAGTTGAACACATGTGGAATAGGTCATCCCTAGGCACCTATAACACAAATATTAAAGGAATCAGACTAGCAGTTTTGAAGAAGCTAACCCACACACGACAGAAGATGGACGATGCCAGACATCCACCTAATAGATAAGCTTGGCGTAGTACACAGCAAAGCATAAAAAGAAAATGTTGATTGTGTACTCACCTTATCTACAATTGCTTGGGCATCCTCTTGGGTCATCATGAATGGACTGCTACCCACTGATACATTCTCACTGGTCAAACAATGATAGTAAAAACGAGTTAACATACACTTTTTAAAAATACACCTTCACAGCAAAAATTCAGAGCACACATCCTTCGACACAGTACATTGGCCAGATTTTAGAAATAATTGTATTTAAGGTAGTTCACGCCTCAAAATCAAAAGATTTAAAGTTTTCTTTTGCCTAAAACTTTCTTTAAGAAAACTTTAAACTATTCCTTTCAAAATCAAGAATAAAAATCAGGCGTCAAAAACCAAAATTTGGTAGCAAAGAAACAAAGTACCTGATATCTACTGACACTTAACATTCAAAATGGCCACTACCCCTGTGTTAACACTGTGGGGAAGAATATAATGCTTGATTTTCACAAGAATAAGCCACTGAAAACTTACAATGAATTTCAAAATCGCTTGGAATTAAAACATGCTAGGATGATTAGAAAAACGTTTCTGGCGATAGAAAATAACTCTAGCTGCATCCATAGCAAACGTACTCCTTTGATAGATTTTGCAACAATTTAACCCAATTCGACGCCCACTGTTCTCACTCACAGAACACATTGAGTGTAGGAAAAAAACCAATCGTTGTACCGACCCATACACACTGTACCGAGAAGAAACCTATCGTTAGCGCTCTGTGCGGTTTCATCGACAGGAAATGTGATAAAGGCAATATAAAAATGTTCAAATAGTCAGTGTACAGGTGAGTTTTTCAAATTGGGGGCAGCAACACTGACGACGTTGACCGTGGCACAGTGAACGTTGTATTGGGTGAAATTGTTGCAAACTTCAGCGAAGTAGAACATTTGTAATAAATGTAGGTGGCGTCATTTTCTATCACGAGAAACGTTTTTCTTATCACCATGCACGCTGTAATTCCAAGCTATTTTGAAATTCACTGTAATTTACTTCAAGAACTTCCAAATGAGCCCATACTAGCTGTAGACTGAACGTGTGTTGTAAAAGTTTAGAGTCAGAATATTTTTCCCCAAGTTACATTCTACCTAAACAAACCATGAGCACGCAGTGTAGAAGTGAATTTTATGTTGCAGGACTCACCATGCAATACCAGCAGAATCAGTTTTCTTGGCTACAAGATTCCTCCATTGTTCATGAGTTTCTGTGATAATGTTCAAAGCAAATGCCTGTGGTTTAAAAGAAAGATAAAACACAACAGGAACTTTTAAGAATTTTATAACAGATATGCTGCTGTGTCTACAGGTACTGACATGTAAAAAGGCTTAGCTTAAAATGTGCTTTCATCTGACATGATATGACAAGTTATGTACATTATTAAGAAACAGGCTGAAATACGAGTTTATAAATCCCTGCACATTTCCTGCGGATTGAGAAAGAAGTGATCAATCGTTATATCTATAACCTGTGTCCAGATAGTGCTCCGTCCATGCACATTTGAACATTTTAGCTGACCAAAAATTTCACCCTTTCACTGCCATGGTTTGGCCCAAACCCATTGTTATCAATGACAATTGTGGACCTGTTTACAGGGAATTGGGGTGAACAGGTTAAAAAACAGGTCAGTGCAATTCATATAACTGAATCAAACCATCAGGTATTCTGAGCGGAATTGATTTTTACTTGGAATCTGACATCTTCAGGATCAATACATGCCACAAGGAACACTTTTAACCTCTATTTTAAGCTTACTCAAATATGTGTATGTGATTTTATTTATCAGCAGTATAATTGGGTCTGAAGACCTTGTCACTCTAGCTACCAAGACAAGACATCATGATTGGCAAGTGAGGACATTGCAACCAGTGATCTTTGAGGTACATGTAATTTGGTACAGAATTCAGCCACCACTGAAAAGTCTATTGAACATTGTAGAGGACAAGAAACAGGTCATGACAAATCGTCTACACTGATGGATATCCCACCAATAGAATAGTCTCAGATCTTATGTTTTCAGTTTACCTAGAGGCACGTTATTATTTGCAATGATAGTGGCCACTTTAGTCTCTACAGTCACATACACAACAGAACAGATGTGCTATTCTTATACCCTTTATCTATTGAAGTTTTACTCTATAAGATTAAGATACTCTGTTGGGAAATTGCTTTTTTATATATAAAATAACTTATTTATATCGATGTGCAGATTTTCATGCAAAGCATTTTCTGTGTAATTTTTACCCAGCCAACTTTTTATGATCCAAATATGCAAATTGTCATATCACATAGCAGAAAATGTCATATATTATATTTGCCATAATTTTGGATATTAAAAAACCTATTTGAAAGTATTTGTAAATATATACATGTACATGTGTTTATCACACAAAGCTACCATAAGCATCATCTTTTTAACGATGAACACCCAACAACACCCACTGAGGTTGATTACACTAACAAAATACCAAAAACCTCTGCATTAAGGTGACGCTGCACCCAACATACCGTATTTTGTTCTGAAATCACTTTTTTGAAAATATTCATTCAATTTCAATAAATTTGTCCACCCAAGATTAAAATATTGGTTGGGTTCACCTTTTAGCTTGTCAAGCAGCCATAAGTTGCGTGATAAAGAAGTGTTAATTTATGCAAATGTATGCAAATAACCCTTTCCTGGCTTTCTTTTCCTCCCAATAGGGCCGTTCACAGTTTACGTCACTGTTCTCTCATTAATATGCAAAAATAAATATTTGTCCGCATTTTTAGATTACGCTTTTGAAAATTACGCATGCAAGAACGACGAAAATACATCTCAGTGGGCGACTGCTAGTGTAACAGTGAATACTAAAAAACATATTCACGACTCAGAGTACAAGATGCAAAAACAGCCACGCATGCAACATTGATAAAATTTGTCCGCATTTCAAGCTGCGTGTCCGATGTCGCGCGCGTACAGCTATATTTAGTAACAAACCTGTAACCGTGAACAAGGCTATTTCAGAATTTCCAATTTCCAAACAATTTAACTCCACTCTGGCTGGGTCAAATTTTCTTAAATTTCCTCATAATGTTCTTTAAATGATATATAACAAAACGACTATTTTGTTTGGCAATGAAGTTGTATCATTTTGAATAAGAGGCATTTTAATTTTAATTTCTCACTTTTTGAGTGTCAAACTTTCAACCCTCGCAGTTCTACAATGAGGAAAGATAATGCAAAACAAAATTGTCGAAATTTCTACATATACTCTTCTTTCAAGTGAAATATTACATTTCAGAAAATAGTGTCAAGTTTTTGATGTAATTTTTATCATTAGTACCAAAATTGAAGTTTTTTACCCAAAATTTACACCCACTTCATCATTCGGGTAAACTACTCTACCATATTAAAATTTAGAGTCTCTGCTTTTTGAAAATATATATGAGGATGTTTCCTTGTCATCTTTAGTGAGAAATATTGCTTTGAAAAAAATTGTGTTGGCAACATGCAGCTCCACCTTAAAATCATACCTCATTCTGACTTGTGAAAAATGCATATGAAAAATAGGAAGCAAAAGTTTTAAAATCACACAAATCTCCAACCAGGTCAAGCCAGCACACAATCATAATTACAAATAGAAGCTATGATGGCGTTGCACTTAAACCACAATACTTTTTTCAAAGCAACAGTTCCTATCAAAGATGACATGAAAACTCCCTACAGCAGAGTTTAAAATTTAGTATGGTAGCCAAGTTTACTCTAAGGATGAAGGGTATAAAATTTGTTGTAGAAAACCTAAATTCTGGTTTTAATGATAAAAATTACGTCAAAAAGTTGAAACTACTTAAGAAATTTGATATTTGAAACTGGATATATGTGAAAAAAACTGGCAATTTCGTTTTGTTTTATCTGTTCTCATTTTTAAATCACAGGAGTTGAAAGACTGACAATGTGTAAAAAAGTGAACAAAATCATGATGTGCAAAATTGGTATGACTTTTATTCAAAATGTACGAACGTTATTGCCAAACAAAATTGTTTTGTTATTTAGTATTTAAAGATCATAATGTGAAAGTTTCACAAAATTGAACCACGCTAAAATGGAGTTATCCTTTTTTGCAACATTGAAAACAGGATAACAAAGAAGACAGGAAATTGGGTGATTTGCATAAATTTACACTTCTTTCTAACCAGACTTACGATTGCTTGTAATGCTGAAAAGTGAACCAAACCAATGTTTTAATCTTGGGTTATTGAATTCATGAAAATCGACGGAATCTTTGCAAATAAGTGATTTTGAGCAAAATATGTTATATGCAACACCACCTTAAAACACTTCACACCTTCCATTTCAAAACTGACAATATGATTTCTAACATAAATGCAAATCATCACTCTGCTTCAAGCCATGCCACTGACCTAACCAAGGAGATAATCAACGGTCTACAGATCATCCATCCCTCATGAGAGACACTAGCCTCTGTCACATCGCGCGCTGTCACATGATAATAAAATGAAGAAGACAAGGGCAATAATCCTCCCTTGAAAGGTTTTGTATAGTCACTACAAGTGCTTTAAAAGATAAATTTAAAAATGAAATATCGAAGGATTGCACTCAAAACTGATCTGAAAATCTAAAAATTTTGTTGAGATTTAAGAAATATTTACACTTTAGAAAAACAGAAATGCTACAGGTCAACAAAGGACTTTGTGAATGTAAACGGTCCACATAGATATTTTACACCTATAATCAGTAATAGGTCAACATCAGAACTTGAATGATCCTGACAACATGTACATTGCAGAAGGATATTTTAAACTTCGCTGCTCTAGCGCCCCCTAGCGTCCAATGTGTAAGAACTTTCTGTTGCCCTGTCATCACAATCTGTTCAGTGTGAGTGGCGCAGGGATTTCCATCATGTTAGTGAGGCTTTTCAGGCAAAATATATGCAATCACCAATATTATAGCCTATGTATATCCACTGATCCTGTTTTTGTTTGTGTGATCCTAGAGAACTCCTCCCTCAATGGAGAGAACAAACTACATAAATAATGATGAAAAATGCATAAAAATTATGATTAATTCACTTCTGTTTACCTTATCTTTTGCCTGTCCCTCAAAAGCAAACTGGTTTTCTGGCTTTCCATCTGGTATTTTGTAGATTTTGAACCATTCACACGTTGCCTGTTCAGTAAAAGAAAAAAAAACCCCAAAGTTTACCATTACAATAATCATGAACATTAAGTATCAAATAAATTTTAGGAAATATATGGTGAAACTTGCATCAGGAAATATATACATGTACACAATTGTGAAATCAACAAATATTATGCTTGAACCGTGCTGAATAATATTTGGGACATCAGTTGAAATTGAAGTACCATTTTAAAACTCAATGTGGTCAGTTTTTACAATTCATCATTCAGATGACACATTTATTTTTAGCCTTTAAAACGCTTTTGGATGGAACAGGATTTTTATAATTATTTGGAATCCAGAAATTGATTCTTTAGACATAGAGGGCGCCCTTCTGAGCACAATTGCTACAAATGCTTTGCTGGCTGTAAAGCGATGCTTTAACAGTCTACTTTCAATTTCATTTTGATTTCTATGCAGCAATAAGTTGCATACACATTCCATAAATTATCAGAGAGCAAGCTTGCATATTTTGCCCCCTGCGTCATGGATACCAGAGAGCATCCTGTGAACTAAAAGGCAGGCAACATCGTCATACTCAAAAATATACACAATGTCATGATACTGAACCACTGTCATTGTCCATCTGCAAGAGCAAGATGTCAAGAAAACTGTTTACAGTCAAGTTCATACCTCAAGAAATCCTGGCTTTAACTTCTTGATATCTTCAATATCTAAATAGCAATTTTTGATAAAATGCCAAGCATTAGATTTAGTGAAGGGTGATATGACATTGTGACATTAGCACAAATTTCACAATTGAGACTCAAAAATATTTTTTTAATTCTACATATTTTAACTGACGATGGACATCACCAGCTACTTTCTGACATTCTGAAGATTAGTTTGCATATATTCTTCATTTTCTTGAAGCTACACGTATAATTCTGACCATAAAACTTGTTGTGTAAAAACTGACCGTTGTTCTTCCCAGGAATTTCTGATAAAATGCCTAATTAGCATAACAATACAACTTATGTTTACTAATTTCTCTATTGTCACACCTAAATTAAAGAGTAGTAGCCACTATTGCTCTGGGGAGAACACTGGTCAGTATTTCCAAAACTCACATGTTGATGGACTGACAAATAAGGTAAAAATCTCCTTTTCTGACTAAACTATGAGAATCTGCGATCCAATTTGCATAGTAATATATTACAAGGATACCCTCACATGGATAGAGAGTTGATATTTACAAGTACAAGCACTGACTAGCTGTTCTCATATCATGGCTGCAGAGAAGAAAATCTTTACGGTTTTTCTAAGGTTCCCTTGGGACAGTATTACAGAATAAAAGTCTTACCATTCATCTGAGCAGCAAGGGGGTCTTTGACATCTATTGCCAAAATCTTCCAATCTGTTTCACCTACAGTTCAAACACAGTCATTATTAGGAAACACAGTCCACCTCAACATTTGCCAAAAACTAAATGAATTCAAATATCCCGTACCGTAATTTTGCCTCTGATGAGTTACACAGACAGGATTCATTGGTTGATAAAGATTTTTGCAATCAGAGAAGTAGCTTCAAAGAACGACAGATATACTGTGTCAAAGAACACGCCTAATTAATGATAGGAACTTTTTTGAAATACACTAGACCATAGATTATCTTAACCTATTGGGCGACAGGGGATTTTGTTCAGATATGTCAACAGTTTGTTATTTGATCAGATTATTATCAAATGGTTGGGGGTCATCATTATTGGATTGACTGTTCATTTCCTGTATCAAGAATATGCAGACATCTAGTACCCATGCAATACAAAAAATACGGGAAGTTACAGGCCTGTGGGTGCACGATGGCGGGATTACTGATGGTGCAGACGTTTGCATACACTGGGCGGAAGTTTTTGAATTCTCATAGCATCGCTTTGAACGTACGAGAAATTTGGATAATCATGTCTCTGTGTGAACTTGACCAATGAACTACTTACATAATTCAAAAGTCACGAATACTGCCATGTTCTTACCTTCATCAATCAATGCCATGATACCAAGTACCTTGACTTGAATTACATCACCACGATTTGCAACCTGGAAAATTAAATCAACATGTGATAAACAATTATTCTATACAACTCTCATCATCTTCAGTATAAAACAAATGACATAGGGATTGCAAGGTTGCCTACAGGTCCCGTCTATGTTTACTGTGCTATATGCACTGATGCTGTAGAGCTGGGTTCAATTCCTGGTACAACCACTTATTCATTCATTTGAGGTACGCTCTGTTAACTAATGTCTCATTACATCTGTGACCTCAACAAAGTGATTGCATTTCACACTGTGTCACTTTTCAACATTGATTGCATTGAAAATCCCCACCGTGAAAATTATGCATGAGCCATTTATGGGGGGGGGGGGGGGGGGGGGGGGGGGGGCACAGTTGCATGCTGGGTATAGGAGATCAGACAGGAAAACCAAACATCTTACCCTTTGACCTATTTCACAGACATCAATGGGGTCATTGTCACCTTTACACTCTGTGTGTTGATCACGATGATTGGGATCTTCCCAGGTCTGTAAAAGACAAAGATATTCTTGTATGACAGACACACTCACACTGTCTTACATCACTGCTGGAGAGATTTGCTACCCAATCCTTTTAACTGAGGTTCTATGCCTTGCTTCACTGACACTCCAGCACTGGTATCAGATAGACATAGTTTGTCGGTACTACCACTATGAATAAACTTCACAGAAACATCAATTTAAGCACAGTCACTCCGCTAATGACTGTTGTTTACACTCAACAGTAAAGAACATAAGCTCTTTGAGGCAACAGATTTCTGGTAAGCTGGTTTTGATGTCCACATTTCCAATGCATCTTTCTTGTCGTTCCCTTCAAAAATTATACTGCTAAAAATTTTAAGGATGACAACATGAATAATTGTGCAAAATGCAATGTTTGGGTGATTTTTCTGATTGTCTAATGCTATTTCTATCAAAGAATTCTTCAGAGTTACAAGAGAGCTGGAAAAGCAAATAGTACAATCTTACCTGGGGAAAAGCCCCATAGTTCCAGATATAGCCGTGATGTGGGAAACAGTTTTTCACATACCGAAGGTTACCCTTTTTGACATCTTGTTTGATTGGATTCAGCTTCTCTTTTGTGGCGATCTGAAATGAATTGTATGCTGAATCAGACCACAGGTTGGGCTACATGTATATATACATGTATCTACAAAATGCCACATTCTGACTTGGTAAATTGCAAAGGAAGTGTTCTGATAAACCACTGAAACAACTTAGTCAGTTCACAGTTTTCACATGTTCAGTATATTAAGAAGATTTAGACCTCAT